>NW_027480604.1:0-600000 GCF_051401765.1 Calliopsis andreniformis
CCCAAACATCAATTCTCATCACTCCACCCTCAACACTCAGTCCTTTATGTTCAATCCTCAATCCTCAATTCTCAATCTTCAATCCTCAATACTGAATCTTCAATACTCAATCCTCAATTCTCAATCCTCAATCTTCAATACTCAGTCCCCAATCCTCAATCTTCAATCCTCAATCCTCAATCCTCAATCCTCGATCCTCGAAAGTCAATCCTCAGTCCTCAATTCTCGATCCTCAATGTTCAATCCGCAATACCCAATCCTCAATCTTCAATCCTCAATCCTCAGTCCTCGAACCTCAATCCTGAATCCTCAATCCTGAATCCTCAATCTTCATCCCTCAGTCCTCAACAATCAGTTGTCAATCCTCAATCCTCAATCCTCAATCTTCAGTCCTCAATACTCAATCTGCAATCCTCAATCCTCAATCCTAAATCCTCAATCCTAATTCGTCACTCCTCAGTACCCAATCCTCAATCTTCAATCCTCAATCCACAATCCTCAATTCTCAATCCTCAATCCTCAATCCTCAATCCTCAATCTTCAATCCTCAATACTCAATCTTCAATACTCAATCCTCAATCCTCACTCCTCAATCCTCAATCCTCAATCCTCAATCCCAAATCCTCAATCCTCAATCCTCAACCCTCAACCCTCAATCCTCAGTCCTGAAGCCTCAATACCGAATCCTCAATCCTCAATCCTCAATCCTCAATCCTCAATCCTCAATCCTCAATACCCAATCCTCAATCTTCAATCCTCAATACTCAATCCTCAATCCTCAATCCTCAATCCTCAATCCTCAATCTTCAATACTCAATCCTCAATCCTCAATCCTCAACCATCAATCCTCAGTCCTGAAACGTCAATACCGAATCCTCAATCCTGAATCCTCAACCTTCAGCCCTCAGTCCTCAACAATCAATTGTCAATCCTCAATCCTCAATAGAATACCCTCAATTCACAGTTTTCAATACTCAATCCCCATTCTTCAATCTTCAAATCTCAATCCACAAGCATCAATTCTCATCACTCAACCCTCAACACTCAGTCCTCAATCTTCAATCCTCAACCCTAAATCCTCAATCTTCAATTCTCAATACTCAATCCTCAATCGTCAATCCTCAATTCCCAATCTCAATTTTCAATCCTCAATCCTCAATCTTCAATCCTTAATCCTCAATCCTCAATCCCCAATCCTCAATCTTCAATCCTCAATACTCAATCTTCAATCCTCAATCCTCAATCCTCAATCCTCAATCCTCAATCCTCAATCCTCAATCTTCAATCCTCAATACTCAATCTTCAACCCTCAATCTTCAATCCTCAATCCTCAATCCTCATTCTTCAATCCTCAACACCCAATCCTCAATCTTCAATCCTCAATCCTCAATCCTCAATCCTCAATTCTCAATCCTCAATCCTCAATCCTCAGACCTCAAACATCAATACTCAACCCGCAGTCCTCGTCCGCAATCCACAACCCTCAATCCTCAATCCTCAATGTTCAATCCTCAATCTTCAATACTCAATACTCAATCTTCAATCCTCAATCCTCAATCCTCAGTCCTCAATCCTGAATCCCAAATCCTCAATCCTCGATCCTCAATCCTCAACCCTCAATCCTCAGTCCTGAAACATCAATACCGAATCCTCAATACTGAATCCTGAATCTTCAGCACTCAGTCCTCAACAATCAATAGTCAATCCTCAATCCTCAATAGAATATCCTCAATACTCAATCTTCAATCCTCAATGCTCAATCCTCTATCCTCAATCCTCAATCCTGAATGTTCAATCCTCAATACCCAATCCTCAATCTTCAATCCTCAGTACTCAATCCTCAATCCTCAATCCTCGAATCCTCAGTCCTCAAACCTCAATCCTGAATCCTCAATCCTGAAATCTCAATCTTCAGCCCTCAGTCCTCAACAATCAATTGTCAGTCCTCAATCCTCAATAGAACATCCTCAATTCACAGCTTTCAATACTCAATCCCCATTCTTCAATCTTCAAATCTCAATCCGCAAACATCAATTCTCATCACTCAACCCTCAACACTCAGTCCCCAATCTTCAAACCTCAATCCTCAATCCGCAATCTTGAATCCTCAATACTCAATCTTCAATCCTCAATCCTCAATTCTCAATCCTCAACACTCAATCCTCAATCGTCAATCCTCAATCCCCAATCCTCAATCTTCAATCCTCTATCCTCAATCCTCAATCCTCAATCTTCAGTCCTCAATCTTCAATACTCAATACTCAATCTTCAATCCTCAATCCTCAATCCTCAGTCCTCAATCCTCAACCCTCAACACTCAGTCCTCAATCTTCAATCCTCAATCCTAAATCCTCAGTCTTCAATCCTCAATACTCAATCTTCAATCCTAAATCCACAATTCTCAATCCTCAATACTCAATCCTCAATCGTCAATACTCAATTCCCAATCCTCAATCTTCAATCCTCAATCCTCAATCATCAATCCTTAATCCTCAACCCTCAATCCCCAATCCTCAACCTTCAATACTCAATCTTCAATCCTCAATCCTCAATCCTCAGTCCTCGATCCTCAATCCTCAATCCTCAATCCTCAATCTTCAATCTTCAATAGTCAATCTTCAATCCTCAATCCTCAATCCTCAATCCTCAATCTTCAATCATCAATATTCAATCATCAATCCTCAATCTTCAATCCTCTATCCTCAATCCTCAATCCTGAATGTTCAATCCTCAATACCCAATCCTCAATCTTCAATCCTCAATACTCAATCCTCAATCCTCAATCATCAATCCTCAGTACTCAATTCGCAATCCTCAATCCTCAGACCTCAGGCATTAATACCCAACCCTCAGTCCTCGTCCTCAACCTACAACTCTCAATCCTCAATCCTCAATCTTCAATCATCAATATTCAACCTTCAATCCTCAATCCCCAATCCTCAATCCTCAATCCTCAATCCTCAATCCTCAAACCTCAATACCCAATCCTCAATCCTCAATCCTCAATCCTCAGTCCTCAATCCTCAATCCTCAATCCTCAATCCTCAATCCTCTGTCCCCAAACCTCAATCCTGAATCCTCAATCCTGAATCCTCAACCTTCAGCCCTCAGTCCTCAACAATCAGTTGTCAATCCTCAATCCTCAATAGAATATCACCAATTCACAGATTTCAAAACTCAATACTCAATCTGCAATCTTCAGATCTCTATCCACAAACATCAATTCACATTACTCATCCCTCGACAGTTAGTCCTTTATGTTCAATCCTCAATCCTCAATTCTCAATCTTCAATCCTCAATACTGAATCTTCAATCATCAATACTCAATCCTCAATCCACAATCCTCAATCCTCAATCCTCAGTCTTCAATGCTCAGTCCCCAATCCTCAATCTTCAATCCTCAATCCTCAATCCTCAATCCTCGATCCTCGAACCTCAATCCGCAGTCCTCAATCCTCAAACCTCAATGTTCAATCCGCAATACCCAATCCTCAATCTTCAATTCTCAATCCTCAATCCTCAAACCTCAATCCTCAAACCTCAACCCTCAATCCTCAGTCCTCGAACATCAATCCTGAATCCTCAATCCTGAATCCTCAATCTTCATCCCTCAGTCCTCAACAATCAATTGTCAATCCTCACTCCTCAATAGAATATCCTCAATTCACAGCTTTCGATACTCAATCCCCATTCCTCAATCTTCAAATCTCAATCCACAAACATCAATTCTCATCACTCAACCCTCAACACTCAGACCTCAATCTTCAATCCTCAATCCTCAATCCGCAATCTTGAATCCTCAATACTCAATCATCAATCCTCAATCCTCAATTCTCAATCCTCAACACTCAATCCTCAATCGTCAATGCTCAATCCACAATCCTCAATCTTCAATCCTCTATCCTCAATCCTCAGTCCTCAATCTTCAATCCTCAATCCTCAATCGTCAATACTCAATTCCCAATCCTCAATCTTCAATCCTCAACACTCAATCTTCAATCCTCAATCCTCAATCCTCAATCCTCAATAATCAATGTTCAATCCTCAATCCTCAGTTCTCAATCCTCAATACTCAATCCTCAATCGTCAATCCTCAATCCCCAATCCTCAGTCTTCAATACTCAATCCTCAATCCTCAATCCTCAATCCTCAATCTTCAATCCTCAATACTCAGTCTTCAATCCTCAATCCTCAATCCTCAATCCTCAATCCTCAATCCTCAATCCTCAATCTCCAATCCTCAATCCTCAAACCTCAATTCTCAATCCTCAATCCTGAATCCTCAATCCTCAATCCTCAACCCTCAATCCTCAGTCCAGAAACATCAATACCGAATCCTCAATCCTGAATCCTCAATCTTCAGACCTCAGTCCTCAACAATCAATTGTCAATCCTCAATCCTCAGTAGAATATCCTCAATTCACAGTTTTCAATACTCAATCCCCATTCTTCAATCTTCAAATCTCAATCCCAAACATCAATTCTCATCACTCAACCCTCAACACTCAGTCCTTTATGTTCAATCCTCAATCCTCAATTCTCAATCTTCAATCCTCAATACTGAATCTTCAATACTCAATCCTCAATTCTCAATCCTCAATCTTCAATACTCAGTCCCCAATCCTCAATCTTCAATCCTCAATCCTCAATCCTCAATCCTCGATCCTCGAAAGTCAATCCTCAGTCCTCAATTCTCGATCCTCAATGTTCAATCCGCAATACCCAATCCTCAATCTTCAATCCTCAATCCTCAGTCCTCGAACCTCAATCCTGAATCCTCAATCCTGAATCCTCAATCTTCATCCCTCAGTCCTCAACAATCAGTTGTCAATCCTCAATCCTCAATCCTCAATCTTCAGTCCTCAATACTCAATCTGCAATCCTCAATCCTCAATCCTAAATCCTCAATCCTAATTCGTCACTCCTCAATACCCAATCCTCAATCTTCAATCCTCAATCCACAATCCTCAATTCTCAATCCTCAATCCTCAATCCTCAATCCTCAATCTTCAATCCTCAATACTCAATCTTCAATACTCAATCCTCAATCCTCACTCCTCAATCCTCAATCCTCAATCCTCAATCCCAAATCCTCAATCCTCAATCCTCAACCCTCAACCCTCAATCCTCAGTCCTGAAGCCTCAATACCGAATCCTCAATCCTCAATCCTCAATCCTCAATCCTCAATCCTCAATCCTCAATACCCAATCCTCAATCTTCAATCCTCAATACTCAATCCTCAATCCTCAATCCTCAATCCTCAATCCTCAATCTTCAATACTCAATCCTCAATCCTCAATCCTCAACCATCAATCCTCAGTCCTGAAACGTCAATACCGAATCCTCAATCCTGAATCCTCAACCTTCAGCCCTCAGTCCTCAACAATCAATTGTCAATCCTCAATCCTCAATAGAATACCCTCAATTCACAGTTTTCAATACTCAATCCCCATTCTTCAATCTTCAAATCTCAATCCACAAGCATCAATTCTCATCACTCAACCCTCAACACTCAGTCCTCAATCTTCAATCCTCAACCCTAAATCCTCAATCTTCAATTCTCAATACTCAATCCTCAATCGTCAATCCTCAATTCCCAATCTTCAATTTTCAATCCTCAATCCTCAATCTTCAATCCTTAATCCTCAATCCTCAATCCCCAATCCTCAATCTTCAATCCTCAATACTCAATCTTCAATCCTCAATCCTCAATCCTCAATCCTCAATCCTCAATCCTCAATCCTCAATCTTCAATCCTCAATACTCAATCTTCAACCCTCAATCTTCAATCCTCAATCCTCAATCCTCATTCTTCAATCCTCAACACCCAATCCTCAATCTTCAATCCTCAATCCTCAATCCTCAATCCTCAATTCTCAATCCTCAATCCTCAATCCTCAGACCTCAAACATCAATACTCAACCCGCAGTCCTCGTCCGCAATCCACAACCCTCAATCCTCAATCCTCAATGTTCAATCCTCAATCTTCAATACTCAATACTCAATCTTCAATCCTCAATCCTCAATACTCAGTCCTCAATCCTGAATCCCAAATCCTCAATCCTCAATCCTCAATCCTCAACCCTCAATCCTCAGTCCTGAAACATCAATACCGAATCCTCAATACTGAATCCTGAATCTTCAGCACTCAGTCCTCAACAATCAATAGACAATCCTCAATCCTCAATAGAATATCCTCAATACTCAATCTTCAATCCTCAATGCTCAATCCTCTATCCTCAATCCTCAATCCTGAATGTTCAATCCTCAATACCCAATCCTCAATCTTCAATCCTCAGTACTCAATCCTCAATCCTCAATCCTCGAATCCTCAGTCCTCAAACCTCAATCCTGAATCCTCAATCCTGAAATCTCAATCTTCAGCCCTCAGTCCTCAACAATCAATTGTCAGTCCTCAATCCTCAATAGAACATCCTCAATTCACAGCTTTCAATACTCAATCCCCATTCTTCAATCTTCAAATCTCAATCCGCAAACATCAATTCTCATCACTCAACCCTCAACACTCAGTCCCCAATCTTCAAACCTCAATCCTCAATCCGCAATCTTGAATCCTCAATACTCAATCTTCAATCCTCAATCCTCAATTCTCAATCCTCAACACTCAATCCTCAATCGTCAATCCTCAATCCCCAATCCTCAATCTTCAATCCTCTATCCTCAATCCTCAATCCTCAATCTTCAGTCCTCAATCTTCAATACTCAATACTCAATCTTCAATCCTCAATCCTCAATCCTCAGTCCTCAATCCTCAACCCTCAACACTCAGTCCTCAATCTTCAATCCTCAATCCTAAATCCTCAGTCTTCAATCCTCAATACTCAATCTTCAATCCTAAATCCACAATTCTCAATCCTCAATACTCAATCCTCAATCGTCAATACTCAATTCCCAATCCTCAATCTTCAATCCTCAATCCTCAATCATCAATCCTTAATCCTCAACCCTCAATCCCCAATCCTCAACCTTCAATACTCAATCTTCAATCCTCAATCCTCAATCCTCAGTCCTCGATCCTCAATCCTCAATCCTCAATCCTCAATCTTCAATCTTCAATAGTCAATCTTCAATCCTCAATCCTCAATCCTCAATCCTCAATCTTCAATCATCAATATTCAATCATCAATCCTCAATCTTCAATCCTCTATCCTCAATCCTCAATCCTGAATGTTCAATCCTCAATACCCAATCCTCAATCTTCAATCCTCAATACTCAATCCTCAATCCTCAATCATCAATCCTCAGTACTCAATTCGCAATCCTCAATCCTCAGACCTCAGGCATTAATACCCAACCCTCAGTCCTCGTCCTCAACCTACAACTCTCAATCCTCAATCCTCAATCTTCAATCATCAATATTCAACCTTCAATCCTCAATCCCCAATCCTCAATCCTCAATCCTCAATCCTCAATCCTCAAACCTCAATACCCAATCCTCAATCCTCAATCCTCAATCCTCAGTCCTCAATCCTCAATCCTCAATCCTCAATCCTCAATCCTCTGTCCCCAAACCTCAATCCTGAATCCTCAATCCTGAATCCTCAACCTTCAGCCCTCAGTCCTCAACAATCAGTTGTCAATCCTCAATCCTCAATAGAATATCACCAATTCACAGATTTCAAAACTCAATACTCAATCTGCAATCTTCAGATCTCTATCCACAAACATCAATTCACATTACTCATCCCTCGACAGTTAGTCCTTTATGTTCAATCCTCAATCCTCAATTCTCAATCTTCAATCCTCAATACTGAATCTTCAATCATCAATACTCAATCCTCAATCCACAATCCTCAATCCTCAATCCTCAGTCTTCAATGCTCAGTCCCCAATCCTCAATCTTCAATCCTCAATCCTCAATCCTCAATCCTCGATCCTCGAACCTCAATCCGCAGTCCTCAATCCTCAAACCTCAATGTTCAATCCGCAATACCCAATCCTCAATCTTCAATTCTCAATCCTCAATCCTCAAACCTCAATCCTCAAACCTCAACCCTCAATCCTCAGTCCTCGAACATCAATCCTGAATCCTCAATCCTGAATCCTCAATCTTCATCCCTCAGTCCTCAACAATCAATTGTCAATCCTCACTCCTCAATAGAATATCCTCAATTCACAGCTTTCGATACTCAATCCCCATTCCTCAATCTTCAAATCTCAATCCACAAACATCAATTCTCATCACTCAACCCTCAACACTCAGACCTCAATCTTCAATCCTCAATCCTCAATCCGCAATCTTGAATCCTCAATACTCAATCATCAATCCTCAATCCTCAATTCTCAATCCTCAACACTCAATCCTCAATCGTCAATGCTCAATCCACAATCCTCAATCTTCAATCCTCTATCCTCAATCCTCAGTCCTCAATCTTCAATCCTCAATCCACAATCGTCAATACTCAATTCCCAATCCTCAATCTTCAATCCTCAACACTCAATCTTCAATCCTCAATCCTCAATCCTCAATCCTCAATAATCAATGTTCAATCCTCAATCCTCAGTTCTCAATCCTCAATACTCAATCCTCAATCGTCAATCCTCAATCCCCAATCCTCAGTCTTCAATACTCAATCCTCAATCCTCAATCCTCAATCCTCAATCTTCAATCCTCAATACTCAGTCTTCAATCCTCAATCCTCAATCCTCAATCCTCAATCCTCAATCCTCAATCCTCAATCTCCAATCCTCAATCCTCAAACCTCAATTCTCAATCCTCAATCCTGAATCCTCAATCCTCAATCCTCAACCCTCAATCCTCAGTCCAGAAACATCAATACCGAATCCTCAATCCTGAATCCTCAATCTTCAGACCTCAGTCCTCAACAATCAATTGTCAATCCTCAATCCTCAGTAGAATATCCTCAATTCACAGTTTTCAATACTCAATCCCCATTCTTCAATCTTCAAATCTCAATCCCAAACATCAATTCTCATCACTCAACCCTCAACACTCAGTCCTTTATGTTCAATCCTCAATCCTCAATTCTCAATCTTCAATCCTCAATACTGAATCTTCAATACTCAATCCTCAATCCTCAATCCTCAATCTTCAATACTCAGTCCCCAATCCTCAATCTTCAATCCTCAATCCTCAATCCTCAATCCTCGATCCTCGAAAGTCAATCCTCAGTCCTCAATTCTCGATCCTCAATGTTCAATCCGCAATACCCAATCCTCAATCTTCAATCCTCAATCCTCAGTCCTCGAACCTCAATCCTGAATCCTCAATCCTGAATCCTCAATCTTCATCCCTCAGTCCTCAACAATCAGTTGTCAATCCTCAATCCTCAATCCTCAATCTTCAGTCCTCAATACTCAATCTGCAATCCTCAATCCTCAATCCTAAATCCTCAATCCTAATTCGTCACTCCTCAATACCCAATCCTCAATCTTCAATCCTCAATCCACAATCCTCAATTCTCAATCCTCAATCCTCAATCCTCAATCCTCAATCTTCAATCCTCAATACTCAATCTTCAATACTCAATCCTCAATCCTCACTCCTCAATCCTCAATCCTCAATCCTCAATCCCAAATCCTCAATCCTCAATCCTCAACCCTCAACCCTCAATCCTCAGTCCTGAAGCCTCAATACCGAATCCTCAATCCTCAATCCTCAATCCTCAATCCTCAATCCTCAATCCTCAATACCCAATCCTCAATCTTCAATCCTCAATACTCAATCCTCAATCCTCAATCCTCAATCCTCAATCCTCAATCTTCAATACTCAATCCTCAATCCTCAATCCTCAACCATCAATCCTCAGTCCTGAAACGTCAATACCGAATCCTCAATCCTGAATCCTCAACCTTCAGCCCTCAGTCCTCAACAATCAATTGTCAATCCTCAATCCTCAATAGAATACCCTCAATTCACAGTTTTCAATACTCAATCCCCATTCTTCAATCTTCAAATCTCAATCCACAAGCATCAATTCTCATCACTCAGCCCTCAACACTCAGTCCTCAATCTTCAATCCTCAACCCTAAATCCTCAATCTTCAATTCTCAATACTCAATCCTCAATCGTCAATCCTCAATTCCCAATCCTCAATTTTCAATCCTCAATCCTCAATCTTCAATCCTTAATCCTCAATCCTCAATCCCCAATCCTCAATCTTCAATCCTCAATACTCAATCTTCAATCCTCAATCCTCAATCCTCAATCCTCAATCCTCAATCCTCAATCCTCAATCCTCAATCTTCAATCCTCAATACTCAATCTTCAACCCTCAATCTTCAATCCTCAATCCTCAATCCTCATTCTTCAATCCTCAACACCCAATCCTCAATCTTCAATCCTCAATCCTCAATCCTCAATCCTCAATTCTCAATCCTCAATCCTCAATCCTCAGACCTCAAACATCAATACTCAACCCTCAGTCCTCGTCCGCAATCCACAACCCTCAATCCTCAATCCTCAATGTTCAATCCTCAATCTTCAATACTCAATACTCAATCTTCAATCCTCAATCCTCAATCCTCAGTCCTCAATCCTGAATCCCAAATCCTCAATCCTCAATCCTCAATCCTCAACCCTCAATCCTCAGTCCTGAAACATCAATACCGAATCCTCAATACTGAATCCTGAATCTTCAGCACTCAGTCCTCAACAATCAATAGTCAATCCTCAATCCTCAATAGAATATCCTCAATACTCAATCTTCAATCCTCAATGCTCAATCCTCTATCCTCAATCCTCAATCCTGAATGTTCAATCCTCAATACCCAATCCTCAATCTTCAATCCTCAGTACTCAATCCTCAATCCTCAATCCTCGAATCCTCAGTCCTCAAACCTCAATCCTGAATCCTCAATCCTGAAATCTCAATCTTCAGCCCTCAGTCCTCAACAATCAATTGTCAGTCCTCAATCCTCAATAGAACATCCTCAATTCACAGCTTTCAATACTCAATCCCCATTCTTCAATCTTCAAATCTCAATCCGCAAACATCAATTCTCATCACTCAACCCTCAACACTCAGTCCCCAATCTTCAAACCTCAATCCTCAATCCGCAATCTTGAATCCTCAATACTCAATCTTCAATCCTCAATCCTCAATTCTCAATCCTCAACACTCAATCCTCAATCGTCAATCCTCAATCCCCAATCCTCAATCTTCAATCCTCTATCCTCAATCCTCAATCCTCAATCTTCAATCCTCAATCCTCAATACTCAATCCTCAATACTCAATCCTCAATCGTCAATCCTCAATCCCCAATCCTCAGTCTTCAATACTCAATCCTCAATCCTCAATCCTCAATCCTCAATCTTCAATCCTCAATACTCAATCTTCAATCCTCAATCCTCAATCCTCAATCCTCAATCCTCAATCCTCAATCCTCAATCTCCAATCCTCAATCCTCAATCCTCAATTCTCAATCCTCAATCCTGAATCCTCAATCCTCAATCCTCACCCTCAATCCTCAGTCCAGAAACATCAATACCGAATCCTCAATCCTGAATCCTCAATCTTCAGACCTCAGTCCTCAACAATCAATTGTCAATCCTCAATCCTCAGTAGAATATCCTCAATTTACAGTTTTCAATACTCAATCCCCATTCTTCAATCTTCAAATCTCAATCCCAAACATCAATTCTCATCACTCAACCCTCAACACTCAGTCCTTTATGTTCAATCCTCAATCCTCAATTCTCAATCTTCAATCCTCAATACTGCCTCTTCAATACTCAATCCTCAATCCTCAATCCTCAATCTTCAATACTCAGTCCCCAATCCTCAATCTTCAATCCTCAATCCTCAATCCTCAATCCTCGATCCTCGAAAGTCAATCCTCAGTCCTCAATTCTCGATCCTCAATGTTCAATCCGCAATACCCAATCCTCAATCTTCAATCCTCAATCCTCAGTCCTCGAACCTCAATCCTGAATCCTCAATCCTGAATCCTCAATCTTCATCCCTCAGTCCTCAACAATCAGTTGTCAATCCTCAATCCTCAATCCTCAATCTTCAGTCCTCAATACTCAATCTGCAATCCTCAATCCTCAATCTTCAATCCACAATCCTCAATCCTCAGTCCTCAATCCTCAATCCTCAATCCTCAATCCTCAATCGTCAATCCTCAATTCCCAATCCTCAATCTTCAACACTCAACCCTCAATATTCCTTAATCCTCAATCCTCAATCCCCAATCCTCAACCTTCAATTCTCAATACTCAATCTTCAATCCTCAATCCTCAATCCTCAATCCTCAATCTTCAACCCTCAATCCTCAGTCCTGAAACCTCAATCCCGAATCCTCAATCCTGAATCCGCAAACTTCAGTCCTCAGTCCTCAACAATCAATTCTCAATCCTCAATCCTCAATAGAATATCCTCAATTCACAGTTTTCAATACTCAATCCCCATTCTTCAATCTTCAAGTCTCAATCCACAAACGTCAATTCTCATCACTCAACCCTCAACGCTCAGTCCTCAATCTTCAATCCTCAATCCTCAATCCGGAATCTTGAATCCTCAATACTCAATCTTCAATCCTCAATCCTCAATTCTCAATCCTTAACACTCAATCCTCAATCGTCAATCCTCAATCCCCAATCCTCAATCTTCAATCCTCTATCCTCAATCCTCAATCCTGAATACTCAATCCTCAATCATCAATACTCAATCCTCAATCCTCAGTCCTCAATATTCATTCCTCAATGCTCAATCTGCAATCTTCAATCCTCAATCCTCAATCCTCAATCCTAATTCGTCACTCCTCAATACTCATACTTCAATACTCAATCCTCAATCCTCAATCCTCAATCCTCAATCCTCAATCCTCAATCCCAAATCCTCAATCCTCAATCCTCAATCCTCAATCCTCAACCCTCAATCCTCAGTCCTGAAACCTCAATACCGAATCCTCAATCCTGAATCCTCAATCTTCAGCACTCAGTCCTCAACAATCAATTGACAATCCTCAATCCTCAATAGAATATCCTCAATTCACAGTTTTCAATTCTCAATCCCCATTCTTCAGTCTTCAAATCTCAATCCACAAACATCAATTCTCATCACTCAACCCTGAACACTCAGTCCTCAATCTTCAATCCTCAATCCTAAATCCTCAATACTCAATCTTCAACCCACAATTTTCAATCCTCAATACTCAATCTTCAATCCTCAATCCTCAATCCTCAATCCTCAATCCTCAATTCCCAATCCTGAATCTTCAACCCTCAATCCTCAATCTTCAATCCTTAATCCTCAATCCTCAATACCCAATCCTCAATCTTCAATCCTCAATACTCAATCCTCAATCCTCAATCCTCAATTCTCAGTCCTCAAACCTCAATCCTGAATCCTCAATCCTGAATCCTCAATCTTCAGCCCTCAGACCTCAGCAATCAATTGTCAGTCCTCAATCCTCAATAGAATATACCCAATTCACAGTTTTCAACACTCAAACCAAAATCTTCAATCTTCAAATCTCAATCCACAAACATCAATTCTCATCACTCAACGCTCAACACTCAGTCCCCAATGCTCAATCTTAAATCCCCAATCCTCAATCCTCAATCCTCAATCCTCAATCTTCAATCCTGAATACTCAACCTTCAATCCTCAATCCTCAATCCTCAATCCTCAATCCTCAATCCTCAAACCTCAATCCTCAGTCCTGAAACCTCAATCCCAAATCCTCAATCCTGAAACCGCAAACTTCAGTCCTCAGTCCTCAACAATCAATTGTCAATACTCAATCCTCAATAGAATATCCTCAATTCACAGTTTTCAATACTCAATCCCCATTCTTCAATATTCAAGTCTCAATCCACAAACATCAATTCTCATCACTCAGCCCTCAACACTCAGTCCTCAATCTTCAATCCTCAACCCTAAATCCTCAATCTTCAATCCTCAATACTCAGTCTTCAGTCCTCAATCCTCAATTCTCAATCCTCAATACTCAATCCTCAATCGTCAATCCTCAATTCCCAATCCTCAATTTTCAATCCTCAATCCTCAATCTTCAATCCTTAATCCTCAATCCTGAATCCCCAATCCTCGATCTTCAATCCTCAATACTCAATCTTCAATCCTCAATCCTCAATCCTCAATCCTCAATCCTCAATCCTCAATCCTCAATCCTCAATCTTCAATCCTCAATACTCAATCTTCAACCCTCAATCTTCAATCCTCAATCCTCAATCCTCATTCTTCAATCCTCAACACCCAATCCTCAATCTTCAATCCTCAATCCTCAATCCTCAATTCTCAGACCTCAAGCATCAATACTCAACCCTCAGTCCTCGTCCGCAATCCACAACCCTCAATCCTCAATCCTCAATCTTCAATCATCAATATTCAATCATCAATCCTCAATCTTCAATCCTCTATCCTCAATCCTCAATCCTGAATGTTCAATCCTCAATACCCAATCCTCAATCTTCAATCCTCAATACTCAATCCTCAATCCTCAATCCTCAGTCCTCAAACCTCAATCCTGAATCCTCAATCCTGAATCCTCAATCTTCTGCCCTCAGACCTCAACAATCAATTGTCAGTCCTCAATCCTCAATAGAATATACCCAATTCACAGTTTTCAACACTCAAACCAAAATCTTCAATCTTCAAATCTCAATCCAGAAATATCAATTCTCATCACTCAACGCTCAACACTCAGTCCCCAATCCTCAATCTTAAATCCCCAATCCTCAATCCTCAATCCTCAATCCTCAATCTTCAATCCTGAATACTCAACCTTCAATGCTCAATCCTCAATCCTCAATCCTCAATCCTCAATCCTCAACCCTCAATCCTCAGTCCTGAAACCTCAATCCCGAATCCTCAATCCTGAAACCGCAAACTTCAGTCCTCGGTCCTCAACAATCAATTGTCAATCCTCAATCCTCAATAGAATATCCTCAATTCACAGTTTTCAATACTCAATCCCCATTCTTCAATATTCAAGTGTCAATCCACAAACATCAATTCTCATCACTCAGCCCTCAACACTCAGTCCTCAATCTTCAATCCTCAATCCTCAATCCGCAATCTTCAATCCTCAATACTCAATCTTCAATCCTCAATCCTCAATTCTCAATCCTCAATACTCAATCCTCAATCCTCAATCCTCAATCCTCAATCCTCAATACTCATTCTACAATCCTCAATACCCAATCATCAATCTTCAATCCTCAATCCTCAATCCTCAATTCTCAGTCCTCACACCTGAACCCTCAGACCTCAAACATCAATACTCAACCCTCAGCCCTCGTCCTCAATCCACAACCCTCAATCCTCAATCCTCAGTCTTCAATTCTCATTCCTCAATCCTCAATCCTCAATCCTCAATCCTCAGTCCTCAAACCTCTATCCTGAATCCTCAATCCTGAATCCTCAGTCTTCAGCCCTCAGTCCTCTACAATCAGTTGTCAATCCTCAATCCTCAATAGAATATCATCAATTCACAGTTTTCATTACTCAATACCCAATCTGCAATCTTCAAATCTCAATCCACAAACATAAATCCTCATCACTCAACCCTCAACATTCAGTCCCCAATCCTCAATATTCAATCCTCAATCCTCAATCGTCAATCCACAATCCTCAACCTTCAATCCTCAATACTCAAACTTCAATGCTCATTCCTCAATACTCAATCCTCAATTCTCAATCCTCAATCCTCAATCTTCAATCACCAATCCTCAATTCTCAATCCTCAATCCTCAATCCTCAGACTTCAATCCTCAATACTCAATCTGCAATCCTCAATCCTCAGTCCTCACTCCTCAATCCTCATTCCTCAATCCTCAATACCGAATCCTCAATCTTCAATCCTCAATCCTCAATCCTCAATTCTCAATCCTCAATCCTCAATCCTCAGACTTCAAACATTAATACTAAGCCCTCAGTCCTCGTCCTCAATCCACAACCCTCAATCCTCAATCCTCAATCTTCAATCATTAATATTCAATCTTCAATCCTCAATCCTCAATCCTCAATTCTCAACCCTCAATCCTCAATCCTCAATCCCCAATACCCAATCCTCAATCCTCAGTCCTCAAACCTCAATCCTGAATCCTGTATCCTGAATCCTCAATCTACAGCCCTGAGTCCTCAACAATCAGTTGTCAATCCTCAATCCTCAATAGAATATACTCAATTCACAGTTTTCAATACTCAATACTCAATCCTCAATCCTCAATCCTCAATCCTCATTCTTCAATCCTCAATACCCAATCCTCAATCTTCAATCCTCAATACTCAATCCTGAATCCTCAATCCTCAATCCTCAACCCGCAATCCGCAGTCCTCAGTCCTCAAACCTCAATCCTCATCCCTCAGCCCTCATCCTCCATCCTAAATCGTCAATCCGCAATCCTCAAACTCTATCTTCAATCCTCAATCCTCAGTCCTCAATCCTCAATTCTGAATCCTCAATCCTGAGTCCTCAATCTTCAGCCCTCAGTCCTCAACAATCAGTAGTCAATCCTCAATACTCAATAGAATATCCTCAATTTACAGTTTTCAACACTCAATGCTCAATCTGCAATCTTCAAACCTCTATCCACAGACATCAATTCTCATCACTCAACCCTCAACACTCAGTCCTCAATGTTCAATCCTCAATCCTCAATTCTCAATCTTCAATCCTCAATACTGAATCTTCAATCATCAATCCTCAATCCTCAATCCTCAATCCTCAATCCTCAATCCTCAATCCTCAGTCCCCAGTCCTCAATCTTCTATCCTCAGTACTCAATCCTCAATCCTCAATCCTCAATCCGCAATCCTCAATCCTCAATACTCAATCTTCAATCCTGAATCCTCAATCCTCAATCCTCAATCGTCAATCCTCAATCATCTACCCTCAATCTTCAATACTCAATCCACAATATTCAATAATCAAATCTCAATCCTCAAACATCAATTCTCAACACTCAACTCTCAACACTCAGTCCTCTCTCTTCAATCCTCCATCCTCAACCCTCAATCCTCAAGCGTCAATCCTCAATCCTCAATCCTCAACCCTCAATCCTCAGTCCTCAAACCTCTATCCCGAATCCTCAATCCTGAATCCTCAATCTTCAGCCCTCAGTCCTCAACCATCAATTGTCAATCCTCAATCCTCAATAGAATATCCTCAATTCACAGTTTTCAATACTCGATCCCCATTCTTCAATCTTCAAATCTCAATCCACAAACATCAATCCTCATCACTCAACCCTCAACACTCCGTCCTTAATCTTCAATCCTCAACCCTCAATCCTCAATCTTCAATCCTCAATACTCAATCCTCAATCCTCAATCCTCAATTTTCAATCCTCAATACTCAATCCTCAATCGCCAATCCTCAATCCCTAATCCTCAATCTTCAATCCTCAATCCTCAATCCTCAATCCTCAATCCTCAATGTTCAACACACAGTCCTCAAACATCTATTCTCAATACTCAACCATCAATCCTCAATTCTCAATTCTCAATATAATATCCTGAATTCTCAATATTCCATACTCAAACCTCAATCCTCAACCCTCAGCCCTCATCCTCAATCCTCAATCGACAATCCGCAATCCTCAATCTTCAATCCTCGATACTCAATCTTCAATCCTCAATCCTCAGTCCTCAAACCTCAATTCTGTATCCTCAACCCTGTGTCCTCAACCTTCAGCCCTCAGTCCTCAACAATCTGTAGTCAATCCTCAATCCTCAATAGAATATACTCAATTCACAGCTTTCAACACTCAATACTCAATCTGCAATCTTCAAACCTCTATCCACATAAATCAATTCTCAACACTCAACCCTCAACACTCAGTCCTCAATGTTCAATACTCAATCATCAATTCTCAATCTTCAATCCTCAATCCTCAATCCTCAGTCCTCAATCCTCAATCCTCAATCCTCAATCCTCAATCCTCAATCCTCAATCCCCAATCCTCAATCTTCAATCCTCAATACTCAATCTTCAATCCTCAATCCTCAATCCTCAATCCTCAATCCTCAATCCTCAACCCTCAACCTTCAATCCTCAATCCTCAATCCTCAATTCTAAATCCTCAATCCTCAATCCTCAATCCTCAGACCTCAAACACCAATACTCAACCCTCAGTCCTCGTCCGCAATCCACAACCTTCAATCCTCAATCCTCAATCTTCAATCATCAATATTCAATCATCAATCCTCAATCTTCAATCCTCTATCCTCAATCCTCAATCCTGAATGTTCAATCCTAAATACCCAATCCTCAATCTTCAATCCTCAATACTCAATCCTCAATCCTCAATCCTCAATCCTCAGTCCTCAATTCGCAATCCTCAATCCTCAGACCTCAAGCATTAATACCCAACCCTCAGTCCTCGTCCTCAACCTACAACCCTCAATCCTCAATCCTCAATCTTCAATCATCAATATTGAACCTTCAATCCTCAATCCCCAATCCTCAATCCTCAATCCTCAATCCTCAATCCTCAAACCTCATTACCCAATCCTCAATCCTCAATCCTCAATCTTCAATCCTCAATCCTCAATCCTCAATCCTCAATCCTCAATCCTCAATCCTCTGTCCCCAAACCTCAATCCTGAATCCTCAACCCTGAATCCTCAATCTTCAGCCCTCAGTCCTCAACAATCAGTTGTCAATCCTCAATCCTCAATAGAATATCACCAATTCACAAATTTCAAAACTCAATACTCAATCTGCAATCTTCAGATTTCTATCCACAAACATCAATTCACATCACTCATCCCTCGACACTCAGTCCTTTATGTTCAATCCTCAATCCTCAATTCTCAATCTTCAATCCTCAATACTGAATCTTCAATCCTCAATACTCAATCCTCAATCCACAATCCTCAATCCTCAATCCTCAATCTTCAATACTCAGTCCCCAATCCTCAATCTTCAATCCTCAATCCTCAATCCCTAACCCTCGATCCTCGAACCTCAATCCTCAGTCCTCAATCCTAAAACCTCAATGTTCAATCCGCAATACCCAATCCTCAATCTTCAATTCTCAGTCCTCAATCCTCAAACCTCAATCCTCAATCCTCAACCCTCAATCCTCAGTCCTCGAACCTCAATCCTGAATCCTCAATCCTGAATCCTCAATCTTCATCCCTCAGTCCTCATCAATCAATTGTCAATCCTCAATCCTCAATAGAATATCCTCAATTCACAGCTTTCAATACTCAATCCCCATTCTTCAATCTTCAAATCTGAATCCACAAACATCAGTTCTCATCACTCAACCCTCAACACTCAGACATCAATCTTCAATCCTCAATCCTCAATCCGCAATCTTGATTCCTCAATACTCAATGATCAATCCTCAATCCTCAATTCTCAATCCTCAACACTCAATCCTCAATCGTCAATCCTCAATCCCCAATAATCAATCTTCAATCCTCTATCCTCAATCCTCAGTCCTCAATCTTCAATCCTCAATCTTCAATACTCAATACTCAATCTTCAGTCCTCAATCCTCAATCCTCAGTCCTCAATCCTCAATTCTCAATCCTCAATCCTCAATCTTCAATCCTCAATACTCAATCTGCAATCTTCAATCCTCAAACCTCAATCCTCAATCCTCAATCTTCAATCATCAATATTCAACTATCAATACTCAATCTTCAATCCTCAATCCTCAATCCTCAATACTCAATCCTCAATCCTCAATCCTCAATCCTCAATCCTCAATCCTCAATCCTCAATCCTCAATCCTCAATCCTCAATCCTCAATCTTCAATCCTCAATCCTCAATCCTCAATTCTCAATCCGTAATCCTCAATCCTCAATCCTCAATCTTCAATCCTCAATACTCAATCTTCAATACTCAATCCTCAATCCTCAATCCTCAATCCTCAATCCTCAATCGTCAATACTCAATTCAAAATCCTCAATCTTCAATCCTCAACCCTCAATCTTCAATCCTCAATCCTCAATCTTCAATCCTCAATACTCAATCTCCAATCCTCAATCCTCAACACTCAATCCCCAATGCTCAATCCTCAATCGTCAATCCTCAATCCCCAATCCTCTACCTTCAATCCGCAATCCTCAATCCTCAATCCTCAACGCTCAATCCTCAATCCTCAATCTTCAATCCTCAATGCTCAATCTGCAAACCTCAATCCTCAGTCCTCACTCCTCAATCCTCATTCTTCAATCCTGAATACCGAATCCTCAATCTTCAATCCTCAATCCTCAATCCTCTATTCTCAATCCTCAATCCTCAATCCTCAATCTTCAATTCTCAATCCGCAATCCGCAGTCCTCAGTCCTGAAACCTCAATCCTCAAACCTCAGCCCTCATCCTCAATCCTCAATCGACAATCCGCAATCCTCAATTTTCAATACTCAATACTCAATCTTCAATCCTCAATCCTCAGTCCTCAAACCTCGATTCTGTATCCTCAACCCTGTGTCCTCAATCTTCAGCCCTCAGTCCTCAACAATCAGTAGTCAATCCTCAATCCTCAATAGAATATCCTCAATTCACAGTTTTCAACACTCAATACTCAATCTGCAATCTTCAAACCTCTATCCACAAACATCAATTCTCATCACTCAACCCTCAACACTCAGTCCTCAATGATCAATACTCAATCATCAATTCTCAATCTTCAATCCTCAATCTTCAATCCTCAATCCTCAATCCTCAGTACTCAATCCTCAATCCTCAATCCTCAATCCTCAATCCTCAATCCCCAATCCTCAATCTTCAATCCTCAATACTCAATCTTCAATCCTCAATCCTCAATCCTCAATCCTCAATCCTCAATCCTCAAACCTCAACCTTCAATCCTCAATCCTCAATCCTCAATTCTAAATCCTCAATCCTCAATCCTCAGACCTCAAACACCAATACTCAACCCTCAGTCCTCGTCCGCAATCCACAACCTTCAATCCTCAATCCTCAATCTTCAATCATCAATATTCAATCATCAATCCTCAATCTTCAATCCTCTATCCTCAATCCTCAATCCTGAATGTTCAATCCTAAATACCCAATCCTCAACCTTCAATCCTCAATACTCAATCCTCAATCCTCAATCCTCAATCCTCAGTCCTCAATTCGCAATCCTCAATCCACAGACCTCAAGCATTAATACCCAACCCTCAGTCCTCGTCCTCAACCTACAACCCTCAATCCTCAATCCTCAATCTTCAATCATCAATATTGAACCTTTAATCCTCAATCCCCAATCCTCAATCCTCAATCCTCAATCCTCAATCCTCAAACCTCAATACCCAAACCTCAATCCTCAATCCTCAATCCTCAATCCTCAATCCTCAATCCTCAATCCTCAATCCTCAATCCTCTGTCCCCAAACCTCAATCCTGAATCCTCAATCCTGAATCCTCAATCTTGAGCCCTCAGTCCTCAACAATCAGTTGTCAATCCTCAATCCTCAATAGAATATCACCAATTCACAGATTTCAAAACTCAATACTCAATCTGCAATCTTCAGATTTCTATCCACAAACATCAATTCACATCACTCATCCCTCGACACTCAGTCCTTTATGTTCAATCCTCAATCCTCAATTCTCAATCTTCAATCCTCAATACTGAATCTTCAATCCTCAATACTCAATCGTCAATCCACAATCCTCAATCCTCAATCCTCAATCTTCAATACTCAGTCCCCAATCCTCAATCTTCAATCCTCAATCCTCAATCCTCAACCCTCGATCCTCGAACCTCAATCCTCAGTCCTCAATCCTCAAACCTCAATGTTCAATCGGCAATACCCAATCCTCAATCTTCAATTCTCAGTCCTCAATCCTCAAACCTCAATCCTCAATCCTCAACCCTCAATCCTCAGTCCTCGAACCTCAATCCTGAATCCTCAATCCTGAATCCTCAATCTTCATCCCTCAGTCCTCATCAATCAATTGTCAATCCTCAATCCTCAATAGAATATCCTCAATTCACAGCTTTCAATACTCAATCCCCATTCTTCAATCTTCAAATCTGAATCCACAAACATCAATTCTCATCACTCAACCCTCAACACTCAGACCTCAATCTTCAATCCTCAATCCTCAATCCGCAATCTTGAATCCTCAATTCTCAATCATCAATCCTCAATCCTCAATTCTCAATCCTCTACACTCAATCCTCAATCGTCAATCCTCAATCCCCAATAATCAATCTTCAATCCTCTATCCTCAATCCTCAGTCCTCAATATTCAATCCTCAATCTTCAATACTCAATACTCAATCTTCAATCCTCAATCCTCAATCCTCAGTCCTCAATCCTCAATTCTCAATCCTCAATCCTCAATCTTCAATCCTCAATACTCAATCTGCAATCTTCAATCCTCAAACCTCAATCCTCAATCCTCAATCTTCAATCATCAATATTCAACTATCAATCCTCAATCTTCAATCCTCTATCCTCAATCCTCAATCCTGAATGTTCAATCCTCAATAC
Source organism: Calliopsis andreniformis (assembly GCF_051401765.1). Taxonomy (NCBI): domain Eukaryota; kingdom Metazoa; phylum Arthropoda; class Insecta; order Hymenoptera; family Andrenidae; genus Calliopsis; species Calliopsis andreniformis. Next base: position 22,422 of record NW_027480604.1, read on the forward strand.
CCAATCCTCAATCTTCAATCCTCAATACTCAATCCTCAATCCTCAATCCTCAATCCTCAGTCCTCAATTCGCAATCCTCAATCCTCAGACCTCAATCCTCAATCTTCAATCCTCAATACTCAATCTTCAATACTCAATCCTCAATCCTCAATCTTCAATTCTCAATCCGCAATCCGCAGTCCTCAGTCCTGAAACCTCAATCCTCAACCCTCAGCCCTCATCCTCAATCCTCAATCGACAATCCGCAATCCTCAATCTTCAATACTCAATACTCAATCTTCAATCCTCAATCCTCAGTCCTCAAACCTCGATTCTGTATCCTCAACCCTGTGTCCTCAATCTTCAGCCCTCAGTCCTCAACAATCAGTAGTCAATCCTCAATCCTCAATAGAATATCCTCAATTCACAGTTTTCAACACTCAATACTCAATCTGCAATCTTCAAACCTCTATCCACAAACATCAATTCTCATCACTCAACCCTCAACACTCAGTCCTCAATGATCAAAACTCAATCATCAATTCTCAATCTTCAATCCTCAATCTTCAATCCTCAATCCTCAATCCTCAGTCCTCAATCCTCAATCCTCAATCCTCAATCCTCAATCCTCAATCCCCAATCCTCAATCTTCAATCCTCAATACTCAATCTGCAATCTTCAATCCTCAAACCTCAATCCTCAATCCTCAATCTTCAATCATCAATATTCAACTATCAATACTCAATCTTCAATCCTCAATCCTCAATCCTCAATACTCAATGTTCAATCCTCAATCCTCAATCCTCAATCCTCTGTCCCCAAACCTCAATTCTGAATCCTCAATCCTGAATCCTCAATCTTCAGCCCTCAGTCCTCAACAATCAGTTGTCAATCCTCAATCCTCAATAGAATATCACCAATTCACAGATTTCAAAACTCAATACTCAATCTGCAATCTTCAGATCTCTATCCACAAACATCAATTCACATCACTCATCCCTCGACACTCAGTCCTTTATGTTCAATCCTCAATCCTCAATTCTCAATCTTCAATCCTGAATACTGAATCTTCAATCCTCAATACTCAATCCTCAATCCACAATCCTCAATCCTCTATCCTCAATCTTCAATACTCAGTCCCCAATCCTCAATCTTCAATCCTCAATCCTCAATCCTCATCCCTCGATCCTCGAACCTCAATCCTCAGTCCTCAATCCTCAAACCTCAATGTTCAATCCGCAATACCCAATCCTCAATCTTCAATTCTCAATCCTCAATCCTCAAACCTCAATCCTCGAACCTCAATCCTGAATCCTCAATCCTGTATCCTCAATCTTCATCCCTCAGTCCTCAACAATCAATTGTCAATCCTCAATCCTCAATAGAATATCCTCAATTCACAGCTTTCAATACTCAATCCCCATTCTTCAATCTTCAAATCTCAATCCACAAACATCAATTCTCATCACTCAACCCTCAACACTCAGACCTCAATCTTCAATCCTCAATCCTCAATCCGCAATCTTGAATCCTCAATACTCAATCATCAATCCCCAATTCTCAATTCTCAATCCTCAACACTCAATCCTCAATCGTCAATCCTCAATCCCCAATCCTCAATCTTCAATCCCCTATCCTCAATCCTCAGTCCTCAATCTTCAATCCTCAATCTTCAATACTCAATACTCAATCTTCAATCCTCAATCCTCAATCCTCAGTCCTCAATCCTCAATCCTCAATCCTCAATCCTCAATCTTCAATCCTCAATCCTCAATCCTCAATTCTCAATCCGTAATCCTCAATCCTCAATCCTCAATCTTCAATCCTCAATACTCAATCTTCAATACTCAATCTTCAATCCTCAATCCTCAATCCTCAATCCTCAATCGTCAATACTCAATTCAAAATCCTCAATCTTCAATCCTCAACCCTCAATCTTCAATCCTCAATCCTCAATCTTCAATCCTCAATACACAATCTCCAATCCTCAATCCACAATACTCAATCCCCAATGCTCAATCCTCAATCGTCAATCCTCAATCCCCAATCCTCTACCTTCAATCCGCAATCCTCAATCCTCAATCCTCAATCCTCAATCTTCAATCCTCAATACTCAATCTTCAATCCTCAATCCTCAATCCTCAACGCTCAATCCTCAATCCTCAATCTTCAATCCTCAATACTCAATCTGCAAACCTCAATCCTCAGTCCTCACTCCTCAATCCACATTCTTCAATCCTCAATACCGAATCCTCAATCTTCAATCCTCAATCCTCAATCCTCTATTCTCAATCCTCAATCCTCAATCCTCAATCTTCAATTCTCAATCCGCAATCCGCAGTCCTCAGTCCTGAAACCTCAATCCTCAAACCTCAGCCCTCATCCTCAATCCTCAATCGACAATCCGCAATCCTCAATCTTCAATACTCAATACTCAATCTTCAATCCTCAATCCTCAGCCCTCAAACCTCGATTCTGTATCCTCAACCCTGTGTCCTCAATCTTCAGCCCTCAGTCCTCAACAATCAGTAGTCAATCCTCAATCCTCAATAGAATATCCTCAATTCACAGTTTTCAACACTCAATACTCAATCTGCAATCTTCAAACCTCTATCCACAAACATCAATTCTCATCACTCAACCCTCAACACTCAGTCCTCAATGATCAATACTCAATCATCAATTCTCAATCTTCAATCCTCAATCTTCAATCCTCAATCCTCAATCCTCAGTACTCAATCCTCAATCCTCAATCCTCAATCCTCAATACTCAATCCCCAATCCTCAATCTTCAATCCTCAATACTCAACCTTCAATCCTCAATCCTCAATCCTCAATCCTCAATCCTCAATCCTCAAACCTCAACCTTCAATCCTCAATCCTCAATCCTCAATTCTAAATCCTCAATCCTCAATCCTCAGACCTCAAACACCAATACTCAACCCTCAGTCCTCGTCCGCAATCCACAACCTTCAATCCTCAATCCTCAATCTTCAATCATCAATATTCAATCATCAATCCTGAATCTTCAATCCTCTATCCTCAATCCTCAATCCTGAATGTTCAATCCTAAATACCCAATCCTCAATCTTCAATCCTCAATACTCAATCCTCAATCCTCAATCCTCAATCCTCAGTCCTCAATTCGCAATCCTCAATCCTCAGACCTCAAGCATTAATACCCAACCCTCAGTCCTCGTCCTCAACCTACAACCCTCAATCCTCAATCCTCAATCTTCAATCATCAATATTGAACCTTCAATCCTCAATCCCCAATCCTCAATCCTCAATCCTCAATCCTCAATCCTCAAACCTCAATACCCAAACCTCAATCCTCAATCCTCAATCCTCAATCCTCAATCCTCAATCCTCAATCCTCAATCCTCAATCCTCTGTCCCCAAACCTCAATCCTGAATACTCAATCCTGAATCCTCAATCTTCAGCCCTCAGTCCTCAACAATCAGTTGTCAATCCTCAATCCTCAATAGAATATCACCAATTCACAGATTTCAAAACTCAATACTCAATCTGCAATCTTCAGATTTCCATCCACAAACATCAATTCACATCACTCATCCCTCGACACTCAGTCCTCTATGTTCAATCCTCAATCCTCAATTCTCAATCTTCAATCCTCAATACTGAATCTTCAATCCTCAATACTCAATCCTCAATCCTCAACCCTCAATCCTCAGTCCTCGAACCTCAATCCTGAATCCTCAATCCTGAATCCTCAATCTTCATCCCTCAGTCCTCATCAATCAATTGTCAATCCTCAATCCTCAATATAATATCCTCAATTCACAGCTTTCAATACTCAATCCCCATTCTTCAATCTTCAAATCTGAATCCACAAACATCAATTCTCATCACTCAACCCTCAACACTCAGACCTCAATCTTCAATCCTCAATCCTCAATCCGCAATCTTGAATCCTCAATTCTCAATCATCAATCCTCAATCCTCAATTCTCAATCCTCTACACTCAATCCTCAATCGTCAATCCTCAATCCCCAATAATCAATCTTCAATCCTCTATCCTCAATCCTCAGTCCTCAATATTCAATCCTCAATCTTCAATACTCAATACTCAATCTTCAATCCTCAATCCTCAATCCTCAGTCCTCAATCCTCAATTCTCAATTCTCAATCCTCAATCTTCAATCCTCAATACTCAATCTGCAATCTTCAATCCTCAAACCTCAATCCTCAATCCTCAATCTTCAATCATCAATATTCAACTATCAATCCTCAATCTTCAATCCTCTGTCCTCAATCCTCAATCCTGAATGTTCAATCCTCAATACCCAATCCTCAATCTTCAATCCTCAATACTCAATCCTCAATCCTCAATCCTCAATCCTCAGTCCTCAATTCGCAATCCTCAATCCTCAGACCTCAAGCATTAATACCCAACCCCCAGTCTTCGTCCTCAACCTACAACCCTCAATCCTCAATCCTCAATCTTCAATCATCAATATTCAACCTTCAATCCTCAATCCCCAATCCTCAATCCTCAATCCTCAATCCTCAATCCTCAAACCTCAATACCCAATCCTCAATCCTCAATCCTCAATCCTCAATCCTCAATCCTCAATCCTCAATCCTCAATCCTCAATCCTCTGTCCCCAAACCTCAATTCTGAATCCTCAATCCTGAATCCTCAATCTTCAGCCCTCAGTCCTCAACAATCAGTTGTCAATCCTCAATCCTCAATAGAATATCACCAATTCACAGATTTCAAAACTCAATACTCAATCTGCAATCTTCAGATCTCTATCCACAAACATCAATTCACATCACTCATCCCTCGACACTCAGTCCTTTATGTTCAATCCTCAATCCTCAATTCTCAATCTTCAATCCTCAATACTGAATCTTCAATCCTCAATACTCAATCCTCAATCCACAATCCTCAATCCTCTATTCTCAATCTTCAATACTCAGTCCCCAATCCTCAATCTTCAATCCTCAATCCTCAATCCTCATCCCTCGATCCTCGAACCTCAATCCTCAGTCCTCAATCCTCAAACCTCAATGTTCAATCCGCAATACCCAATCCTCAATCTTCAATTCTCAATCCTCAATCCTCAATCCTCAATCCTCAATCCTCAACCCTCAATCCTCAGTCCTCGAACCTCAATACTGAATCCTCAATCCTGTATCCTCAATCTTCATCCCTCAGTCCTCAACAATCAATTGTCAATCCTCAATCCTCAATAGAATATCCTCAATTCACAGCTTTCAATACTCAATCCCCATTCTTCAATCTTCAAATCTCTATCCACAAACATCAATTCTCATCACTCAACCCTCAACACTCAGACCTCAATCTTCAACCCTCAATCCTCAATCCGCAATCTTGAATCCTCAATACTCAATCATCAATCCCCAATTGTCAATTCTCAATCCTCAACACTCAATCCTCAATCGTCAATCCTCAATCCCCAATCCTCAATCTTCAATCCTCAATCCTCAATCTGCAATCCTCAATCCTCAATCCTCAATCCTCAATCCTAATTCGTCACTCCTCAATACCCAATCCTCAATCTTCAATCCTCAATCCTCAATCCTCAATTCTCAATCCGTAATCCTCAATCCTCAATCCTCAATCTTCAATCCTCAATACTCAATCTTCAATACTCAATCCTCAATCCTCAATCCTCAATCCTCAATCCTCAATCGTCAATACTCAATTCAAAATCCTCAATCTTCAATCCTCAACCCTCAATCTTCAATCCTCAATCCTCAATCCTCAATCCTCAATACTCAATCTTCAATCCTCAATCCTCAGTTCTCAATCCTCAATACTCAATCCTCAATCGTCAATCCTCAATCCCCAATCCTCAGTCTTCAATACTCAATCCTCAATCCTCAATCCTCAATCCTCAATCCTCAATCTTCAATCCTCAATACTCAATCTTCAATCCTCAGTCCTCAATCATCAATCCTGAATCCTCAATCCTCAATCCTCAATCTCCAATCCTCAATACTAAATCCTCAATTCTCAATCCTCAATCCTGAATCCTCAATCCTCAATCCTCAACCCTCAGTCCTCAGTCCAGAAACATCAATACCGAATCCTCAATCTTCAGACCTCAGTCCTCAACAATCAATTGTCAATCCTCAATCCTCAATAGAATATCCTCAATTCACAGTTTTCAATACTCAATCCCCATTCTTCAATCTTCAAATCTCAATCCCAAACATCAATTCTCATCACTCAACCCTCAACACTCAGTCCTTTATGTTCAATCCTCAATCCTCAATTCTCAATCTTCAATCCTCAATACTGAATCTTCAATACTCAATCCTCAATCCTCAACCTTTAATACTCAGTCCCCAATCCTCAATCTTCAATCCTCAACACCCAATCCTCAATCTTCAATCCTCAATCCTCAAACCTCAATTCTCAATCCTCAATCCTCAATCCTCAGACCTCAAACATCAATACTCAACCCTCAGTCCTCGTCCGCAATCCACAAACCTCAATCGTCAATCCTCAATGTTCAATCCTCAATCTTCAATACTCAATACTCAATCTTCAATCCTCAATCCTCAGTCCTCAGTCCTCAATCCTCAATCCTCAGTCCTCAATCCTCAATCCTCAATCCTCAATCCTCAATCCTCAATCCTCAATCCTCGATCTTCAGCCCTCAGTCCTCAACAATCAATTGTCAATCCTCAATCCTCAGTAGAATATCCTCAATTCAGAGTTTTCAATACTCAATCCCCATTCTTCAATCTTCAAATCTCAATCCCAAACATCAATTCTCATCACTCAACCCTCAACACTCAGTCCTCAATCTTCAATCCTCAATCCTAAATCCTCAGTCTTCAATCCTCAATAATCAATCTTCAATCCTAAATCCACAATTCTCAATCCCCAATACTCAATCCTCAATCTTCAATACTCAATTCCCAATCCTCAATCCTCAATCCTCAATCCTCAATCATCAATCCTTAATCCTCAACCCTTAATCCCCAATCCTCAATCTTCAATACTCAATCTTCAATCCTCAATCCTCAATCCTCAGTCCTCAATCCTCAATCCTCAATCCTCAATCCTCAATCTTCAATCTTCAATACTCAATCTTCAATCCTCAATCCTCAATCCTCAGTCCTCAATCCTCAATCCTCAATCCTCAATCCTCAATCCTCAATCCCCAATCCTCAATCTTCAATCCTCAATACTCAATCTTCAATCCTCAATCCTCAATCCTCAATCCTCAATCCTCATTCCTCAATCCTCAACCCTCAACCTTCAATCCTCAATACTCAATCTTCAACCCTTAATCTTCAATCCTCAATCCTCAATCCTCATTCTTCAATCCTCAACACCCAGTCCTCAATCTTCAATCCTCAATCCTCAATCCTCAATTCTCAATCCTCAATCCTCAATCCTCAGACCTCAAACACCAATACTCAACCCTCAGTCCTCGTCCGCAATCCACAACCCTCAATCCTCAATCCTCAATCTTCTATCATCGATATTCAATCATCAATCCTCAATCTTCAATCCTCTATCCTCAATCCTCAATCCTGAATGTTCAATCCTCAATACCCAATCCTCTATCTTCAATCCTCAATACTCAATCCTCAATCCTCAATCCTCAATCCTCAATCCCCAATCGTCAATCCTCAATCCTCAATCCACAATCCTCAATCCTCAATCCTCAATCCTCAATCCTCAATCCTCTGTCCCCAAACCTCAATCCTGAATCCTCAATCCTGAATCCTCAATCTTCAGCCCTCAGTCCTCAACAATCAGTTGTCAATCCTCAATCCTCAATAGAATATCACCAATTCACAGATTTCAAAACTCAATACTCAATCTGCAATCTTCAGATCTCTATCCACAAACATCAATTCACATTACTCATCCCTCGACACTCAGTCCTTTATGTTCAATCCTCAATCATCAATTCTCAATCTTCAATCCTCAATACTGAATCTTCAATCCTCAATACTCAATCCTCAATTCACAATCCTCAATCCTCAATCCTCAATCTTCAATACTCAGTCCCCAATCCTCAATCTTCAATCCTCAATCCTCAATCCTCAATCCTCGATCCTCGAACCTCAATCCTCAGTCCTCAATCCTCGATCCTCAATGTTCAATCCGCAATACCCAATCCTCAATCTTCAATCCTCAATCCTCAATCCTCAAACCTCAATCCTCCATCCTCAACCCTCAATCCTCAGTCCTCGAACCTCAATCCTGGATCCTCAATCCTGAATCCTCAATCTTCATCCCTCAGTCCTCAACAATCAGTTGTCAATCCTCAATCTTCAGTCCTCAATACTCAATCTGCAATCCTCAATCCTCAATTCTAAATCCTCAATCCTAATTCGTCACTCCTCAATACCCAATCCTCAACCTTTAATCCTCAATCCACAATCCTCAATTCTCAATCCTCAATCCTCAATCCTCAATCCTCAATCTTCAATCCTCAATACTCAATCTTCAATACTCAATCCTCAATCCTCAATCCTCAATCCTCAATCCTCAACCCTCAATCCCAAATCCTCAATCCTCAATCCTCAAACCTCCACCCTCAATCCTCAGTCCTTAAGCCTCAATACCGAATCCTCAATCCTCAATTCTCAATCCTCAATCCTCAATCCTCAATACCCAATCCTCAATCTTCAATCCTCAATACTCAATCCTCAATCCTCAATCCTCAATCCTCAATCCTCAATCCTTAATCCTCAATCCTCAACCCTCAATCCTCAGTCCTGAAACCTCAATCCCGAATCCTCAATCCTGAATCCGCAAACTTCAGTCCTCAGTCCTCAACAATCAATTGTCAATCCTCAATCCTCAATAGAATATCCTCAATTCACAGTTTTCAATACTCAATCCCCATTCTTCAATATTCAAGTCTCAATCCACAATCATCAATTCTCATCACTCAGCCCTCAACACTCAGTCCTGAATCTTGAATCCTCAATCCTCAAATCTCAATCCCCAACACTCAATCCTCAATCGTCAATCCTCAATCCCCAATCCTCAATCTTCAACCCTCTATCCTCAATCCTCAATCCTCAATCCTCAATCCTCAATCTTCAATACTCAATCCTCAGTCCTCAATCCTCAACCATCAATCCTCAGTCCTGAAACGTCAATACCGAATCCTCAATCCTGAATCCTCAATCTTCAGCCCTCAGTCCTCAACAATCAATTGTCAATCCTCAATCCTCAATAGAATACCCTCAATTCACAGTTTTCAATACTCAATCCCCATTCTTCAATCTTCAAATCTCAATCCACAAGCATCAATTCTCATCACTCAACCCTCAACACGTAGTCCTCAATCTTCAATCCTCAACCCTAAATCCTCAATCTTCAATCCTCAATACTCAGTATTCAGTCCTCAATCCTCAATTCTCATTCTTCAATCCTCAACACCCAATCCTCAATCTTCAATCCTCAATCCTCAATCCTCAATTCTCAATCCTCAATCCTCATTCTTCAATCCTCAATACTCAATCTTCAATCCTCAATCCTCAACCCTCAGCCCTCAATCCTCAATCCTCAATCCTCAATCCTCAATCGTCAATCCTCAATTCCCAATCCTCAATCTTCAACCCTCAACCCTCAATCTTCAATCCTTAATCCTCAATCCTCAATCCCCAATCCTCAACCTTCAATTCTCAATACTCAATCTTCAATCCTCAATCCTCAAACCTCAATCCTCAATCCTCAATCCCCAATCCCCAATCGTCAATCCTCAATCCCCAATCCTCAATCCTCAATCCTCAATCCTCAATCCTCAATCCTCAATCCTCAATCCTCAATCCTCAATCCTCTGTCCCCAAACCTCAATCCTGAATCCTCAATCCTGAATCCTCAATCCTCAGCCCTCAGTCCTCAACAATCAGTTGTCAATCCTCAATCCTCAATAGAATATCACCAATTCACAGATTTCAAAACTCAATACTCAATCTGCAATCTTCAGATTTCTATCCACAAACATCAATTCACATCACTCATCCCTCGACACTCAGTCCTTTATGTTCAATCCTCAATCCTCAATTCTCAATCTTCAATCCTCAATGTTCAATCCGCAATACCCAATCCTCAATCTTCAATTCTCAGTCCTCAATCCTCAAACCTCAATCCTCAATCCTCAACCCTCAATCCTCAGTCCTCGAACCTCAATCCTGAATCCTCAATCCTGAATCCTCAATCTTCATCCCTCAGTCCTCATCAATCAATTGTCAATCCTCAATCCTCAATAGAATATCCTCAATTCACAGCTTTCAATACTCAATCCCCATTCTTCAATCTTCAAATCTGAATCCACAAACATCAATTCTCATCACTCAACCCTCAACACTCAGACCTCAATCTTCAATCCTCAATCCTCAATCCGCAATCCTTAATCCTCAATCCTCAACCCTCAATCCTCAGTCCTGAAACCTCAATCCCGAATCCTCAATCCTGAATCCGCAAACTTCAGTCCTCAGTCCTCAACAATCAATTGTCAATCCTCAATCCTCAATAGAATATCCTCAATTCACAGTTTTCAATACTCAATCCCCATTCTTCAATATTCAAGTCTCAATCCACAATCATCAATTCTCATCACTCAGCCCTCAACACTCAGTCCTGAATCTCGAATCCTCAATCCTCAAATCTCAATCCCCAACACTCAATCCTCAATCGTCAATCCTCAATCACCAATCCTCAATCTTCAACCCTCTATCCTCAATCCTCAATCCTCAATCCTCAATCCTCAATCTTCAATACTCAATCCTCAATCCTCAATCCTCAACCATCAATCCTCAGTCCTGAAACGTCAATACCGAATCCTCAATCCTGAATCCTCAATCTTGAGCCCTCAGTCCTCAACAATCAATTGTCAATCCTCAATCCTCAATAGAATACCCTCAATTCACAGTTTTCAATACTCAATCCCCATTCTTCAATCTTCAAATCTCAATCCACAAGCATCAATTCTCATCACTCAACCCTCAACACTCAGTCCTCAATCTTCAATCCTCAACCCTAAATCCTCAATCTTCAATCCTCAATACTCAGTCTTCAGTCCTCAATCCTCAATTCTCAATCCTCAATACTCAATTCGCAATCGTCAGTCCTCAATTCCCAATCCTCAATTTTCAATCCTCAATCCTCAATCTTCAATCCTTAATCCTCAATCCGCAATCCCCAATCCTCAATCTTCAATCCTCAATACTCAATCTTCAATCCTCAATCCTCAATCCTCAATCCTGAATCCTCAATCTTCAGCCCTCAGTCCTCAACAATCAATTGTCAGTCCTCAATTCTCAATAGAATATACCCAATTCACAGTTTTCAACACTCAAACCCCAATCTTCAATCTTCAAATCTCAATCCACAAACATCAATTCTCATCACTCAACGCTCAACACTCAGTCCCCAATCCTCAATCTTAAATCCCCAATCCTCAATCCTCAATCCTCAATCCTCAATCTTCAATCCTGAATACTCAACCTTCAATCCTCAATCCTCAATCCTCAATCCTCAATCCTCAATCCTCAACCCTCTATCCTCAGTCCTGAAACCTCAATCCCGAATCCTCAATCCTGAATCCGCAAACTTCAGTCCTCAGTCCTCAACAATCAATTGTCAATCCTCAATCCTCAATAGAATATCCTCAATTCACAGTTTTCAATACTCAATCCCCATTCTTCAATATTCAAGTCTCAATCCACAAACATCAATTCTCATCACTCAGCCCTCAACACTCAGTCCTCAATCTTCAATCCTCAATCCTCAATCCGCAATCTTGAATCCTCAATACTCAATCTTCAATCCTCAATCCTCAAATCTCAATCCTCAACACTCAATCCTCAATCGTCAATCCTCAATCCCCAATCCTCAATCTTCAACCCTCTATCCTCAATCCTCAATCCTCAATCCTCAATCCTCAATCTTCAATACTCAATCCTCAGTCCTCAATCCTCAACCATCAATCCTCAGTCCTGAAACGTCAATACCGAATCCTCAATCCTGAATCCTCAATCTTCAGCCCTCAGTCCTCAACAATCAATTGTCAATCCTCAATCCTCAATAGAATACCCTCAATTCACAGTTTTCAATACTCAATCCCCATTCTTCAATCTTCAAATCTCAATCCACAAGCATCAATTCTCATCACTCAACCCTCAACACTCAGTCCTCAATCTTCAATCCTCAACCCTAAATCCTCAATCTTCAATCCTCAATACTCAGTATTCAGTCCTCAATCCTCAATTCTCATTCTTCAATCCTCAACACCCAATCCTCAATCTTCAATCCTCAATCCTCAATCCTCAATTCTCAATCCTCAATCCTCATTCTTCAATCCTCAATACTCAATCTTCAATCCTCAATCCTCAACCCTCAGCCCTCAATCCTCAATCCTCAATCCTCAATCCTCAATCGTCAATCCTCAATTCCCAATCCTCAATCCTCAATCCTCAATCCTCAATCCTCAATCCTCAATCCTCAATCCTCAATCCTCAATCCTCTGTCCCCAAACCTCAATCCTGAATCCTCAATCCTGAATCCTCAATCTTCAGCCCTCAGTCCTCAACAATCAGTTGTCAATCCTCAATCCTCAATAGAATATCACCAATTCACAGATTTCAAAACTCAATACTCAATCTGCAATCTTCAGATTTCTATCCACAAACATCAATTCACATCACTCATCCCTCGACACTCAGTCCTTTATGTTCAATCCTCAATCCTCAATTCTCAATCTTCAATCCTCAATACTGAATCTTCAATCCTCAATACTCAATCCTCAATCCACAATCCTCAATCCTCAATCCTCAATCTTCAATACTCAGTCCCCAATCCTCAATCTTCAATCCTCAATCCTCAATCCTCAACCCTCGATCCTCGAACCTCAATCCTCAGTCCTCAATCCTCAAACCTCAATGTTCAATCCGCAATACCCAATCCTCAATCTTCAATTCTCAGTCCTCAATCCTCAAACCTCAATCCTCAATCCTCAACCCTCAATCCTCAGTCCTCGAACCTCAATCCTGAATCCTCAATCCTGAATCCTCAATCTTCATCCCTCAGTCCTCATCAATCAATTGTCAATCCTCAATCCTCAATCTTCAATCCTCAATACTCAATCTGCAATCTTCAATCCTCAAACCTCAAACCTCAATCCTCAATCTTCAATCATCAATATTCAACTATCAACCCTCAATCTTCAATCCTCTATCCTCAATCCTCAATCCTGAATGTTCAATCCTCAATACCCAATCCTCAATCTTCAATCCTCAATACTCAATCCTCAATCCTCAATCCTCAATCCTCAGTCCTCAATTCGCAATCCTCAATCCTCAGACCTCAAGCATTAATACCCAACCCCCAGTCCTCGTCCTCAACCTACAACGCTCAATCCTCAATCCTCAATCTTCAATCATCAATATTCAACCTTCAATCCTCAATCCCCAATCCTCAATCCTCAATCCTCAATCCTCAATCCTCAAACCTCAATACCCAATCCTCAATCCTCAATCCTCAATCCTCAATACTCAATCCTCAATCCTCAATCCTCAATCCTCAATCCTCTGTCCCCAAACCTCAATTCTGAATCCTCAATCCTGAATCCTCAATCTTCAGCCCTCAGTCCTCAACAATCAGTTGTCAATACTCAATCCTCAATACAATATCACCAATTCACAGATTTCAAAACTCAATACTCAATCTGCAATCTTCAGATCTCTATCCACAAACATCAATTCACATCACTCATCCCTCGACACTCAGTCCTTTATGTTCAATCCTCAATCCTCAATTCTCAATCTTCAATCCTCAATACTGAATCTTCAATCCTCAATACTCAATCCTCAATCCACAATCCTCAATCCTCTATCCTCAATCTTCAATACTCAGTCCCCAATCCTCAATCTTCAATCCTCAATCCTGAATCCTCATCCCTCGATCCTCGAACCTCAATCCTCAGTCCTCAATCCTCAAACCTCAATGTTCAATCCGCAATACCCAATCCTCAATCTTCAATTCTCAACCCTCAATCTTCAATCCTTAATCCTCAATCCTCAATCCCCAATCCTCAACCTTCAATTCTCAATACTCAATCTTCAATCCTCAATCCTCAAACCTCAATCCTCAATCCTCAATCCCCAATCCCCAATCGTCAATCCTCAATCCCCAATCCTCAATCCTCAATCCTCAATCCTCAATCCTCAATCCTCAATCCTCAATCCTCAATCCTCAATCCTCTGTCCCCAAACCTCAATCCTGAATCCTCAATCCAGAATCCTCAATCTTCAGCCCTCAGTCCTCAACAATCAGTTGTCAATCCTCAATCCTCAATAGAATATCACCAATTCACAGATTTCAAAACTCAATACTCAATCTGCAATCTTCAGATTTCTATCCACAAACATCAATTCACATCACTCATCCCTCGACACTCAGTCCTTTATGTTCAATCCTCAATCCTCAATTCTCAATCTTCAATCCTCAATACTGAATCTTCAATCCTCAATACTCAATCCTCAATCCACAATCCTCAATCCTCAATCCTCAATCTTCAATACTCAGTCCCCAATCCTCAATCTTCAATCCTCAATCCTCAATCCTCAACCCTCGATCCTCGAACCTCAATCCTCAGTCCTCAATCCTCAAACCTCAATGTTCAATCCGCAATACCCAATCCTCAATCTTCAATTCTCAGTCCTCAATCCTCAAACCTCCATCCTCAATCCTCAACCCTCAATCCTCAGTCCTCGAACCTCAATCCTGAATCCTCAATCCTGAATCCTCAATCTTCATCCCTCAGTCCTCATCAATCAATTGTCAATCCTCAATCCTCAATAGAATATCCTCAATTCACAGCTTTCAATACTCAATCCCCATTCTTCAATCTTCAAATCTGAATCCACAAACATCAATTCTCATCACTCAACCCTCAACACTCAGACCTCAATCTTCAATCCTCAATCCTCAATCCGCAATCTTGAATACTCAATACTCAATCATCAATCCTCAATCCTCAATTCTCAATCCTCAACACTCAATCCTCAATCGTCAATCCTCAATCCCCAATAATCAATCTTCAATCCTCTATCCTCAATCCTCAGTCCTCAATCTTCAATCCTCAATCTTCAATACTCAATACTCAATCTTCAATCCTCAATCCTCAATCCTCAGTCCTCAATCCTCAATTCTCAATCCTCAATCCTCAATCTTCAATCCTCAATACTCAATCTGCAATCTTCAATCCTCAAACCTCAATCCTCAATCCTCAATCTTCAATCATCAATATTCAACTATCAATCATCAATCTTCAATCCTCTATCCTCAATCCTCAATCCTGAATGTTCAATCCCCAATACCCAATCCTCAATCTTCAATCCTCAATACTCAATCCTCAATCCTCAATCCTCAATCCTCAGTCCTCAATTCGCAATCCTCAATCCTCAGACCTCAAGCATTAATACCCAACCCCCAGTCCTCGTCCTCAACCTAGAACCCTCAATCCTCAATCCTCAATCTTCAATCATCAATATTCAACCTTCAATCCTCAATCCCCAATCCTCAATCCTCAATCCTCAATCCTCAATCCTCAAACCTCAATACCCAATCCTCAATCCTCAATCCTCAATCCTCAATACTCAATCCTCAATCCTCAATCCTCAATCCTCAATCCTCTGTCCCCAAACCTCAATTCTGAATCCTCAATCCTGAATCCTCAATCTTCAGCCCTCAGTCCTCAACAATCAGTTGTCAATACTCAATCCTCAATAGAATATCACCAATTCACAGATTTCAAAACTCAATACTCAATCTGCAATCTTCAGATCTCTATCCACAAACATCAATTCACATCACTCATCCCTCGACACTCAGTCCTTTATGTTCAATCCTCAATCCTCAATTCTCAATCTTCAATCCTCAATACTGAATCTTCAATCCTCAATACTCAATCCTCAATCCACAATCCTCAATCCTCTGTCCTCAATCTTCAATACTCAGTCCCCAATCCTCAATCTTCAATCCTCAATCCTGAATCCTCATCCCTCGATCCTCGAACCTCAATCCCCAGTCCTCAATCCTCAAACCTCAATGTTCAATCCGCAATACCCAATCCTCAATCTTCAATTCTCAATCCTCAATCCTCAAACCTCAATCCTCAATCCTCAACCCTCAATCCCCAGTCCTCGAACCTCAATCCTGAATCCTCAATCCTGTATCCTCAATCTTCAGTCCTCAGTCCTCAACAATCAATTGTCAATCCTCAATCCTCAATAGAATATCCTCAATTCACAGCTTTCAATACTCAATCCCCATTCTTCAATCTTCAAATCTGAATCCACAAACATCAATTCTCATCACTCAACCCTCAACACTCAGACCTCAATCTTCAATCCTCAATCCTCAATCCGCAATCCTTAATCCTCAATCCTCAACCCTCAATCCTCAGTCCTGAAACCTCAATCCCGAATCCTCAATCCTGAATCCGCAAACTTCAGTCCTCAGTCCTCAACAATCAATTGTCAATCCTCAATCCTCAATAGAATATCCTCAATTCACAGTTTTCAATACTCAATCCCCATTCTTCAATATTCAAGTCTCAATCCACAATCATCAATTCTCATCACTCAGCCCTCAACACTCAGTCCTGAATCTCGAATCCTCAATCCTCAAATCTCAATCCCCAACACTCAGTCCTCAATCGTCAATCCTCAATCACCAATCCTCAATCTTCAACCCTCTATCCTCAATCCTCAATCCTCAATCCTCAATCCTCAATCTTCAATACTCAATCCTCAATCCTCAATCCTCAACCATCAATCCTCAGTCCTGAAACGTCAATACCGAATCCTCAATCCTGAATCCTCAATCTTGAGCCCTCAGTCCTCAACAATCAATTGTCAATCCTCAATCCTCAATAGAATACCCTCAATTCACAGTTTTCAATACTCAATCCCCATTCTTCAATCTTCAAATCTCAATCCACAAGCATCAATTCTCATCACTCAACCCTCAACACTCAGTCCTCAATCTTCAATCCTCAACCCTAAATCCTCAATCTTCAATCCTCAATACTCAGTCTTCAGTCCTCAATCCTCAATTCTCAATCCTCAATACTCAATTCGCAATCGTCAGTCCTCAATTCCCAATCCTCAATTTTCAATCCTCAATCCTCAATCTTCAATCCTTAATCCTCAATCCGCAATCCCCAATCCTCAATCTTCAATCCTCAATACTCAATCTTCAATCCTCAATCCTCAATCCTCAATCCTGAATCCTCAATCTTCAGCCCTCAGTCCTCAACAATCAATTGTCAGTCCTCAATTCTCAATAGAATATACCCAATTCACAGTTTTCAACACTCAAACCCCAATCTTCAATCTTCAAATCTCAATCCACAAACATCAATTCTCATCACTCAACGCTCAACACTCAGTCCCCAATCCTCAATCTTAAATCCCCAATCCTCAATCCTCAATCCTCAATCCTCAATCTTCAATCCTGAATACTCAACCTTCAATCCTCAATCCTCAATCCTCAATCCTCAATCCTCAATCCTCAACCCTCTATCCTCAGTCCTGAAACCTCAATCCCGAATCCTCAATCCTGAATCCGCAAACTTCAGTCCTCAGTCCTCAACAATCAATTGTCAATCCTCAATCCTCAATAGAATATCCTCAATTCACAGTTTTCAATACTCAATCCCCATTCTTCAATATTCAAGTCTCAATCCACAAACATCAATTCTCATCACTCAGCCCTCAACACTCAGTCCTCAATCTTCAATCCTCAATCCTCAATCCGCAATCTTGAATCCTCAATACTCAATCTTCAATCCTCAATCCTCAAATCTCAATCCTCAACACTCAATCCTCAATCGTCAATCCTCAATCCCCAATCCTCAATCTTCAACCCTCTATCCTCAATCCTCAATCCTCAATCCTCAATCCTCAATCTTCAATACTCAATCCTCAGTCCTCAATCCTCAACCATCAATCCTCAGTCCTGAAACGTCAATACCGAATCCTCAATCCTGAATCCTCAATCTTCAGCCCTCAGTCCTCAACAATCAATTGTCAATCCTCAATCCTCAATAGAATACCCTCAATTCACAGTTTTCAATACTCAATCCCCATTCTTCAATCTTCAAATCTCAATCCACAAGCATCAATTCTCATCACTCAACCCTCAACACTCAGTCCTCAATCTTCAATCCTCAACCCTAAATCCTCAATCTTCAATCCTCAATACTCAGTATTCAGTCCTCAATCCTCAATTCTCATTCTTCAATCCTCAACACCCAATCCTCAATCTTCAATCCTCAATCCTCAATCCTCAATTCTCAATCCTCAATCCTCATTCTTCAATCCTCAATACTCAACCTTCAATCCTCAATCCTCAATCCTCAATCCTCAATCCTCAATCCTCAACCCTCTATCCTCAGTCCTGAAACCTCAATCCCGAATCCTCAATCCTGAATCCGCAAACTTCAGTCCTCAGTCCTCAACAATCAATTGTCAATCCTCAATCCTCAATAGAATATCCTCAATTCACAGTTTTCAATACTCAATCCCCATTCTTCAATATTCAAGTCTCAATCCACAAACATCAATTCTCATCACTCAGCCCTCAACACTCAGTCCTCAATCTTCAATCCTCAATCCTCAATCCGCAATCTTGAATCCTCAATACTCAATCTTCAATCCTCAATCCTCAAATCTCAATCCTCAACACTCAATCCTCAATCGTCAATCCTCAATCCCCAATCCTCAATCTTCAACCCTCTATCCTCAATCCTCAATCCTCAATCCTCAATCCTCAATCTTCAATACTCAATCCTCAGTCCTCAATCCTCAACCATCAATCCTCAGTCCTGAAACGTCAATACCGAATCCTCAATCCTGAATCCTCAATCTTCAGCCCTCAGTCCTCAACAATCAATTGTCAATCCTCAATCCTCAATAGAATACCCTCAATTCACAGTTTTCAATACTCAATCCCCATTCTTCAATCTTCAAATCTCAATCCACAAGCATCAATTCTCATCACTCAACCCTCAACACTCAGTCCTCAATCTTCAATCCTCAACCCTAAATCCTCAATCTTCAATCCTCAATACTCAGTATTCAGTCCTCAATCCTCAATTCTCATTCTTCAATCCTCAACACCCAATCCTCAATCCTCAATCCTCAATCCTCAATCCTCAATCCTCAATCCTCAATCCTCAATCCTCAATCCTCTGTCCCCAAACCTCAATCCTGAATCCTCAATCCTGAATCCTCAATCTTCAGCCCTCAGTCCTCAACAATCAGTTGTCAATCCTCAATCCTCAATAGAATATCACCAATTCACAGATTTCAAAACTCAATACTCAATCTGCAATCTTCAGATTTCTATCCACAAACATCAATTCACATCACTCATCCCTCGACACTCAGTCCTTTATGTTCAATCCTCAATCCTCAATTCTCAATCTTCAATCCTCAATACTGAATCTTCAATCCTCAATACTCAATCCTCAATCCACAATCCTCAATCCTCAATCCTCAATCTTCAATACTCAGTCCCCAATCCTCAATCTTCAATCCTCAATCCTCAATCCTCAACCCTCGATCCTCGAACCTCAATCCTCAGTCCTCAATCCTCAAACCTCAATGTTCAATCCGCAATACCCAATCCTCAATCTTCAATTCTCAGTCCTCAATCCTCAAACCTCAATCCTCAATCCTCAACCCTCAATCCTCAGTCCTCGAACCTCAATCCTGAATCCTCAATCCTGAATCCTCAATCTTCATCCCTCAGTCCTCATCAATCAATTGTCAATCCTCAATCCTCAATCTTCAATCCTCAATACTCAATCTGCAATCTTCAATCCTCAAACCTCAAACCTCAATCCTCAATCTTCAATCATCAATATTCAACTATCAATCCTCAATCTTCAATCCTCTATCCTCAATCCTCAATCCTGAATGTTCAATCCTCAATACCCAATCCTCAATCTTCAATCCTCAATACTCAATCCTCAATCCTCAATCCTCAATCCTCAGTCCTCAATTCGCAATCCTCAATCCTCAGACCTCAAGCATTAATACCCAACCCCCAGTCCTCGTCCTCAACCTACAACGCTCAATCCTCAATCCTCAATCTTCAATCATCAATATTCAACCTTCAATCCTCAATCCCCAATCCTCAATCCCCAATCCTCAATCCTCAATCCTCAAACCTCAATACCCAATCCTCAATCCTCAATCCTCAATCCTCAATACTCAATCCTCAATCCTCAATCCTCAATCCTCAATCCTCTGTCCCCAAACCTCAATTCTGAATCCTCAATCCTGAATCCTCAATCTTCAGCCCTCAGTCCTCAACAATCAGTTGTCAATACTCAATCCTCAATACAATATCACCAATTCACAGATTTCAAAACTCAATACTCAATCTGCAATCTTCAGATCTCTATCCACAAACATCAATTCACATCACTCATCCCTCGACACTCAGTCCTTTACGTTCAATCCTCAATCCTCAATTCTCAATCTTCAATCCTCAATACTGAATCTTCAATCCTCAATACTCAATCCTCAATCCACAATCCTCAATCCTCTATCCTCAATCTTCAATACTCAGTCCCCAATCCTCAATCTTCAATCCTCAATCCTGAATCCTCATCCCTCGATCCTCGAACCTCAATCCTCAGTCCTCAATCCTCAAACCTCAATGTTCAATCCGCAATACCCAATCCTCAATCTTCAATTCTCAACCCTCAATCTTCAATCCTTAATCCTCAATCCTCAATCCCCAATCCTCAACCTTCAATTCTCAATACTCAATCTTCAATCCTCAATCCTCAAACCTCAATCCTCAATCCTCAATCCCCAATCCCCAATCGTCAATCCTCAATCCCCAATCCTCAACCCTCAATCCTCAATCCTCAATCCTCAATCCTCAATCCTCAATCCTCAATCCTCAATCCTCTGTCCCCAAACCTCAATCCTGAATCCTCAATCCAGAATCCTCAATCTTCAGCCCTCAGTCCTCAACAATCAGTTGTCAATCCTCAATCCTCAATAGAATATCACCAATTCACAGATTTCAAAACTCAATACTCAATCTGCAATCTTCAGATTTCTATCCACAAACATCAATTCACATCACTCATCCCTCGACACTCAGTCCTTTATGTTCAATCCTCAATCCTCAATTCTCAATCTTCAATCCTCAATACTGAATCTTCAATCCTCAATACTCAATCCTCAATCCACAATCCTCAATCCTCAATCCTCAATCTTCAATACTCAGTCCCCAATCCTCAATCTTCAATCCTCAATCCTCAATCCTCAACCCTCGATCCTCGAACCTCAATCCTCAGTCCTCAATCCTCAAACCTCAATGTTCAATCCGCAATACCCAATCCTCAATCTTCAATTCTCAGTCCTCAATCCTCAAACCTCAATCCTCAATCCTCAACCCTCAATCCTCAGTCCTCGAACCTCAATCCTGAATCCTCAATCCTGAATCCTCAATCTTCATCCCTCAGTCCTCATCAATCAATTGTCAATCCTCAATCCTCAATAGAATATCCTCAATTCACAGCTTTCAATACTCAATCCCCATTCTTCAATCTTCAAATCTGAATCCACAAACATCAATTCTCATCACTCAACCCTCAACACTCAGACCTCAATCTTCAGTCCTCAATCCTCAATCCGCAATCTTGAATACTCAATACTCAATCATCAATCCTCAATCCTCAATTCTCAATCCTCAACACTCAATCCTCAATCGTCAATCCTCAATCCCCAATAATCAATCTTCAATCCTCTATCCTCAATCCTCAGTCCTCAATCTTCAATCCTCAATCTTCAATACTCAATACTCAATCTTCAATCCTCAATCCTCAATCCTCAGTCCTCAATCCTCAATTCTCAATCCTCAATCCTCAATCTTCAATCCTCAATACTCAATCTGCAATCTTCAATCCTCAAACCTCAATCCTCAATCCTCAATCTTCAATCATCAATATTCAACTATCAATCATCAATCTTCAATCCTCTATCCTCAATCCTCAATCCTGAATGTTCAATCCCCAATACCCAATCCTCAATCTTCAATCCTCAATACTCAATCCTCAATCCTCAATCCTCAATCCTCAGTCCTCAATTCGCAATCCTCAATCCTCAGACCTCAAGCATTAATACCCAACCCCCAGTCCTCGTCCTCAACCTAGAACCCTCAATCCTCAATCCTCAATCTTCAATCATCAATATTCAACCTTCAATCCTCAATCCCCAATCCTCAATCCTCAATCCTCAATCCTCAATCCTCAAACCTCAATACCCAATCCTCAATCCTCAATCCTCAATCCTCAATACTCAATCCTCAATCCTCAATCCTCAATCCTCAATCCTCTGTCCCCAAACCTCAATTCTGAATCCTCAATCCTGAATCCTCAATCTTCAGCCCTCAGTCCTCAACAATCAGTTGTCAATACTCAATCCTCAATAGAATATCACCAATTCACAGATTTCAAAACTCAATACTCAATCTGCAATCTTCAGATCTCTATCCACAAACATCAATTCACATCACTCATCCCTCGACACTCAGTCCTTTATGTTCAATCCTCAATCCTCAATTCTCAATCTTCAATACTCAATACTGAATCTTCAATCCTCAATACTCAATCCTCAATCCACAATCCTCAATCCTCTGTCCTCAATCTTCAATACTCAGTCCCCAATCCTCAATCTTCAATCCTCAATCCTGAATCCTCATCCCTCGATCCTCGAACCTCAATCCCCAGTCCTCAATCCTCAAACCTCAATGTTCAATCCGCAATACCCAATCCTCAATCTTCAATTCTCAATCCTCAATCCTCAAACCTCAATCCTCAATCCTCAACCCTCAATCCCCAGTCCTCGAACCTCAATCCTGAATCCTCAATCCTGTATCCTCAATCTTCATCCCTCAGTCCTCAACAATCAATTGTCAATCCTCAATCCTCAATAGAATATCCTCAATTCACAGCTTTCAATACTCAATCCCCATTCTTCAATCTTCAAATCTCAATCCACGAACATCAATTCTCATCACTCAACCCTCAACACTCAGACCTCAATCTTCAATCCTCAATCCTCAATCCGCAATCTTGAATCCTCAATACTCAATCATCAATCCCCAATTCTCAATTCTCAATCCTCAACACTCAATCCTCAATCGTCAATCCTCAATCCCCAATCCTCAATCTTCAATCCCCTATCCTCAATCCTCAGTCCTCAATCTTCAATCGTCAATCTTCAATACTCAATACTCAATCTTCAATCCTCAATCCTCAATGCTCAGTCCTCAATCCTCAATCCTCAATCCTCAATCCTCAATCTTCAATCCTCAATACTCAATCTGCAATACTCAATCCTCAATCCTCAATCCTCAATCCTAATTCGTCACTCCTCAATACCCAATCCTCAATCTTCAATCCTCAATCCTCAATCCTCAATTCTCAATCCGTAATCCTCAATCCTCAATCCTCAATCTTCAATCCTCAATACTCAATCTTCAATACTCAATCCTCAATCCTCAATCCCCAATCCTCAATCCTCAATCCTCAATCGTCAATACTCAATTCAAAATCCTCAATCTTCAATCCTCAACCCTCAATCTTCAATCCTCAATCCTCAATCTTCAATCCTCAATACTCAATCTCCAATCCTCAATCCTCAATACTCAATCCCCAATGCTCAATCCTCAATCGTCAATCCTCAATCCCCAATCCTCTACCTTCAATCCGCAATCCTCAATCCTCAATCCTCAATCCTCAATCTTCAATCCTCAATACTCAATCTTCAATCCTCAATCCTCAATCCTCAACGCTCAATCCTCAATCCTCAATCTTCAATCCTCAATACTCAATCTGCAAACCTCAATCCTCAGTCCTCACTCCTCAATCCCCATTCTTCAATCCTCAATACCGAATCCTCAATCTTCAATCCTCAATCCTCAATCCTCTATTCTCAATCCTCAATCCTCAATCCTCAATCTTCAATACTCAATCCGCATTCCGCAGTCCTCAGTCCTGAAACCTCAATCCTCAACCCTCAGCCCTCATCCCCAATCCTCAATCCTCAATCCTCAATCCACAATCCTCAATCCTCAATCCTCAATCCTCAATCCTCAATCCTCTGTCCCCAAACCTCAATCCTGAATCCTCAATCCTGAATCCTCAATCTTCAGCCCTCAGTCCTCAACAATCAGTTGTCAATCCTCAATCCTCAATAGAATATCACCAATTCACAGATTTCAAAACTCAATACTCAATCTGCAATCTTCAGATCTCTATCCACAAACATCAATTCACATTACTCATCCCCCGACAGTCAGTCCTTTATGTTCAATCCTCAATCATCAATTCTCAATCTTCAATCCTCAATACTCAATCCTCAATCCTCAATCCTCAACCATCAATCCTCAGTCCTGAAACGTCAATACCGAATCCTCAATCCTGAATCCTCAATCTTCAGCCCTCAGTCCTCAACAATCAATTGTCAATCCTCAATCCTCAATAGAATACCCTCAATTCACAGTTTTCAATACTCAATCCCCATTCTTCAATCTTCAAATCTCAATCCACAAGCATCAATTCTCATCACTCAACCCTCAACACTCAGTCCACAATCTTCAATCCTCAACCCTAAATCCTCAATCTTCAATCCTCAATACTCAGTCTTCAGTCCTCAATCCTCAATTCTCAATCCTCAATACTCAATTCGCAATCGTCAATCCTCAATTCCCAATCCTCAATTTTCAATCCTCAATCCTCAATCTTCAATCCTTAATCCTCAATCCGCAATCCCCAATCCTCAATCTTCAATCCTCAATACTCAATCCTCAATCCTCAATCCTCAATCCTCAATCCTGAATCCTCAATCTTCAGCCCTCAGTCCTCCACAATCAGTTGTCAGTCCTCAATTCTCAATAGAATATACCCAATTCACAGTTTTCAACACTCAAACCCCAATCTTCAATCTTCAAATCTCAATCCACAAACATCAATTCTCATCACTCAACGCTCAACACTCAGTCCCCAATCCTCAATCTTAAATCCCCAATCCTGAATCCTCAATCCTCAATCCTCAATCTTCCATCCTGAATACTCAACCTTCAATCCTCAATCCTCAATCCTCAATCCTCAATCCTCAATCCTCAACCCTCTATCCTCAGTCCTGAAACCTCAATCCCGAATCCTCAATCCTGAATCCGCAAACTTCAGTCCTCAGTCCTCAACAATCAATTGTCAATCCTCAATCCTCAATAGAATATCCTCAATTCACAGTTTTCAATACTCAATCCCCATTCTTCAATATTCAAGTCTCAATCCACAAACATCAATTCTCATCACTCAGCCCTCAACACTCAGTCCTCAATCTTCAATCCTCAATCCTCAATCCGCAATCTTGAATCCTCAATACTCAATCTTCAATCCTCAATCCTCAAATCTCAATCCTCAACACTCAATCCTCAATCGTCAATCCTCAATCCCCAATCCTCAATCTTCAACCCTCTATCCTCAATCCTCAATCCTCAATCCTCAATCCTCAATCTTCAATACTCAATCCTCAGTCCTCAATCCTCAACCATCAATCCTCAGTCCTGAAACGTCAATACCGAATCCTCAATCCTGAATCCTCAATCTTCAGCCCTCAGTCCTCAACAATCAATTGTCAATCCTCAATCCTCAATAGAATACCCTCAATTCACAGTTTTCAATACTCAATCCCCATTCTTCAATCTTCAAATCTCAATCCACAAGCATCAATTCTCATCACTCAACCCTCAACACTCAGTCCTCAATCTTCACTCCTCAACCCTAAATCCTCAATCTTCAATCCTCAATACTCAGTATTCAGTCCTCAATCCTCAATTCTCATTCTTCAATCCTCAACACCCAATCCTCAATCTTCAATCCTCAATCCTCAATCCTCAATTCTCAATCCTCAATCCTCATTCTTCAATCCTCAATACTCAATCTTCAATCCTCAATCCTCAACCCTCAGCCCTCAATCCTCAATCCTCAATCCTCAATCCTCAATCGTCAATCCTCAATTCCCAATCCTCAATCTTCAACCCTCAACCCTCAATCTTCAATCCTTAATCCTCAATCCTCAATCCCCAATCCTCAACCTTCAATTCTCAATACTCAATCTTCAATCCTCAATCCTCAAACCTCAATCCTCAATCCTCAATCCCCAATCCCCAATCGTCAATCCTCAATCCCCAATCCTCAATCCTCAATCCTCAATCCTCAATCCTCAATCCTCAATCCTCAATCCTCAATCCTCAATCCTCAATCCTCTGTCCCCAAACCTCAATCCTGAATCCTCAATCCTGAATCCTCAATCTTCAGCCCTCAGTCCTCAACAATCAGTTGTCAATCCTCAATCCTCAATAGAATATCACCAATTCACAGATTTCAAAACTCAATACTCAATCTGCAATCTTCAGATTTCTATCCACAAACATCAATTCACATCACTCATCCCTCGACACTCAGTCCTTTATGTTCAATCCTCAATCCTCAATTCTCAATCTTCAATCCTCAATACTGAATCTTCAATCCTCAATACTCAATCCTGAATCCACAGTCCTCAATCCTCAAACCTCAATCTTCAATACTCAGTCCCCAATCCTCAATCTTCAATCCTCAATCCTCAATCCTCAACCCTCGATCCTCGAACCTCAATCCTCAGTCCTCAATCCTCAAACCTCAATGTTCAATCCGCAATACCCAATCCTCAATCTTCAATTCTCAGTCCTCAATCCTCAAACCTCAATCCTCAATCCTCAACCCTCAATCCTCAGTCCTCGAACCTCAATCCTGAATCCTCAATCCTGAATCCTCAATCTTCATCCCTCAGTCCTCATCAATCAATTGTCAATCCTCAATCCTCAATAGAATATCCTCAATTCACAGCTTTCAATACTCAATCCCCATTCTTCAATCTTCAAATCTGAATCCACAAACATCAATTCTCATCACTCAACCCTCAACACTCAGACCTCAATCTTCAATCCTCAATCCTCATTCCGCAATCTTGAATACTCAATACTCAATCATCAATCCTCAATCCTCAATTCTCAATCCTCAACACTCAATCCTCAATCGTCAATCCTCAATCCCCAATAATCAATCTTCAGTCCTCTATCCTCAATCCTCAGTCCTCAATCTTCAATCCTCAATCTTCAATACTCAATACTCAATCTTCAATCCTCAATCCTCAATCCTCAGTCCTCAATCCTCAATTCTCAATCCTCAATCCTCAATCTTCAATCCTCAATACTCAATCTGCAATCTTCAATCCTCAAACCTCAATCCTCAATCCTCAATCTTCAATCATCAATATTCAACTATCAATCCTCAATCTTCAATCCTCTATCCTCAATCCTCAATCCTGAATGTTCAATCCTCAATACCCAATCCTCAATCTTCAATCCTCAATACTCAATCCTCAATCCTCAATCCTCAATCCTCAGTCCTCAATTCGCAATCCTCAATCCTCAGACCTCAAGCATTAATACCCAACCCCCAGTCCTCGTCCTCAACCTGCAACCCTCAATCCTCAATCCTCAATCTTCAATCATCAATATTCAACCTTCAATCCTCAATCCCCAATCCTCAATCCTCAATCCTCAATCCTCAATCCTCAAACCTCAATACCCAATCCTCAATCCTCAATCCTCAATCCTCAATACTCAATCCTCAATCCTCAATCCTCAATCCTCAATCCTCAATCCTCTGTCCCCAAACCTCAATTCTGAATCCTCAATCCTGAATCCTCAATCTTCAGCCCTCAGTCCTCAACAATCAGTTGTCAATACTCAATCCTCAATAGAATATCCTCAATTCACAGTTTTCAATACTCAATCCCCATTCTTCAATATTCAAGTCTCAATCCACAATCATCAATTCTCATCACTCAGCCCTCAACACTCAGTCCTGAATCTTGAATCCTCAATCCTCAAATCTCAATCCGCAACACTCAATCCTCAATCGTCAATCCTCAATCACCAATCCTCAATCTTCAACCCTCTATCCTCAATCCTCAATCCTCAATCCTCAATCCTCAATCTTCAATACTCAATCCTCAATCCTCAATCCTCAACCATCAATCCTCAGTCCTGAAACGTCAATACCGAATCCTCAATCCTGAATCCTCAATCTTCAGCCCTCAGTCCTCAACAATCAATTGTCAATCCTCAATCCTCAATAGAATACCCTCAATTCACAGTTTTCAATACTCAATCCCCATTCTTCAATCTTCAAATCTCAATCCACAAGCATCAATTCTCATCACTCAACCCTCAACACTCAGTCCACAATCTTCAATCCTCAACCCTAAATCCTCAATCTTCAATCCTCAATACTCAGTCTTCAGTCCTCAATCCTCAATTCTCAATCCTCAATACTCAATTCGCAATCGTCAATCCTCAATTCCCAATCCTCAATTTTCAATCCTCAATCCTCAATCTTCAATCCTTAATCCTCAATCCGCAATCCCCAATCCTCAATCTTCAATCCTCAATACTCAATCCTCAATCCTCAATCCTCAATCCTCAATCCTGAATCCTCAATCTTCAGCCCTCAGTCCTCCACAATCAGTTGTCAGTCCTCAATTCTCAATAGAATATACCCAATTCACAGTTTTCAACACTCAAACCCCAATCTTCAATCTTCAAATCTCAATCCACAAACATCAATTCTCATCACTCAACGCTCAACACTCAGTCCCCAATCCTCAATCTTAAATCCCCAATCCTGAATCCTCAATCCTCAATCCTCAATCTTCCATCCTGAATACTCAACCTTCAATCCTCAATCCTCAATCCTCAATCCTCAATCCTCAATCCTCAACCCTCTATCCTCAGTCCTGAAACCTCAATCCCGAATCCTCAATCCTGAATCCGCAAACTTCAGTCCTCAGTCCTCAACAATCAATTGTCAATCCTCAATCCTCAATAGAATATCCTCAATTCACAGTTTTCAATACTCAATCCCCATTCTTCAATATTCAAGTCTCAATCCACAAACATCAATTCTCATCACTCAGCCCTCAACACTCAGTCCTCAATCTTCAATCCTCAATCCTCAATCCGCAATCTTGAATCCTCAATACTCAATCTTCAATCCTCAATCCTCAAATCTCAATCCTCAACACTCAATCCTCAATCGTCAATCCTCAATCCCCAATCCTCAATCTTCAACCCTCTATCCTCAATCCTCAATCCTCAATCCTCAATCCTCAATCTTCAATACTCAATCCTCAGTCCTCAATCCTCAACCATCAATCCTCAGTCCTGAAACGTCAATACCGAATCCTCAATCCTGAATCCTCAATCTTCAGCCCTCAGTCCTCAACAATCAATTGTCAATCCTCAATCCTCAATAGAATACCCTCAATTCACAGTTTTCAATACTCAATCCCCATTCTTCAATCTTCAAATCTCAATCCACAAGCATCAATTCTCATCACTCAACCCTCAAC
The DNA here is from genome assembly GCF_051401765.1 of Calliopsis andreniformis. Lineage (NCBI taxonomy): Eukaryota > Metazoa > Arthropoda > Insecta > Hymenoptera > Andrenidae > Calliopsis > Calliopsis andreniformis. Next base: position 51,931 of record NW_027480604.1, read on the forward strand.
ACTCAGTCCTCAATCTTCACTCCTCAACCCTAAATCCTCAATCTTCAATCCTCAATACTCAGTATTCAGTCCTCAATCCTCAATTCTCATTCTTCAATCCTCAACACCCAATCCTCAATCTTCAATCCTCAATCCTCAATCCTCAATTCTCAATCCTCAATCCTCATTCTTCAATCCTCAATACTCAATCTTCAATCCTCAATCCTCAACCCTCAGCCCTCAATCCTCAATCCTCAATCCTCAATCCTCAATCGTCAATCCTCAATTCCCAATCCTCAATCTTCAACCCTCAACCCTCAATCTTCAATCCTTAATCCTCAATCCTCAATCCCCAATCCTCAACCTTCGATTCTCAATACTCAATCTTCAATCCTCAATCCTCAAACCTCAATCCTCAATCCTCAATCCCCAATCCCCAATCGTCAATCCTCAATCCCCAATCCTCAATCCTCAATCCTCAATCCTCAATCCTCAATCCTCAATCCTCAATCCTCAATCCTCAATCCTCAATCCTCTGTCCCCAAACCTCAATCCTGAATCCTCAATCCTGAATCCTCAATCTTCAGCCCTCAGTCCTCAACAATCAGTTGTCAATCCTCAATCCTCAATAGAATATCACCAATTCACAGATTTCAAAACTCAATACTCAATCTGCAATCTTCAGATTTCTATCCACAAACATCAATTCACATCACTCATCCCTCGACACTCAGTCCTTTATGTTCAATCCTCAATCCTCAATTCTCAATCTTCAATCCTCAATACTGAATCTTCAATCCTCAATACTCAATCCTGAATCCACAATCCTCAATCCTCAAACCTCAATCTTCAATACTCAGTCCCCAATCCTCAATCTTCAATCCTCAATCCTCAATCCTCAACCCTCGATCCTCGAACCTCAATCCTCAGTCCTCAATCCTCAAACCTCAATGTTCAATCCGCAATACCCAATCCTCAATCTTCAATTCTCAGTCCTCAATCCTCAAACCTCAATCCTCAATCCTCAACCCTCAATCCTCAGTCCTCGAACCTCAATCCTGAATCCTCAATCCTGAATCCTCAATCTTCATCCCTCAGTCCTCATCAATCAATTGTCAATCCTCAATCCTCAATAGAATATCCTCAATTCACAGCTTTCAATACTCAATCCCCATTCTTCAATCTTCAAATCTGAATCCACAAACATCAATTCTCATCACTCAACCCTCAACACTCAGACCTCAATCTTCAATCCTCAATCCTCAATCCGCAATCTTGAATACTCAATACTCAATCATCAATCCTCAATCCTCAATTCTCAATCCTCAACACTCAATCCTCAATCGTCAATCCTCAATCCCCAATAATCAATCTTCAGTCCTCTATCCTCAATCCTCAGTCCTCAATCTTCAATCCTCAATCTTCAATACTCAATACTCAATCTTCAATCCTCAATCCTCAATCCTCAGTCCTCAATCCTCAATTCTCAATCCTCAATCCTCAATCTTCAATCCTCAATACTCAATCTGCAATCTTCAATCCTCAAACCTCAATCCTCAATCCTCAATCTTCAATCATCAATATTCAACTATCAATCCTCAATCTTCAATCCTCTATCCTCAATCCTCAATCCTGAATGTTCAATCCTCAATACCCAATCCTCAATCTTCAATCCTCAATACTCAATCCTCAATCCTCAATCCTCAATCCTCAGTCCTCAATTCGCAATCCTCAATCCTCAGACCTCAAGCATTAATACCCAACCCCCAGTCCTCGTCCTCAACCTGCAACCCTCAATCCTCAATCCTCAATCTTCAATCATCAATATTCAACCTTCAATCCTCAATCCCCAATCCTCAATCCTCAATCCTCAATCCTCAATCCTCAAACCTCAATACCCAATCCTCAATCCTCAATCCTCAATCCTCAATACTCAATCCTCAATCCTCAATCCTCAATCCTCAATCCTCAATCCTCTGTCCCCAAACCTCAATTCTGAATCCTCAATCCTGAATCCTCAATCTTCAGCCCTCAGTCCTCAACAATCAGTTGTCAATACTCAATCCTCAATACAATATCACCAATTCACAGATTTCAAAACTCAATACTCAATCTGCAATCTTCAGATCTCTATCCACAAACATCAATTCACATCACTCATCCCTCGACACTCAGTCCTTTATGTTCAATCCTCAATCCTCAATTCTCAATCTTCAATCCTCAATACTGAATCTTCAATCCTCAATACTCAATCCTCAATCCACAATCCTCAATCCTCTATCCTCAATCTTCAATACTCAGTCCCCAATCCTCAATCTTCAATCCTCAATCCTGAATCCTCATCCCTCGATCCTCGAACCTCAATCCTCAGTCCTCAATCCTCAAACCTCAATGTTCAATCCGCAATACCCAATCCTCAATCTTCAATTCTCAACCCTCAATCTTCAATCCTTAATCCTCAATCCTCAATCCCCAATCCTCAACCTTCAATTCTCAATACTCAATCTTCAATCCTCAATCCTCAAACCTCAATCCTCAATCCTCAATCCCCAATCCCCAATCGTCAATCCTCAATCCCCAATCCTCAATCCTCAATCCTCAATCCTCAATCCTCAATCCTCAATCCTCAATCCTCAATCCTCAATCCTCAATCCTCTGTCCCCAAACCTCAATCCTGAATCCTCAATCCTGAATCCTCAATCTTCAGCCCTCAGTCCTCAACAATCAGTTGTCAATCCTCAATCCTCAATAGAATATCACCAATTCACAGATTTCAAAACTCAATACTCAATCTGCAATCTTCAGATTTCTATCCACAAACATCAATTCACATCACTCATCCCTCGACACTCAGTCCTTTATGTTCAATCCTCAATCCTCAATTCTCAATCTTCAATCCTCAATACTGAATCTTCAATCCTCAATACTCAATCCTCAATCCACAATCCTCAATCCTCAATCCTCAATCTTCAATACTCAGTCCCCAATCCTCAATCTTCAATCCTCAATCCTCAATCCTCAACCCTCGATCCTCGAACCTCAATCCTCAGTCCTCAATCCTCAAACCTCAATGTTCAATCCGCAATACCCAATCCTCAATCTTCAATTCTCAGTCCTCAATCCTCAAACCTCAATCCTCAATCCTCATCCCTCAATCCTCAGTCCTCGAACCTCAATCCTGAATCCTCAATCCTGAATCCTCAATCTTCATCCCGCAGTCCTCATCAATCAATTGTCAATCCTCAATCCTCAATAGAATATCCTCAATTCACAGCTTTCAATACTCAATCCCCATTCTTCAATCTTCAAATCTGAATCCACAAACATCAATTCTCATCACTCAACCCTCAACACTCAGACCTCAATCTTCAATCCTCAATCCTCAATCCGCAATCTTGAATACTCAATACTCAATCATCAATCCTCAATCCTCAATTCTCAATCCTCAACACTCAATCCTCAATCGTCAATCCTCAATCCCCAATAATCAATCTTCAATCCTCTATCCTCAATCCTCAGTCCTCAATCTTCAATCCTCAATCTACAATACTCAATACTCAATCTTCAATCCTCAATCCTCAATCCTCAGTCCTCAATACTCAATTCTCAATCCTCAATCCTCAATCTTCAATCCTCAATACTCAATCTGCAATCTTCAATCCTCAAACCTCAATCCTCAATCCTCAATCTTCAATCATCAATATTCAACTATCAATCCTCAATCTTCAATCCTCTATCCTCAATCCTCAATCCTGAATGTTCAATCCTCAATACCCAATCCTCAATCTTCAATCCTCAATACTCAATCCTCAATCCTCAATCCTCAATCCTCAGTCCTCAATTCGCAATCCTCAATCCTCAGACCTCAAGCATTAATACCCAACCCCCAGTCCTCGTCCTCAACCTACAACCCTCAATCCTCAATCCTCAACCTTCAATCATCAATATTCAACCTTCAATCCTCAATCCCCAATCCTCAATCCTCAATCCTCAATCCTCAATCCTCAAACCTCAATACCCAACCCTCAATCCTCAATCCTCAATCCTCAATACTCAATCCTCAATCCTCAATCCTCAATCCTCAATCCTCTGTCCCCAAACCTCAATTCTGAATCCTCAATCCTGAATCCTCAATCTTCAGCCCTCAGTCCTCAACAATCAGTTGTCAATACTCAATCCTCAATAGAATATCACCAATTCACAGATTTCAAAACTCAATATTCAATCTGCAATCTTCAGATCTCTATCCACAAACATCAATTCACATCACTCATCCCTCGACACTCAGTCCTTTATGTTCAATCCTCAATCCTCAATTCTCAATCTTCAATCCTCAATACTGAATCTTCAATCCTCAATACTCAATCCTCAATCCACAATCCTCAATCCTCTATCCTCAATCTTCAATACTCAGTCCCCAATCCTCAATCTTCAATCCTCAATCCTGAATCCTCATCCCTCGATCCTCGAACCTCAATCCTCAGTCCTCAATCCTCAAACCTCAATGTTCAATCCGCAATACCCAATCCTCAATCTTCAATTCTCAATCCTCAATCCTCAAACCTCAATCCTCAATCCTCAACCCTCAATCCCCAGTCCTCGAACCTCAATCCTGAATCCTCAATCCTGTATCCTCAATCTTCATCCCTCAGTCCTCAACAATCAATTGTCAATCCTCAATCCTCAATAGAATATCCTCAATTCACAGCTTTCAATACTCAATCCCCATTCTTCAATCTTCAAATCTCAATCCACGAACATCAATTCTCATCACTCAACCCTCAACACTCAGACCTCAATCTTCAATCCTCAATCCTCAATCCGCAATCTTGAATCCTCAATACTCAATCATCAATCCCCAATTCTCAATTCTCAATCCTCAACACTCAATCCTCAATCGTCAATCCTCAATCCCCAATCCTCAATCTTCAATCCCCTATCCTCAATCCTCAGTCCTCAATCTTCAATCGTGAATCTTCAATACTCAATACTCAATCTTCAATCCTCAATCCTCAATGCTCAGTCCTCAATCCTCAATCCTCAATCCTCAATCCTCAATCTTCAATCCTCAATACTCAATCTGCAATCCTCAATCCTCAATCCTCAATCCTCAATCCTAATTCGTCACTCCTCAATACCCAATCCTCAATCTTCAATCCTCAATCCTCAATCCTCAATTCTCAATCCGTAATCCTCAATCCTCAATCCTCAATCTTCAATCCTCAATACTCAATCTTCAACACTCAATCCTCAATCCTCAATCCCCAATCCTCAATCCTCAATCCTCAATCGTCAATACTCAATTCAAAATCCTCAATCTTCAATCCTCAACCCTCAATCTTCAATCCTCAATCCTCAATCTTCAATCCTCAATACTCAATCTCCAATCCTCAATCCTCAATACTCAATCCCCAATGCTCAATCCTCAATCGTCAATCCTCAATCCCCAATCCTCTACCTTCAATCCGCAATCCTCAATCCTCAATCCTCAATCCTCAATCTTCAATCCTCAATACTCAATCTTCAATCCTCAATCCTCAATCCTCAACGCTCAATCCTCAATCCTCAATCTTCAATCCTCAATACTCAATCTGCAAACCTCAATCCTCAGTCCTCACTCCTCAATCGCCATTCTTCAATCCTCAATACCGAATCCTCAATCTTCAATCCTCAATCCTCAATCCTCTATTCTCAATCCTCAATCCTCAATCCTCAATCTTCAATACTCAATCCGCATTCCGCAGTCCTCAGTCCTGAAACCTCAATCCTCAACCATCAGCCCTCATCCTCAATCCTCAATCGACAATCCGCAATCCTCAATCTTCAATACTCAATACTCAATCTTCAATCCTCAATCCTCAGTCCTCAAACCTCGATTCTGTATCCTCAACCCTGTGTCCTCAATCTTCAGCCCTCAGTCCACAACAATCAGTAGTCAATCCTCAATCCTCAATAGAATATCCTCAATTCACAGTTTTCAACACTCAATACTCAATCTGCAATCTTCAAACCTCTATCCACAAACATCAATTCTCATCACTCAACCCTCAACACTCAGTCCTCAATGATCAATACTCAATCATCAATTCTCAATCTTCAATCCTCAATCTTCAATCCTCAATCCTCAATCCTCAGTCCTCAATCCTCAATCCTCAATCCTCAATCCTCAATCCTCAATCCCCAATCCTCAATCTTCAATCCTCAATACTCAATCTTCAATCCTCAATCCTCAATCCTCAATCCTCAATCCTCAATCCTCAACCCTCAACCTTCAATCCTCAATCCTCAATCCTCAATCCTCAGACCTCAAACACCAATACTCAACCCTCAGTCCTCGTCCGCAATCCACAACCTTCAATCCTCAATCCTCAATCTTCAATCATCAATATTCAATCATCAATCCTCAATCTTCAATCCTCTATCCTCAATCCTCAATCCTGAATGTTCAATCCTAAATACCCAATCCTAAATCTTCAATCCTCAATACTCAATCCTCAATCCTCAATCCTCAATCCTCAGGCCTCAATTCGCAATCCTCAATCCTCAGACCTCAATCATTAATACCCAACCCTCAGTCCTCGTCCTCAACCTACAACCCTCAATCCTCAATCCTCAATCTTCAATCATCAATATTGAACCTTCAATCCTCAATCCCCAATCCTCAATCCTCAATCCTCAATCCTCAATCCTCAAACCCCAATACCCAATCCTCAATCCTCAATCCGCAATCCTCAATCCTCAATCCTCAATCCTCAATCCTCAATCCTCAATCCTCTGTCCCCAAACCTCAATCCTGAATCCTCAATCCTGAATCCTCAATCTTCAGCCCTCAGTCCTCAACAATCAGTTGTCAATCCTCAATCCTCAATAGAATATCACCAATTCACAGATTTCAAAACTCAATACTCAATCTGCAATCTTCAGATTTCTATCCACAAACATCAATTCACATCACTCATCCCTCGACACTCAGTCCTTTATGTTCAATCCTCAATCCTCAATTCTCAATCTTCAATCCTCAATACTGAATCTTCAATCCTCAATACTCAATCCTCAATCCACAATCCTCAATCCTCAATCCTCAATCTTCAATACTCAGTCCCCAATCCTCAATCTTCAATCCTCAATCCTCAATCCTCAACCCTCGATCCTCGAACCTCAATCCTCAGTCCTCAATCCTCAAACCTCAATGTTCAATCCGCAATACCCAATCCTCAATCATCAATCCTCAATCCTCAGTCCTCAATCCTCAATACTCAATCCTCAATCCTCAATCTTCAATCCTCAATACTCAATCTGCAATCTTCAATCCTCAAACCTCAATCCTCAATCCTCAATCTTCAATCATCAATATTCAACTATCAATCCTCAATCTTCAATCCTCTATCCTCAATCCTCAATCCTGAATGTTCAATCCTCAATACCCAATCCTCAATCTTCAATCCTCAATACTCAATCCTCAATCCTCAATCCTCAATCCTCAGTCCTCAATTCGCAATCCTCAATCCTCAGACCTCAAGCATTAATACCCAACCCCCAGGCCTCGTCCTCAACCTACAACCCTCAATCCTCAATCCTCAATCTTCAATCCTCAATCCTAATTCGTCACTCCTCAATTCCCAATCCTCAATCTTCAATCCTCAATCCTCAATCCTCAATTCTCAATGCGTAATCCTCAATCCTCAATCCTCAATCTTCAATCCTCAATACTCAATCTTCAATACTCAATCCTCAATCCTCAATACTCAATCCTCAATCCTCAATCGTCAATACTCAATTCAAAATCCTCAATCTTCAATCCTCAACCCTCAATCTTCAATCCTCAATCCTCAATCTTCAATCCTCAATCCTCAAACCTCAATTCTCAATCCTCAATCCTCAATCCTCAGACCTCAAACATCAATACTCAACCCTCAGTCCTCGTCCGCAATCCACAACCCTCAATCGTCAATCCTCAATGTTCAATCCTCAATCTTCAACCCTCTATCCTCAATCCTCAATCCTCAATCCTCAATCCTCAATCTTCAATACTCAATCCTCAGTCCTCAATCCTCAACCATCAATCCTCAGTCCTGAAACGTCAATACCGAATCCTCAATCCTGAATCCTCAATCTTCAGCCCTCACTCCTCAACAATCAATAGTCAATCCTCAATCCTCAATAGAATACCCTCAATTCACAGTTTTCAATACTCAATCCCCATTCTTCAATCTTCAAATCTCAATCCACAAGCATCAATCCTCATCACTCAACCCTCAACACTCAGTCCTCAATCTTCAATCCTCAACCCTAAATCCTCAATCTTCAATCCTCAATACTCAGTCTTCAGTCGTCAATCCTCAATTCTCAATCCTCAATACTCAATCCTCAATCGTCAATCCTCAATTCCCAATCCTCATTCTTCAATCCTCAACACCCAATCCTCAATCTTCAATCCTCAATCTTCAATCCTCAATACTCAATCTTCAATCCTCAATCCTCAATGCTCAATCCTCAATCCTCAATCCTCAATCCTCAATCCTCAATCCTCAATCTTCAATCCTCAATACTCAATCTTCAACCCTCAATCTTCAATCCTCAATCCTCAATCCTCATTCTTCAATCCTCAACACCCAATCCTCAATCTTCAATCCTCAATCCTCAATCCTCAATTCTCAATCCTCAATCCTCAATCCTCAGACCTCAAACATCAATACTCAACCCTCAGTCCTCGTCCGCAATCAACAACCCTCAATCCTCAATCCTCAATGTTCAATCCTCAATCTTCAATACTCAATACTCAATCTTCAATCCTCAATCCTCAATCCTCAGTCCTCAATCCTGAATCCCAAATCCTCAATCCTCAATCCTCAATCCTCAACACTCAATCCTCAGTCCTGAAACATCAATACCGAATCCTCAATACTGAATCCTGAATCTTCAGCCCTCAGTCCTCAACAATCAATAGTCAATCCTCAATCCTCAATAGAATATCCTCAATACTCAATCTTCAATCCTCAATGATTAATCCTCTATCCTCAATCCTCAATCCTGAATGTTCAATCCTCAATACCCAATCCTCAATCTTCAATCCTCAGTACTCAATCCTCAATCTTCAACCCTCGAATCCTCAGTCCTCAAACCTCAATCCTGAATCCTCAATCCTGAAATCTCAATCTTCAGCCCTCAGTCCTCAACAATCAATTGTCAGTCCTCAATCCTCAATAGAACATCCTCAATTCACAGCTTTCAATACTCAATCCCCATTCTTCAATCTTCAAATCTCAATCCGCAAACATCAATTCTCATCACTCAACCCTCAACACTCAGTCCTCAATCTTCAAACCTCAATCCTCAATCCGCAATCTTGAATCCTCAATACTCAATCTTCAATCCTCAATCCTCAATTCTCAATCCTCAACACTCAATCCTCAATCGTCAATCCTCAATCCCCAATCCTCAATCTTCAGTCCTCTATCCTCAATCCTCAATCCTCAATCTTCAATCCTCAACCTTCAATACTCAATACTCAATCTTCAATCCTCAATCCTCAATCCTCAGCCCTCAATCCTCAATCCTCAATCCTCAATCCTCAATCGTCAATCCTCAATTCCCAATCCTCAATCTTCAACCCTCAACCCTCAATCTTCAATCCTTAATCCTCAATCCTCAATCCTCAATCCTCAATCCTCAATCCTCAGTCCTCAATCTTCAATCCTCAATACTCAATCTTCAATACTCAATCCTCAATCCTCAATCCTCAATCCTCAATCCTCAATCCTCAATCCCAAATCCTCAATCCTCAATCCTCAATCCTCAACCCTCAATCCTCAGTCCTGAAACCTCAATACCGGACCCTCAATCGTGAATCCTCAATCTTCAGCACTCAGTCCTCAACAATCAATTGTCAATCCTCAATCCTCAATAGAATATCCTCAATTCACAGTTTTCAATACTCAATCCCCATTCTCCTATCTTCAAATCTCAATCCACGAACATCAATTCTCATCACTCAACCCTCAACACTCAGTCCTCAATCTTCAATACTCAATCCTAGATCCTCAATCTTCAATCCTCAATACACAATCTTCAATCCTCAATCCTCAATTCTCAATCCTCAATACTCAATCCTCAATCGTCAATCCTCAATTCCCAATCCTCAATCTTCAATCCTCAATCCTCAATCTTCAATCCTCAATCCTCAATACTCAATCACCAATCCTCAATCTTCAATCCTCAATACTCAATCTTCAATCCTCAATCCTCAGTCCTCAATCCTCAATCCTCAATCCTCAGTCCTCAATCTTCAATCCTCAATACTCAATCTGCAATCCTCAATCCTCAATCCTCAATCCTCAATCCTAATTCGTCACTCCTCAATACCCAATCCTCAATCTTCAATCCTCAATCCTCAATCCTCAATTCTCAATCCTCAATCCACAATCCTCAATCCTCAATCTTCAATCCTCAATACTCAATCTTCAATACTCAATCCTCAATCCTCAATCCTCAATCCTCAATCCTCAATCCTCAATCCCAAATCCTCAATCCTCAATCCTCAATCCTCAACCCTCAATCCTCAGTCCTGAAACCTCAATACCGGATCCTCAATCGTGAATCCTCAATCTTCAGCCCTCAGACATCAACAATCAGTTGTCAATCTTCAATCCTCAATAGAATATCATCAATTCACAGTTTTCAATACTCAATACTCAATCTGCAATCTTCAAATCTCTGTCCACAAACATCAATTCTCATCACTCAACCCTCAACACTCCGTCCCCAATCTTCAATCCTCAATCCTCAATCCTCAACCTTGAATCCTCAATACTCAATCTTCAATCCTCAATCCTCAGTCCTCAATCCTCAATCCTCAATCCTCAGTCCTCAATCTTCAATCCTCAATACTCAATCTGCAATCCTCAATCCTCAATCCTCAATCCTCAATCCTAATTCGTCACTCCTCAATACCCAATCCTCAATCTTCAATCCTCAATCCTCAATCCTCAATTCTCAATCCTCAATCCACAATCCTCAATCCTCAAACTTCAATCCTCAATACTCAACATTCAATACTCATTCCTGAATCCTCAATCCTCAATCCTCATTCCTCAATCCTCAATCCACAATCCCAAATCCTCAATCCTCAATACTCAATCCTCAACCCTCAATCCTCTGTCCTGAAACCACAATACCGAATCCTTAACCCTGAATCCTCAATCTTCAGCCCTCAGTCCTCAACAATCAATAGTCAATCCTCAATCCTCAATAGAATATCCTCAACTCACCGTTTTCAATACTGAATCCCCATTCTTCAATCCTCAAATCTCAATCCACAAGCATCAATTCTCATCAGTCAACCCTCAACACTCAGTCCTCAATCTTCAATCCTCAATCCTAAATCCACAATCGTCAATCCTCAATTCCCAATCCTCAATCCTCAATCCTCAATCCTCATTCTTCAATCCTCAACACCCAATCCTCAATCTTCAATCCTCAATCCTCAGTCCTCAATTCTCAATTCTCAATCCACAGTCCTCAGACCTCAGACATCAATACTCAACCCTCAGACCTCGTCCGCAATCCACAACCCTCAATCCTCAATCCTCAATCTTCAAACATCAATATTCTATCTTCAATCCTCAATCCTCAATCCTCAATCCTCAATCCTCAATCCTCAATCTTCAATCCTCAATACTTAATCTTCAATCCTCAATCCTCAATCCTCAATCCTTAATCCTCAATCCTCAATCCTCAATCGTCAATCCTCAATTCCCAATTCTCAACCTTCAATCTTCAATCCTCAATCTTCAATCCACAATCCTCAATCCTCAATCCTCAATCCTCAGCCTTCAATCCTCAATACTCAATCTTCAATCCTCTTTCCTCAACCCTCAATCCTCAATCTTCAATCTTCATTCCTCAATCCTCAATCCTCAATCCTCAATCCTCAATCCTCAATCTTCAATCCTCAATACTCAATCTTCATTCCTCAATCCTCAGTCCTCAATCCTCAATCCTCAATCTTCGATCCTCAGTCCCCAATCCTCAATCTTCAATCCTCAATCCTCAACTCTCAATCCTCAATCCTCAATTTTCAATCCTCAATATTCAATCTTCAATCTACAATCCTCAGTCCTCAATCCTCAATCCTCAACCCTCAATCCTCAATCCTCAATCCTCAGTCCTGAAACCTGAATCCCGAATCCTCAATCCTGAATCCGCAAACTTCAGTCCTCAGTCCTCAACAATCAATTGTCAATCCTCAATCCTCAATAGAATACCCTCAATTCACAATTTTCAATTCTCAATCCCCATTCTTCAATCTTCAAATCTCAATCCACAAACATCAATTCTTATCACTCAACCCTCAACACTCAGTCCTCAATCTTCAATCCTCAATCCTCAATCCTCAATCTTGAATCCTCAATACTCAACCTTCAATCCTCAATCATCATTTCTCAAACCTCAATACTCAATCCTCAATCGTCAATCCTCAATCCCCAATCCTCAATCTTCAATCCTCTATCCTCAATCCTCAATCCTCAATCCTCAATCTTCAATACACAATACTCAATCTTCAATCCTCAATCCGCAATCCTCATTCCTCAATCCTCAATCCTCCATCCTCAATCCTCAATCTTCAATCCTCAATACTCTATCTGCAATCCTCAATCCTCAATCCTCAATCCCCGATCCTAATTCGTCACTCCTCAATACCCAATCCTCAATCTTCAATCCTCAACCCTCAATCCTCAATTCTCAATACTCAATCCTCAATCATCAATCCTCAATCTTCAATCCTCAATACTCAACCTTCAATACTCATTCCTCAATCCTCAATCCTCAACCCTCAATCCTCAATCCTCAGTCCTCAATCCCAAATCCTCAATCCTCAATCGTCAATCCTCAACCCTCAAACCTCAGTCCTGAAACCTCAATACCGAATCCTTAATCCTGAATCCTCAATCTTCAGCCCTCAGTCCTAAACAATCAATTGTCAATCCTCAATCCTCAATAGAATATCCTCAATTCACAGTTTTCAATACTCAATCCCCATTCTTCAATCTTCAGATCTCAATCCACAAACATCAATTCTCATCACTCAACCCTCAACACTCAGTCCTCAATCTTCAATCCTCAATCCTCAATCCTCAGTCCTCAGTCCTCAAACATCAATCCTGAATCCTCAATCCTGAATCCTCAATCTTCAGCCCGCAGTCCTCAACAATCAGTTGTCAATCCTCAATCCTCAACAGAATATCACCAATTCACAGTTTTCAATACTCAATACTCAATCTGCAATCTTCAAATCTCTATCCACAAACATCAATTCTCATCACTCAACCCTCAACACTCAGTCCTCGATCCTCAATATTCAATCCTCAATCCTCGATCCTCAATCCTCAAACCTCAATCCTCAATCGTCAATCTCCAATCCTGAATAGTCAACCTTCAATCCTCAATCCTCAGTCCTCAATCCTCAATCCTCATTCTTCAATCCTCAACACCCAATCCTCAATCTTCAATCCTCAATCCTCAGTCCTCAATTCTCAACACTCAATCCTCAATCCTCAATCCTCAATCCTCAATCCTCAATACCCAATCCTCAATCCTCAATCCTCAATCCTCAATCCTCAATCCTCAATCCTCAATCCTCAATCCTCAGTCCTCAGTCCTCAAACATCAATCCTGAATCCTCAATCCTGAATCCTCAATCTTCAGCCCGCAGTCCTCAACAATCAGTTGTCAATCCTCAATCCTCAATAGAATATCACCAATTCACAGTTTTCAATACTCAATCCCCGTTCTTCAATCTTCAAATCTCAATCCACAAACATCAATTCTCATCACTCAACCCTCAACACTCAGTCCTCAATCTTCAATCCTCAATCCTCAATCCTCAATCTTCAATCCTCAATACTCAATCTTCAATCCTCAATCCTCAATTCTCATTCCTCAATACTCAATCTGCAATCCTCAATCCTCAATCCTCAATCCTCAATCCTCAATCCTCAATCCCCAATCCTCAATCCTCAATTCTCAATCCTCAATCCACAGTCCTCAGTCATCAAACCTTAATCCTCAACCCACAGTCCTCATCCTCAATACTCAATCCTCAGTCCTCAATCCTCAGTCCTCAATCCTCAATCCTCAGTCTTCAATGTCCAATACTCAATCTTCAATCCTCAATACTCAATCCTCAATCCTCAATCCTCAATACTCAATCCTCAATCTTCAATCCTCAATACTCAATCTTCAACACTCAATCTTCAATCCTCAATCCTCTATCCTCATTCTTCAATCCTCAACGCCCAATCCTCAATCTTCAATCCTTAATCCTTAGTCCTCAATCCTCAATCCTCATTGTTCAATCCTTAATACCCAATCCTCAATCTTCAATCCTCAATCCTCATTCCCCAATTCTCAACACTCAATCCTCAATCCTCAGACCTCAAGCATCAATACCCAAGCCTCAGTCCTCGTCCTCAATCCACAACACTCAATCCTCAATCCTCAATCTTCAATCATCAATATTCAATCTTCAATCCTCAATCCTCAATCCTCAATCCTCAATCCTCAATCCTCAATCCTCAATACCCAATTCTCAATCTTCAATCCTCAATCCTCAATCCTCAATCCTCAATCCTCAATCCTCAATCCTCAGTCCTCAGTCCTCAAACATCAATCCTGAATCCTCAATCCTGAATCCTCAATCTTCAGCCCGCAGTCCTCAACAATCAGTTGTCAATCCTCAATCCTCAACAGAATATCACCAATTCACAGTTTTCAATACTCAATACTCAATCTGCAATCTTCAAATCTCTATCCACAAACATCAATTCTCATCACTCAACCCTCAACACTCAGTCCTCGATCCTCAATATTCAATCCTCAATCCTCGATCCTCAATCCTCAAACCTCAATCCTCAATCGTCAATCTCCAATCCTGAATACTCAATCTTCAATCCTCAATCCTCAGTCCTCAATCCTCAATCCTCGTTCTTCAATCCTCAACACCCAATCCTCAATCTTCAATCCACAATCCTCTATCCTCAATTCTCAACACTCAATCCTCAATCCTCAGACGTCAAGCATCAATACCCAAGCCTCAGTCCTCGTCCTCAATCCGCAACCCTCAATCCTCATTCCTCAATCTTCATTCATCAATATTAAACCTTCAATCCACAATCCTCAATCCTCAATTCTCAACACTCAATCCTCAATCCTCAGACGTCAAGCATCAATACCCAAGCCTCAGTCCTCGTCCTCAATCCGCAACCCTCAATCCTCATTCCTCAATCTTCATTCATCAATATTAAACCTTCAATCCTCAATCCTCAATCCTCAATTCTCAATCCTCAATCCTCAATCCTCAGTCCTCAAACCTCAATCCTGAATCCTCAATCCTGAATCCTCAACCTTCTGCCCTCAGTCCTCAACAGTCAGTTGTCAATCATCAATCCTCAATAGAATATCAACAATTCACAGTTTTCAAAACACAATACTCAATCTGCAATCTTCAAATCTCTATCCACAAACATCAATTCTCATCACTCAACCCTCAAAGCTCCGTCCCCAATCCTCAATCTTCAATCCTCAATACTCAACCTTCAATACTCATTCCTCAATCCTCAATCCTCAATCCTCAACCCTCAATCCTCAATCCTCAATCCCAAATCCTCAATCCTCAATTCTCAATCCTCAACACTCAATCCTCAGTCCTGAAACCTCAATACCGAATACTTAACCCTGAATCCTCAATCTTCAGCCCTCAGTCCTCAACAATCAATTGCCAATCCTCAATCCTCAATAGAATATCCTCAATTCACCGTTTTCAATACTCGATCCCCATTCTTCAATCTTCAAATCTCAATCCACAAGCATCAATTCTCATCACTCAACCTTCAACACTCAGTCCTCAATTCTCAATCCTCAACCATCAATCCTCAATCTTCAATCCCCAATACTCAATCTTAAATCCTCAATCCTCAATCCTCAATCCTCAACACTCAATCCTCAACACGCAGTCCTCTCACTTCAATCCTCCATTCTCAATACTCAATCCTCAAGCGTCAATCCTCAATCCTCAATCCTCAACCCTCAATCCTCAGTCCTCAAACCTCAATCCCGAATCCTCAATCCTGAATCCTCAATCTTCAGCCCTCAGTCCTCAAGAATCAATTGCCAATCCTCAATCCTCAATAGAATAACCTCACGTCACAGTTTCCAATACTCAATCCCCGTTCTTCAATCTTCAAATCTCAATCCACAAACATCAATTCTCATCACTCAAACCTCAACACTCAGTCCTCCATCTTCAATCCTCAATCCTCAATCATCAATCCTCAATCCTCAATCCTCAATCCTCAATCTTCAATCCTCTATACTCAATCTTCAATCCTCAGTCCTCAATCCTCAATCCTCAATCGTCATTCTTCAATCCTCAACACACAATCCTCAATCTTCAATCCTCAATCCTCAATCCTCAATGCCCAATCCTCAATCCTCAATCCTCAGACATCAAACATCAATACTCAACCCTCAGTCCTCGTCCTCAATCCACAACACTCAATCCTCAATCCTCAATCTTCAATCATCAATATTCAATCTTCAATCTTCAATCCTCAATCCTCAATCCTCAATCCTCAATCCTCAATCCTCAATCCGCAATCCTCAATACCCAATCCTCAATCTTCAATCCTCAATTCTCAATCCTCAATCCTCAATCCTCAATCCTCAATCCTCAATCCTCAGTGCTCAAACCTCACTCCCGAATCCTCAATCCTCAAACCTCAACCCTCAATCCTCAGTCCTTAAACCTCAATGCCGAATCCTCAATCCTGAATCCTCAACCTTCAGCACTCAGTCCTCTACAATCAATTGTCAATCCTTCAGTCCTCAATAGAATATCCTCAATTCACAGTTTTCAATACTCAATCCCCACTCTTCAATCTTCTAATCTCAATCCACAAACATCAATTCTCATCACTGAACCCTCAACACTCAGTCCTCAATCTTCAATCCTCAATACTCAATCCTCAATCCTCAATCTTCAATCCTCAATAATCAATCCTGAATCCTCAATCCTCAAACCTCAATCCTCAATCCTCAGTCCTCAATCCTCAATCCTCAATCTTCAATCCTCAATCCTCAATCCTCAACCCTCAATCTTCAATCCTCAATACTCAATCCTCAATACTCAATCATCAATCCTCCATCCTCAGACCTCAAGCATCAATACCCAAGCCTCAGTCCTCGTCCTCAATCCACAACACTCAATCCTCATTCCTCAATCTTCATTCATCAATATTCAACATTCAATCCTCAATCCTCAATCCTCAATCCTCAATCCTCAATCCTCAATCCTCAATCCTCAATACCCAATCCTCAATCTTCAATCCTCAATCCTCAATCCTCAATCCTCAATCCTCAATCCTCAATCCTCAATCCTCAATCCTCAGTCCTCAGTCCTCAAACATCAATCCTGAATCCTCAATCCTGAATCCTCAATCTTCAGCCCGCAGTCCTCAACAATCAGTTGTCAATCCTCAATCCTCAACAGAATATCACCAATTCACAGTTTTCAATACTCAATACTCAATCTGCAATCTTCAAATCTCTATCCACAAACATCAATTCTCATCACTCAACCCTCAACACTCAGTCCTCGATCCTCAATATTCAATCCTCAATCCTCGATCCTCAATCCTCAAACCTCAATCCTCAATCGTCAATCTCCAATCCTGAATAGTCAATCTTCAATCCTCAATCCTCAGTCCTCAATCCTCAATCCTCATTCTTCAATCCTCAACACCCAATCCTCAATCTTCAATCCTCAATCCTCAGTCCTCAATTCTCAACACTCAATCCTCAATCCTCAATCCTCAATCCTCAGTCCTCAGTCCTCAAACATCAATCCTGAATCCTCAATCCTGAATCCTCAATCTTCAGCCCGCAGTCCTCAGCAATCAGTTGTCAATCCTCAATCCTCAATAGAATACCCTCAGTTCACAGTTTTCAATACTCAATCCCCATTCTTCAATCTTCAAATCTCAATCCACAAGCATCAATCCTCATCACTCAACCCTCAACACTCAGTCCTCAATCTTCAATCCTCAACCCTAAATCCTCAATCTTCAATCCTCAATACTCAGTCTTCAGTCGTCAATCCTCAATTCTCAATCCTCAATACTCAATCCTCAATCGTCAATCCTCAATTCCCAATCCTCATTCTTCAATCCTCAACACCCAATCCTCAATCTTCAATCCTCAATCTTCAATCCTCAATACTCAATCTTCAATCCTCAATCCTCAATGCTCAATCCTCAATCCTCAATCCTCAATCCTCAATCCTCAATCCTCAATCTTCAATCCTCAATACTCAATCTTCAACCCTCAATCTTCAATCCTCAATCCTCAATCCTCATTCTTCAATCCTCAACACCCAATCCTCAATCTTCAATCCTCAATCCTCAATCCTCAATTCTCAATCCTCAATCCTCAATCCTCAGACCTCAAACATCAATACTCAACCCTCAGTCCTCGTCCGCAATCAACAACCCTCAATCCTCAATCCTCAATGTTCAATCCTCAATCTTCAATACTCAATACTCAATCTTCAATCCTCAATCCTCAATCCTCAGTCCTCAATCCTGAATCCCAAATCCTCAATCCTCAATCCTCAATCCTCATCACTCAATCCTCAGTCCTGAAACATCAATACCGAATCCTCAATACTGAATCCTGAATCTTCAGCCCTCAGTCCTCAACAATCAATAGTCAATCCTCAATCCTCAATAGAATATCCTCAATACTCAATCTTCAATCCTCAATGATTAATCCTCTATCCTCAATCCTCAATCCTGAATGTTCAATCCTCAATACCCAATCCTCAATCTTCAATCCTGAGTACTCAATCCTCAATCCTCAACCCTCGAATCCTCAGTCCTCAAACCTCAATCCTGAATCCTCAATCCTGAAATCTCAATCTTCAGCCCTCAGTCCTCAACAATCAATTGTCAGTCCTCAATCCTCAATAGAACATCCTCAATTCACAGCTTTCAATACTCAATCCCCATTCTTCAATCTTCAAATCTCAATCCGCAAACATCAATTCTCATCACTCAACCCTCAACACTCAGTCCTCAATCTTCAAACCTCAATCCTCAATCCGCAATCTTGAATCCTCAATACTCAATCTTCAATCCTCAATCCTCAATTCTCAATCCTCAACACTCAATCCTCAATCGTCAATCCTCAATCCCCAATCCTCAATCTTCAGTCCTCTATCCTCAATCCTCAATCCTCAATCTTCAATCCTCAACCTTCAATACTCAATACTCAATCTTCAATCCTCAATCCTCAATCCTCAGCCCTCAATCCTCAATCCTCAATCCTCAATCCTCAATCGTCAATCCTCAATTCCCAATCCTCAATCTTCAACCCTCAACCCTCAATCTTCAATCCTTAATCCTCAATCCTCAATCCTCAATCCTCAATCCTCAATCCTCAGTCCTCAATCTTCAATCCTCAATACTCAATCTTCAATACTCAATCCTCAATCCTCAATCCTCAATCCTCAATCCTCAATCCTCAATCCCAAATCCTCAATCCTCAATCCTCAATCCTCAACCCTCAATCCTCAGTCCTGAAACCTCAATACCGGACCCTCAATCGTGAATCCTCAATCTTCAGCACTCAGTCCTCAACAATCAATTGTCAATCCTCAATCCTCAATAGAATATCCTCAATTCACAGTTTTCAATACTCAATCCCCATTCTCCTATCTTCAAATCTCAATCCACGAACATCAATTCTCATCACTCAACCCTCAACACTCAGTCCTCAATCTTCAATACTCAATCCTAGATCCTCAATCTTCAATCCTCAATACACAATCTTCAATCCTCAATCCTCAATTCTCAATCCTCAATACTCAATCCTCAATCGTCAATCCTCAATTCCCAATCCTCAATCTTCAATCCTCAATCCTCAATCTTCAATCCTCAATCCTCAATACTCAATCACCAATCCTCAATCTTCAATCCTCAATACTCAATCTTCAATCCTCAATCCTCAGTCCTCAATCCTCAATCCTCAATCCTCAGTCCTCAATCTTCAATCCTCAATACTCAATCTGCAATCCTCAATCCTCAATCCTCAATCCTCAATCCTAATTCGTCACTCCTCAATACCCAATCCTCAATCTTCAATCCTCAATCCTCAATCCTCAATTCTCAATCCTCAATCCACAATCCTCAATCCTCAATCTTCAATCCTCAATACTCAATCTTCAATACTCAATCCTCAATCCTCAATCCTCAATCCTCAATCCTCAATCCTCAATCCCAAATCCTCAATCCTCAATCCTCAATCCTCAACCCTCAATCCTCAGTCCTGAAACCTCAATACCGGATCCTCAATCGTGAATCCTCAATCTTCAGCCCTCAGACATCAACAATCAGTTGTCAATCTTCAATCCTCAATAGAATATCATCAATTCACAGTTTTCAATACTCAATACTCAATCTGCAATCTTCAAATCTCTGTCCACAAACATCAATTCTCATCACTCAACCCTCAACACTCCGTCCCCAATCTTCAATCCTCAATCCTCAATCCTCAACCTTGAATCCTCAATACTCAATCTTCAATCCTCAATCCTCAATTCTCAATCCTCAACACTGAATCCTCAATCGTCAATCCTCAATCCCCAATCCTCAATTTGTCAATCCTCTATCCTCAATCCTCAATCCTCAATCCTCAATCTTCAATCCTCAATACTCATTATTCAATCCTCAATCCTCAATCCTCAGTCCTCAATCCTCAATCCTCCATCCTCAATCCTCAATCTTCAATCCTCAATACTCAATCTGCAATCCTCAATCCTCAATCCTCAATCCTCAATCCTAATTCGACACTCCTCAATACCCAATCCTCAATCTTCAATCCTCAATCCTCAATCCTCAATTCTCAATACTCAATCCTGAATCCTCAATCCTCAAACTTCAATCCTCAATACTCAACATTCAATACTCATTCCTGAATCCTCAATCCTCAATCCTCATTCCTCAATCCTCAATCCACAATCCCAAATCCTCAATCCTCAATACTCAATCCTCAACCCTCAATCCTCTGTCCTGAAACCACAATACCGAATCCTTAACCCTGAATCCTCAATCTTCAGCCCTCAGTCCTCAACAATCAATAGTCAATCCTCAATCCTCAATAGAATATCCTCAACTCACCGTTTTCAATACTGAATCCCCATTCTTCAATCCTCAAATCTCAATCCACAAGCATCAATTCTCATCAGTCAACCCTCAACACTCAGTCCTCAATCTTCAATCCTCAATCCTAAATCCACAATCGTCAATCCTCAATTCCCAATCCTCAATCCTCAATCCTCAATCCTCATTCTTCAATCCTCAACACCCAATCCTCAATCTTCAATCCTCAATCCTCAGTCCTCAATTCTCAATTCTCAATCCACAGTCCTCAGACCTCAGACATCAATACTCAACCCTCAGACCTCGTCCGCAATCCACAACCCTCAATCCTCAATCCTCAATCTTCAAACATCAATATTCTATCTTCAATCCTCAATCCTCAATCCTCAATCCTCAATCCTCAATCCTCAATCTTCAATCCTCAATACTTAATCTTCAATCCTCAATCCTCAATCCTCAATCCTTAATCCTCAATCCTCAATCCTCAATCGTCAATCCTCAATTCCCAATTCTCAACCTTCAATCTTCAATCCTCAATCTTCAATCCACAATCCTCAATCCTCAATCCTCAATCCTCAGCCTTCAATCCTCAATACTCAATCTTCAATCCTCTTTCCTCAACCCTCAATCCTCAATCTTCAATCTTCATTCCTCAATCCTCAATCCTCAATCCTCAATCCTCAATCCTCAATCTTCAATCCTCAATACTCAATCTTCATTCCTCAATCCTCAGTCCTCAATCCTCAATCCTCAATCTTCGATCCTCAGTCCCCAATCCTCAATCTTCAATCCTCAATCCTCAACTCTCAATCCTCAATCCTCAATTTTCAATCCTCAATATTCAATCTTCAATCTACAATCCTCAGTCCTCAATCCTCAATCCTCAACCCTCAATCCTCAATCCTCAATCCTCAGTCCTGAAACCTGAATCCCGAATCCTCAATCCTGAATCCGCAAACTTCAGTCCTCAGTCCTCAACAATCAATTGTCAATCCTCAATCCTCAATAGAATACCCTCAATTCACAATTTTCAATACTCAATCCCCATTCTTCAATCTTCAAATCTCAATCCACAAACATCAATTCTTATCACTCAACCCTCAACACTCAGTCCTCAATCTTCAATCCTCAATCCTCAATCCTCAATCTTGAATCCTCAATACTCAACCTTCAATCCTCAATCCTCATTTCTCAAACCTCAATACTCAATCCTCAATCGTCAATCCTCAATCCCCAATCCTCAATCTTCAATCCTCTATCCTCAATCCTCAATCCTCAATCCTCAATCTTCAATACACAATACTCAATCTTCAATCCTCAATCCGCAATCCTCATTCCTCAATCCTCAATCCTCCATCCTCAATCCTCAATCTTCAATCCTCAATACTCTATCTGCAATCCTCAATCCTCAATCCTCAATCCCCGATCCTAATTCGTCACTCCTCAATACCCAATCCTCAATCTTCAATCCTCAACCCTCAATCCTCAATTCTCAATACTCAATCCTCAATCATCAATCCTCAATCTTCAATCCTCAATACTCAACCTTCAATACTCATTCCTCAATCCTCAATCCTCAACCCTCAATCCTCAATCCTCAATCCTCTATCCCAAATCCTCAATCCTCAATCGTCAATCCTCAACCCTCAAACCTCAGTCCTGAAACCTCAATACCGAATCCTTAATCCTGAATCCTCAATCTTCAGCCCTCAGTCCTGAACAATCAATTGTCAATCCTCAATCCTCAATAGAATATCCTCAATTCACAGTTTTCAATACTCAATCCCCATTCTTCAATCTTCAGATCTCAATCCACAAACATCAATTCTCATCACTCAACCCTCAACACTCAGTCCTCAATCTTCAATCCTCAATCCTCAATCCTCAGTCCTCAGTCCTCAAACATCAATCCTGAATCCTCAATCCTGAATCCTCAATCTTCAGCCCGCAGTCCTCAACAATCAGTTGTCAATCCTCAATCCTCAACAGAATATCACCAATTCACAGTTTTCAATACTCAATACTCAATCTGCAATCTTCAAATCTCTATCCACAAACATCAATTCTCATCACTCAACCCTCAACACTCAGTCCTCGATCCTCAATATTCAATCCTCAATCCTCGATCCTCAATCCTCAAACCTCAATCCTCAATCGTCAATCTCCAATCCTGAATAGTCAATCTTCAATCCTCAATCCTCAGTCCTCAATCCTCAATCCTCATTCTTCAATCCTCAACACCCAATCCTCAATCTTCAATCCTCAATCCTCAGTCCTCAATTCTCAACACTCAATCCTCAATCCTCAATCCTCAATCCTCAATCCTCAATACCCAATCCTCAATCCTCAATCCTCAATCCTCAATCCTCAATCCTCAATCCTCAATCCTCAATCCTCAGTCCTCAGTCCTCAAACATCAATCCTGAATCCTCAATCCTGAATCCTCAATCTTCAGCCCGCAGTCCTCAACAATCAGTTGTCAATCCTCAATCCTCAATAGAATATCACCAATTCACAGTTTTCAATACTCAATCCCCATTCTTCAATCTTCAAATCTCAATCCACAAACATCAATTCTCATCACTCAACCCTCAACACTCAGTCCTCAATCTTCAATCCTCAATCCTCAATCCTCAATCTTCAATCCTCAATACTCAATCTTCAATCCTCAATCCTCAATTCTCATTCCTCAATACTCAATCTGCAATCCTCAATCCTCAATCCTCAATCCTCAATCCTCAATCCTCAATCCCCAATCCTCAATCCTCAATTCTCAATCCTCAATCCACAGTCCTCAGTCATCAAACCTTAATCCTCAACCCACAGTCCTCATCCTCAATACTCAATCCTCAGTCCTCAATCCTCAGTCCTCAATCCTCAATCCTCAGTCTTCAATGTCCAATACTCAATCTTCAATCCTCAATACTCAATCCTCAATCCTCAATCCTCAATACTCAATCCTCAATCTTCAATCCTCAATACTCAATCTTCAACACTCAATCTTCAATCCTCAATCCTCTATCCTCATTCTTCAATCCTCAACGCCCAATCCTCAATCTTCAATCCTTAATCCTTAGTCCTCAATCCTCAATCCTCATTGTTCAATCCTTAATACCCAATCCTCAATCTTCAATCCTCAATCCTCATTCCCCAATTCTCAACACTCAATCCTCAATCCTCAGACCTCAAGCATCAATACCCAAGCCTCAGTCCTCGTCCTCAATCCACAACACTCAATCCTCAATCCTCAATCTTCAATCATCAATATTCAATCTTCAATCCTCAATCCTCAATCCTCAATCCTCAATCCTCAATCCTCAATCCTCAATACCCAATTCTCAATCTTCAATCCTCAATCCTCAATCCTCAATACTCAATCCTCAATCCTCAATCCTCAGTCCTCAGTCCTCAAACATCAATCCTGAATCCTCAATCCTGAATCCTCAATCTTCAGCCCGCAGTCCTCAACAATCAGTTGTCAATCCTCAATCCTCAACAGAATATCACCAATTCACAGTTTTCAATACTCAATACTCAATCTGCAATCTTCAAATCTCTATCCACAAACATCAATTCTCATCACTCAACCCTCAACACTCAGTCCTCGATCCTCAATATTCAATCCTCAATCCTCGATCCTCAATCCTCAAACCTCAATCCTCAATCGTCAATCTCCAATCCTGAATACTCAATCTTCAATCCTCAATCCTCAGTCCTCAATCCTCAATCCTCGTTCTTCAATCCTCAACACCCAATCCTCAATCTTCAATCCACAATCCTCTATCCTCAATTCTCAACACTCAATCCTCAATCCTCAGACGTCAAGCATCAATACCCAAGCCTCAGTCCTCGTCCTCAATCCGCAACCCTCAATCCTCATTCCTCAATCTTCATTCATCAATATTAAACCTTCAATCCACAATCCTCAATCCTTAATTCTCAACACTCAATCCTCAATCCTCAGACGTCAAGCATCAATACCCAAGCCTCAGTCCTCGTCCTCAATCCGCAACCCTCAATCCTCATTCCTCAATCTTCATTCATCAATATTAAACCTTCAATCCTCAATCCTCAATCCTCAATTCTCAATCCTCAATCCTCAATCCTCAGTCCTCAAACCTCAATCCTGAATCCTCAATCCTGAATCCTCAACCTTCTGCCCTCAGTCCTCAACAGTCAGTTGTCAATCATCAATCCTCAATAGAATATCAACAATTCACAGTTTTCAAAACACAATACTCAATCTGCAATCTTCAAATCTCTATCCACAAACATCAATTCTCATCACTCAACCCTCAAAGCTCCGACCCCAATCCTCAATCTTCAATCCTCAATACTCAACCTTCAATACTCATTCCTCAATCCTCAATCCTCAATCCTCAACCCTCAATCCTCAATCCTCAATCCCAAATCCTCAATCCTCAATTCTCAATCCTCAACACTCAATCCTCAGTCCTGAAACCTCAATACCGAATACTTAACCCTGAATCCTCAATCTTCAGCCCTCAGTCCTCAACAATCAATTGCCAATCCTCAATCCTCAATAGAATATCCTCAATTCACCGTTTTCAATACTCGATCCCCATTCTTCAATCTTCAAATCTCAATCCACAAGCATCAATTCTCATCACTCAACCCTCAACACTCAGTCCTCAATTCTCAATCCTCAACCATCAATCCTCAATCTTCAATCCCCAATACTCAATCTTAAATCCTCAATCCTCAATCCTCAATCCTCAACACTCAATCCTCAACACGCAGTCCTCTCACTTCAATCCTCCATTCTCAATACTCAATCCTCAAGCGTCAATCCTCAATCCTCAATCCTCAACCCTCAATCCTCAGTCCTCAAACCTCAATCCCGAATCCTCAATCCTGAATCCTCAATCTTCAGCCCTCAGTCCTCAAGAATCAATTGCCAATCCTCAATCCTCAATAGAATAACCTCACGTCACAGTTTCCAATACTCAATCCCCGTTCTTCAATCTTCAAATCTCAATCCACAAACATCAATTCTCATCACTCAAACCTCAACACTCAGTCCTCCATCTTCAATCCTCAATCCTCAATCATCAATCCTCAATCCTCAATCTTCAATCCTCAATCTTCAATCCTCTATACTCAATCTTCAATCCTCAGTCCTCAATCCTCAATCCTCAATCGTCATTCTTCAATCCTCAACACACAATCCTCAATCTTCAATCCTCAATCCTCAATCCTCAATGCCCAATCCTCAATCCTCAATCCTCAGACATCAAACATCAATACTCAACCCTCAGTCCTCGTCCTCAATCCACAACACTCAATCCTCAATCCTCAATCTTCAATCATCAATATTCAATCTTCAATCTTCAATCCTCAATCCTCAATCCTCAATCCTCAATCCTCAATCCTCAATCCGCAATCCTCAATACCCAATCCTCAATCTTCAATCCTCAATTCTCAATCCTCAATCCTCAATCCTCAATCCTCAATCCTCAATCCTCAGTGCTCAAACCTCACTCCCGAATCCTCAATCCTCAAACCTCAACCCTCAATCCTCAGTCCTTAAACCTCAATGCCGAATCCTCAATCCTGAATCCTCAACCTTCAGCACTCAGTCCTCTACAATCAATTGTCAATCCTTCAGTCCTCAATAGAATATCCTCAATTCACAGTTTTCAATACTCAATCCCCACTCTTCAATCTTCTAATCTCAATCCACAAACATCAATTCTCATCACTGAACCCTCAACACTCAGTCCTCAATCTTCAATCCTCAATACTCAATCCTCAATCCTCAATCTTCAATCCTCAATAATCAATCCTGAATCCTCAATCCTCAAACCTCAATCCTCAATCCTCAGTCCTCAATCCTCAATCCTCAATCTTCAATCCTCAATCCTCAATCCTCAACCCTCAATCTTCAATCCTCAATACTCAATCCTCAATACTCAATCATCAATCCTCCATCCTCAGACCTCAAGCATCAATACCCAAGCCTCAGTCCTCGTCCTCAATCCACAACACTCAATCCTCATTCCTCAATCTTCATTCATCAATATTCAACATTCAATCCTCAATCCTCAATCCTCAATCCTCAATCCTCAATACTCAATCCTCAATCCTCAATACCCAATCCTCAATCTTCAATCCTCAATCCTCAATCCTCAATCCTCAATCCTCAATCCTCAATCCTCAATCCTCAATCCTCAATCCTCAATCTTCAATCCTCAATACTCAATCTTCATTCCTCAATCCTCAGTCCTCAATCCTCAATCCTCAATCTTCGATCCTCAGTCCCCAATCCTCAATCTTCAATCCTCAATCCTCAACTCTCAATCCTCAATCCTCAATTTTCAATCCTCAATATTCAATCTTCAATCTACAATCCTCAGTCCTCAATCCTCAATCCTCAACCCTCAATCCTCAATCCTCAATCCTCAGTCCTGAAACCTGAATCCCGAATCCTCAATCCTGAATCCGCAAACTTCAGTCCTCAGTCCTCAACAATCAATTGTCAATCCTCAATCCTCAATAGAATACCCTCAATTCACAATTTTCAATACTCAATCCCCATTCTTCAATCTTCAAATCTCAATCCACAAACATCAATTCTTATCACTCAACCCTCAACACTCAGTCCTCAATCTTCAATCCTCAATCCTCAATCCTCAATCTTGAATCCTCAATACTCAACCTTCAATCCTCAATCCTCATTTCTCAAACCTCAATACTCAATCCTCAATCGTCAATCCTCAATCCCCAATCCTCAATCTTCAATCCTCTATCCTCAATCCTCAATCCTCAATCCTCAATCTTCAATACACAATACTCAATCTTCAATCCTCAATCCGCAATCCTCATTCCTCAATCCTCAATCCTCCATCCTCAATCCTCAATCTTCAATCCTCAATACTCTATCTGCAATCCTCAATCCTCAATCCTCAATCCCCGATCCTAATTCGTCACTCCTCAATACCCAATCCTCAATCTTCAATCCTCAACCCTCAATCCTCAATTCTCAATACTCAATCCTCAATCATCAATCCTCAATCTTCAATCCTCAATACTCAACCTTCAATACTCATTCCTCAATCCTCAATCCTCAACCCTCAATCCTCAATCCTCAATCCTCTATCCCAAATCCTCAATCCTCAATCGTCAATCCTCAACCCTCAAACCTCAGTCCTGAAACCTCAATACCGAATCCTTAATCCTGAATCCTCAATCTTCAGCCCTCAGTCCTGAACAATCAATTGTCAATCCTCAATCCTCAATAGAATATCCTCAATTCACAGTTTTCAATACTCAATCCCCATTCTTCAATCTTCAGATCTCAATCCACAAACATCAATTCTCATCACTCAACCCTCAACACTCAGTCCTCAATCTTCAATCCTCAATCCTCAATCCTCAGTCCTCAGTCCTCAAACATCAATCCTGAATCCTCAATCCTGAATCCTCAATCTTCAGCCCGCAGTCCTCAACAATCAGTTGTCAATCCTCAATCCTCAACAGAATATCACCAATTCACAGTTTTCAATACTCAATACTCAATCTGCAATCTTCAAATCTCTATCCACAAACATCAATTCTCATCACTCAACCCTCAACACTCAGTCCTCGATCCTCAATATTCAATCCTCAATCCTCGATCCTCAATCCTCAAACCTCAATCCTCAATCGTCAATCTCCAATCCTGAATAGTCAATCTTCAATCCTCAATCCTCAGTCCTCAATCCTCAATCCTCATTCTTCAATCCTCAACACCCAATCCTCAATCTTCAATCCTCAATCCTCAGTCCTCAATTCTCAACACTCAATCCTCAATCCTCAATCCTCAATCCTCAATCCTCAATACCCAATCCTCAATCCTCAATCCTCAATCCTCAATCCTCAATCCTCAATCCTCAATCCTCAATCCTCAGTCCTCAGTCCTCAAACATCAATCCTGAATCCTCAATCCTGAATCCTCAATCTTCAGCCCGCAGTCCTCAACAATCAGTTGTCAATCCTCAATCCTCAATAGAATATCACCAATTCACAGTTTTCAATACTCAATCCCCATTCTTCAATCTTCAAATCTCAATCCACAAACATCAATTCTCATCACTCAACCCTCAACACTCAGTCCTCAATCTTCAATCCTCAATCCTCAATCCTCAATCTTCAATCCTCAATACTCAATCTTCAATCCTCAATCCTCAATTCTCATTCCTCAATACTCAATCTGCAATCCTCAATCCTCAATCCTCAATCCTCAATCCTCAATCCTCAATCCCCAATCCTCAATCCTCAATTCTCAATCCTCAATCCACAGTCCTCAGTCATCAAACCTTAATCCTCAACCCACAGTCCTCATCCTCAATACTCAATCCTCAGTCCTCAATCCTCAGTCCTCAATCCTCAATCCTCAGTCTTCAATGTCCAATACTCAATCTTCAATCCTCAATACTCAATCCTCAATCCTCAATCCTCAATACTCAATCCTCAATCTTCAATCCTCAATACTCAATCTTCAACACTCAATCTTCAATCCTCAATCCTCTATCCTCATTCTTCAATCCTCAACGCCCAATCCTCAATCTTCAATCCTTAATCCTTAGTCCTCAATCCTCAATCCTCATTGTTCAATCCTTAATACCCAATCCTCAATCTTCAATCCTCAATCCTCATTCCCCAATTCTCAACACTCAATCCTCAATCCTCAGACCTCAAGCATCAATACCCAAGCCTCAGTCCTCGTCCTCAATCCACAACACTCAATCCTCAATCCTCAATCTTCAATCATCAATATTCAATCTTCAATCCTCAATCCTCAATCCTCAATCCTCAATCCTCAATCCTCAATCCTCAATACCCAATTCTCAATCTTCAATCCTCAATCCTCAATCCTCAATACTCAATCCTCAATCCTCAATCCTCAGTCCTCAGTCCTCAAACATCAATCCTGAATCCTCAATCCTGAATCCTCAATCTTCAGCCCGCAGTCCTCAACAATCAGTTGTCAATCCTCAATCCTCAACAGAATATCACCAATTCACAGTTTTCAATACTCAATACTCAATCTGCAATCTTCAAATCTCTATCCACAAACATCAATTCTCATCACTCAACCCTCAACACTCAGTCCTCGATCCTCAATATTCAATCCTCAATCCTCGATCCTCAATCCTCAAACCTCAATCCTCAATCGTCAATCTCCAATCCTGAATACTCAATCTTCAATCCTCAATCCTCAGTCCTCAATCCTCAATCCTCGTTCTTCAATCCTCAACACCCAATCCTCAATCTTCAATCCACAATCCTCTATCCTCAATTCTCAACACTCAATCCTCAATCCTCAGACGTCAAGCATCAATACCCAAGCCTCAGTCCTCGTCCTCAATCCGCAACCCTCAATCCTCATTCCTCAATCTTCATTCATCAATATTAAACCTTCAATCCACAATCCTCAATCCTCAATTCTCAACACTCAATCCTCAATCCTCAGACGTCAAGCATCAATACCCAAGCCTCAGTCCTCGTCCTCAATCCGCAACCCTCAATCCTCATTCCTCAATCTTCATTCATCAATATTAAACCTTCAATCCTCAATCCTCAATCCTCAATTCTCAATCCTCAATCCTCAATCCTCAGTCCTCAAACCTCAATCCTGAATCCTCAATCCTGAATCCTCAACCTTCTGCCCTCAGTCCTCAACAGTCAGTTGTCAATCATCAATCCTCAATAGAATATCAACAATTCACAGTTTTCAAAACACAATACTCAATCTGCAATCTTCAAATCTCTATCCACAAACATCAATTCTCATCACTCAACCCTCAAAGCTCCGACCCCAATCCTCAATCTTCAATCCTCAATACTCAACCTTCAATACTCATTCCTCAATCCTCAATCCTCAATCCTCAACCCTCAATCCTCAATCCTCAATCCCAAATCCTCAATCCTCAATTCTCAATCCTCAACACTCAATCCTCAGTCCTGAAACCTCAATACCGAATACTTAACCCTGAATCCTCAATCTTCAGCCCTCAGTCCTCAACAATCAATTGCCAATCCTCAATCCTCAATAGAATATCCTCAATTCACCGTTTTCAATACTCGATCCCCATTCTTCAATCTTCAAATCTCAATCCACAAGCATCAATTCTCATCACTCAACCCTCAACACTCAGTCCTCAATTCTCAATCCTCAACCATCAATCCTCAATCTTCAATCCCCAATACTCAATCTTAAATCCTCAATCCTCAATCCTCAATCCTCAACACTCAATCCTCAACACGCAGTCCTCTCACTTCAATCCTCCATTCTCAATACTCAATCCTCAAGCGTCAATCCTCAATCCTCAATCCTCAACCCTCAATCCTCAGTCCTCAAACCTCAATCCCGAATCCTCAATCCTGAATCCTCAATCTTCAGCCCTCAGTCCTCAAGAATCAATTGCCAATCCTCAATCCTCAATAGAATAACCTCACGTCACAGTTTCCAATACTCAATCCCCGTTCTTCAATCTTCAAATCTCAATCCACAAACATCAATTCTCATCACTCAAACCTCAACACTCAGTCCTCCATCTTCAATCCTCAATCCTCAATCATCAATCCTCAATCCTCAATCTTCAATCCTCAATCTTCAATCCTCTATACTCAATCTTCAATCCTCAGTCCTCAATCCTCAATCCTCAATCGTCATTCTTCAATCCTCAACACACAATCCTCAATCTTCAATCCTCAATCCTCAATCCTCAATGCCCAATCCTCAATCCTCAATCCTCAGACATCAAACATCAATACTCAACCCTCAGTCCTCGTCCTCAATCCACAACACTCAATCCTCAATCCTCAATCTTCAATCATCAATATTCAATCTTCAATCTTCAATCCTCAATCCTCAATCCTCAATCCTCAATCCTCAATCCTCAATCCGCAATCCTCAATACCCAATCCTCAATCTTCAATCCTCAATTCTCAATCCTCAATCCTCAATCCTCAATCCTCAATCCTCAATCCTCAGTGCTCAAACCTCACTCCCGAATCCTCAATCCTCAAACCTCAACCCTCAATCCTCAGTCCTTAAACCTCAATGCCGAATCCTCAATCCTGAATCCTCAACCTTCAGCACTCAGTCCTCTACAATCAATTGTCAATCCTTCAGTCCTCAATAGAATATCCTCAATTCACAGTTTTCAATACTCAATCCCCACTCTTCAATCTTCTAATCTCAATCCACAAACATCAATTCTCATCACTGAACCCTCAACACTCAGTCCTCAATCTTCAATCCTCAATACTCAATCCTCAATCCTCAATCTTCAATCCTCAATAATCAATCCTGAATCCTCAATCCTCAAACCTCAATCCTCAATCCTCAGTCCTCAATCCTCAATCCTCAATCTTCAATCCTCAATCCTCAATCCTCAACCCTCAATCTTCAATCCTCAATACTCAATCCTCAATACTCAATCATCAATCCTCCATCCTCAGACCTCAAGCATCAATACCCAAGCCTCAGTCCTCGTCCTCAATCCACAACACTCAATCCTCATTCCTCAATCTTCATTCATCAATATTCAACATTCAATCCTCAATCCTCAATCCTCAATCCTCAATCCTCAATACTCAATCCTCAATCCTCAATACCCAATCCTCAATCTTCAATCCTCAATCCTCAATCCTCAATCCTCAATCCTCAATCCTCAATCCTCAATCCTCAATCCTCAGTCCTCAGTCCTCAAACATCAATCCTGAATCCTCAATCCTGAATCCTCAATCTTCAGCCCGCAGTCCTCAACAATCAGTTGTCAATCCTCAATCCTCAACAGAATATCACCAATTCACAGTTTTCAATACTCAATACTCAATCTGCAATCTTCAAATCTCTATCCACAAACATCAATTCTCATCACTCAACCCTCAACACTCAGTCCTCGATCCTCAATATTCAATCCTCAATCCTCGATCCTCAATCCTCAAACCTCAATCCTCAATCGTCAATCTCCAATCCTGAATACTCAATCTTCAATCCTCAATCCTCAGTCCTCAATCCTCAATCCTCGTTCTTCAATCCTCAACACCCAATCCTCAATCTTCAATCCACAATCCTCAATCCTCAATTCTCAACACTCAATCCTCAATCCTCAGACGTCAAGCATCAATACCCAAGCCTCAGTCCTCGTCCTCAATCCGCAACCCTCAATCCTCATTCCTCAATCTTCATTCATCAATATTAAACCTTCAATCCTCAATCCTCAATCCTCAATCCTCAATCCTCAATCCTCAATCCTCAATCCTCAATCCTCAGTCCTCAGTCCTCAAACATCAATCCTCAGTCCTTAAACCTCAATGCCGAATCCTCAATCCTGAATCCTCAACCTTCAGCACACAGTCCTCTACAATCAATTGTCAATCCTTCAGTCCTCAATAGAATATCCTCAATTCACTGTTTTCAATACTCAATCCCCATTCTTCAATCTTCTAATCTCAATCCACAAACATCAATTCTCATCACTGAACCCTCAACACTCAGTCCTCAATCTTCAATCCTCAATACTCAATCCTCAATACCCAATCTTCAATCCTCAATAATCAATCCTGAATCCTCAATCCTCAATACTCAACCATCAATCCTCCATTCTCAATACTCAATAGAATATCATGAATTCTCAGGATTCAATACTCAAACCTCAACCCTCAACTCTCAGCCCTCATCCTCAATCCTCAATCCTGAATCCTCAATCCTCAATAATCAATCCTCAATACTCAATCTTCAATCCTCAACCCTCAATCCTCAATCCTCAATCCTCAATCCTCGTCCCTCAAACCTCAATCCTCAACCCTCAATCTTCAATCCTCAATACTCAATCTTCAATACTCAATCCTCAATCCTCCATCCTCAGACCTCAAGCATCAATACCCAAGCCTCAGTCCTCGTCCTCAATCCACAACACTCAATCCTCATTCCTCAATCTTCATTCATCAATATTCAACATTCAATCCTCAATCCTCAATCCTCAATACTCAATCCTCAATCCTCAATCCTCAATCCTCAATACCCAATCCTCAATCTTCAATCCTCAATCCTCAATCCTCAATCCTCAATCCTCAATCTTCAATCCTCAATCCTCAATCCTCAGTCCTCAGTCCTCAAACATCAATCCTGAATCCTCAATCCTGAATCCTCAATCTTCAGCCCGCAGTCCTCAACAATCAGTTGTCAATCCTCAATCCTCAACAGAATATCACCAATTCACAGTTTTCAATACTCAATACTCAATCTGCAATCTTCAATTCTCTATCCACAAACATCAATTCTCATCACTCAACCCTCAACACTCAGTCCTCGATCCTCAATATTCAATCCTCAATCCTCGATCCTCAATCCTCAAACCTCAATCCTCAATCGTCAATCTCCAATCCTGAATAGTCAATCTTCAATCCTCAATCCTCAGTCCTCAATCCTCAATCCTCATTCTTCAATCCTCAACACCCAATCCTCAATCTTCAATCCTCAATCCTCAGTCCTCAATTCTCAACACTCAATCCTCAATCCTCAATCCTCAATCCTCAATACCCAATCCTCAATCCTCAATCCTCAATCCTCAATCCTCAATCCTCAATCCTCAATCCTCAATCCTCAGTCCTCAGTCCTCAAACATCAATCCTGAATCCTCAATCCTGAATCCTCAATCTTCAGCCCGCAGTCCTCAACAATCAGTTGTCAATCCTCAATCCTCAACAGAATATCACCAGTTCACAGTTTTCAATACTCAATACTCAATCTGCAATCTTCAAATCTCTATCCACAAACATCAATTCTCATCACTCAACCCTCAACACTCAGTCCTCGATCCTCAATATTCAATCCTCAATCCTCGATCCTCAATCCTCAAACCTCAATCCTCAATCGTCAATCTCCAATCCTGAATACTCAATCTTCAATCCTGAATCCTCAGTCCTCAATCCTCAATCCTCGTTCTTCAATCCTCAACACCCAATCCTCAATCTTCAATCCTCAATCCTCAATCCTCGATCCTCAATACTCAATCCTCAATGCTCAACCTTGAATCCTCAATCCTCAATACTCAATCCTCAATTCTCAATCCTCAATCGTCAACCTTCAATCCTCAATACTCAACCTTCAATCCTCAGTACTCAATCCTAATTCGTCACTCCTCAATACCCAATCCTCAATCCTCAATCCTCAATCCTCAATCCTGAATCCTCAATCCTCAATCGTCATTCCTCAATACCCAATCCTCAATCCTCAATCATCAATCCTCAATCCTCAATCCTCAATCCTCAATCCTCAAACCTCAATTCTCAATCCTCAATCCTCAATCCTCAGACCTCAAACATCAATACTCAACCCTCAGTCCTCGTCCGCAATCCACAAACCTCAATCGTCAATCCTCAATGTTCAATCCTCAATCTTCAATACTCAATACTCAATCTTCAATCCTCAATCCTCAGTCCTCAGTCCTCAATCCTCAATCCTCAGTCCTCAATCCTCAATCCTCAATCCTCAATCCTCAATCCTCAATCCTCAATCCTCGATCTTCAGCCCTCAGTCATCAACAATCAATTGTCAATCCTCAATCCTCAGTAGAATATCCTCAATTCAGAGTTTTCAATACTCAATCCCCATTCTTCAATCTTCAAATCTCAATCCCAAACATCAATTCTCATCACTCAACCCTCAACACTCAGTCCTCAATCTTCAATCCTCAATCCTAAATCCTCAGTCTTCAATCCTCAATAATCAATCTTCAATCCTAAATCCACAATTCTCAATCCCCAATACTCAATCCTCAATCTTCAATACTCAATTCCCAATCCTCAATCCTCAATCCTCAATCCTCAATCATCAATCCTTAATCCTCAACCCTCAATCCCCAATCCTCAATCTTCAATACTCAATCTTCAATCCTCAATCCTCAATCCTCAGTCCTCAATCCTCAATCCTCAATCCTCAATCCTCAATCTTCAATCTTCAATACTCAATCTTCAATCCTCAATCCTCAATCCTCAGTCCTCAATCCTCAATCCTCAATCCTCAATCCTCAATCCTCAATCCCCAATCCTCAATCTTCAATCCTCAATACTCAATCTTCAATCCTCAATCCTCAATCCTCAATCCTCAATCCTCAATCCTCAATCCTCAACCCTCAACCTTCAATCCTCAATACTCAATCTTCAACCCTCAATCTTCAATCCTCAATCCTCAACCCTCATTCTTCAATCCTCAACACCCAGTCCTCAATCTTCAATCCTCAATCCTCAATCCTCAATTCTCAATCCTCAATCCTCAATCCTCAGACCTCAAACACCAATACTCAACCCTCAGTCCTCGTCCGCAATCCACAACCCTCAATCCTCAATCCTCAATCTTCAATCATCAATATTCAATCATCAATCCTCAATCTTCAATCCTCTATCCTCAATCCTCAATCCTGAATGTTCAATCCTCAATACCCAATCCTCTATCTTCAATCCTCAATACTCAATCCTCAATCCTCAATCCTCAATCCTCAATCCCCAATCCTCAATCCTCAATCCTCAATCCACAATCCTCAATCCTCAATCCTCAATCCTCAATCCTCAATCCTCTGTCCCCAAACCTCAATCCTGAATCCTCAATCCTGAATCCTCAATCTTCAGCCCTCAGTCCTCAACAATCAGTTGTCAATCCTCAATCCTCAATAGAATATCACCAATTCACAGATTTCAAAACTCAATACTCAATCTGCAATCTTCAGATCTCTATCCACAAACATCAATTCACATTACTCATCCCTCGACAGTCAGTCCTTTATGTTCAATCCTCAATCATCAATTCTCAATCTTCAATCCTCAATACTGAATCTTCAATCCTCAATACTCAATCCTCAATTCACAATCCTCAATCCTCAATCCTCAATCTTCAATACTCAGTCCCCAATCCTCAATCTTCAATCCTCAATCCTCAATCCTCAATCCTCGATCCTCGAACCTCAATCCTCAGTCCTCAATCCTCGATCCTCAATGTTCAATCCGCAATACCCAATCCTCAATCTTCAATCCTCAATCGTCAATCCTCACACCTCAATCCTCAATCCTCAACCCTCAATCCTCAGTCCTCGAACCTCAATCCTGGATCCTCAATCCTGAATCCTCAATCTTCATCCCTCAGTCCTCAACAATCAGTTGTCAATCCTCAATCTTCAGTCCTCAATACTCAATCTGCAATCCTCAATCCTCAATTCTAAATCCTCAATCCTAATTCGTCACTCCTCAATACCCAA
Organism: Calliopsis andreniformis; assembly: GCF_051401765.1. Lineage (NCBI taxonomy): Eukaryota > Metazoa > Arthropoda > Insecta > Hymenoptera > Andrenidae > Calliopsis > Calliopsis andreniformis. The sequence continues at coordinate 89,387 of NW_027480604.1, forward strand.
TCCTCAATCTTCAATCCTCAATCCACAATCCTCAATTCTCAATCCTCAATCCTCAATCCTCAATCCTCAATCTTCAATCCTCAATACTCAATCTTCAATACTCAATCCTCAATCCTCAATCCTCAATCCTCAACCCTCAATCCCAAATCCTCAATCCTCAATCCTCAATCCTCAAACCTCCACCCTCAATCCTCAGTCCTTAAGCCTCAATACCGAATCCTCTATCCTCAATACTCAATCCTCAATCCTCAATCCTCAATACCCAATCCTCAATCTTCAATCCTCAATACTCAATCCTCAATCCTCAATCCTCAATCCTCAATCCTCAATCCTTAATCCTCAATCCTCAACCCTCAATCCTCAGTCCTGAAACCTCAATCCCGAATCCTCAATCCTGAATCCGCAAACTTCAGTCCTCAGTCCTCAACAATCAATTGTCAATCCTCAATCCTCAATAGAATATCCTCAATTCACAGTTTTCAATACTCAATCCCCATTCTTCAATATTCAAGTCTCAATCCACAATCATCAATTCTCATCACTCAGCCCTCAACACTCAGTCCTGAATCTTGAATCCTCAATCCTCAAATCTCAATCCCCAACACTCAATCCTCAATCGTCAATCCTCAATCACCAATCCTCAATCTTCAACCCTCTATCCTCAATCCTCAATCCTCAATCCTCAATCCTCAATCTTCAATACTCAATCCTCAATCCTCAATCCTCAACCATCAATCCTCAGTCCTGAAACGTCAATACCGAATCCTCAATCCTGAATCCTCAATCTTCAGCCCTCAGTCCTCAACAATCAATTGTCAATCCTCAATCCTCAATAGAATACCCTCAATTCACAGTTTTCAATACTCAATCCCCATTCTTCAATCTTCAAATCTCAATCCACAAGCATCAATTCTCATCACTCAACCCTCAACACTCAGTCCTCAATCTTCAATCCTCAACCCTAAATCCTCAATCTTCAATCCTCAATACTCAGTCTTCAGTCCTCAATCCTCAATTCTCAATCCTCAATACTCAATTCGCAATCGCCAATCCTCAATTCCCAATCCTCAATTTTCAATCCTCAATCCTCAATCTTCAATCCTTAATCCTCAATCCGCAATCCCCAATCCTCAATCTTCAATCCTCAATACTCAATCTTCAATCCTCAATCCTCAATCCTCAATCCTGAATCCTCAATCTTCAGCCCTCAGTCCTCAACAATCAATTGTCAGTCCTCAATTCTCAATAGAATATACCCAATTCACAGTTTTCAACACTCAAACCCCAATCTTCAATCTTCAAATCTCAATCCACAAACATCAATTCTCATCACTCAACGCTCAACACTCAGTCCCCAATCCTCAATCTTAAATCCCCAATCCTCAATCCTCAATCCTCAATCCTCAATCTTCAAACCTGAATACTCAACCTTCAATCCTCAATCCTCAATCCTCAATCCTCAATCCTCAATCCTCAACCCTCTATCCTCAGTCCTGAAACCTCAATCCCGAATCCTCAATCCTGAATCCGCAAACTTCAGTCCTCAGTCCTCAACAATCAATTGTCAATCCTCAATCCTCAATAGAATATCCTCAATTCACAGTTTTCAATACTCAATCCCCATTCTTCGATATTCAAGTCTCAATCCACAAACATCAATTCTCATCACTCAGCCCTCAACACTCAGTCCTCAATCTTCAATCCTCAATCCTCAATCCGCAATCTTGAATACTCAATACTCAATCTTCAATCCTCAATCCTCAAATCTCAATCCTCAACACTCAATGCTCAATCGTCAATCCTCAATCCCCAATCCTCAATCTTCAACCCTCGATCCTCAATCCTCAATCCTCAATCCTCAATCCTCAATCTTCAATACTCAATCCTCAGTCCTGAATCCTCAACCATCAATCCTCAGTCCTGAAACGTCAATACCGAATCCTCAATCCTGAATCCTCAATCTTCAGCCCTCAGTCCTCAACAATCAATTGTCAATCCTCAATCCTCAATAGAATACCCTCAATTCACAGTTTTCAATACTCAATCCCCATTCTTCAATCTTCAAATCTCAATCCACAAGCATCAATTCTCATCACTCAATCCTCAACACTCAGTCCTCAATCTTCAATCCTCAACCCTAAATCCTCAATCTTCAATCCTCAATACTCAGTCTTCAGTCCTCAATCCTCAATTCTCATTCTTCAATCCTCAACACCCAATCCTCAATCTTCAATCCTCAATCCTCAATCCTCAATTCTCAATCCTCAATCCTCATTCTTCAATCCTCAATACTCAATCTTCAATCTTCAATCCTCAACCCTCAGGCCTCAATCCTCAATCCTCAATCCTCAATCCTCAATCGTCAATCCTCAATTCCCAATCCTCAATCTTCAACCCTCAACCCTCAATCTTCAATCCTTAATCCTCAATCCTCAATCCCCAATCCTCAACCTTCAATTCTCAATACTCAATCTTCAATCCTCAATCCTCAAACCTCAATCCTCAATCCTCAATCCCCAATCCCCAATCGTCAATCCTCAATCCCCAATCCTCAATCCTCAATCCTCAATCCTCAATCCTCAATCCTCAATCCTCAATCCTCAATCCTCAATCCTCTGTCCCCAAACCTCAATCCTGAATCCTCAATCCTGAATCCTCAATCTTCAGCACTCAGTCCTCAACAATCAGTTGTCAATCCTCAATCCTCAATAGAATATCACCAATTCACAGATTTCAAAACTCAATACTCAATCTGCAATCTTCAGATTTCTATCCACAAACATCAATTCACATCACTCATCCCTCGACACTCAGTCCTTTATGTTCAATCCTCAATCCTCAATTCTCAATCTTCAATCCTCAATACTGAATCTTCAATCCTCAATACTCAATCCTCAATCCACAATCCTCAATCCTCAATCCTCAATCTTCAATACTCAGTCCCCAATCCTCAATCTTCAATCCTCAATCCTCAATCCTCAACCCTCGATCCTCGATCCTCAATTCTCAGTCCTCAATCCTCAAACCTCAATGTTCAATCCGCAATACCCAATCCTCAATCTTCAATTCTCAGTCCTCAATCCTCAAACCTCAATCCTCAATCCTCAACCCTCAATCCTCAGTCCTCGAACCTCAATCCTGAATCCTCAATCCTGAATCCTCAATCTTCATCCCTCAGTCCTCATCAATCAATTGTCAATCCTCAATCCTCAATAGAATATCCTCAATTCACAGCTTTCAATACTCAATCCCCATTCTTCAATCTTCAAATCTGAATCCACAAACATCAATTCTCATCACTCAACCCTCAACACTCAGACCTCAATCTTCAATCCTCAATCCTCAATCCGCAATCTTGAATACTCAATACTCAATCATCAATCCTCAATCCTCAATTCTCAATCCTCAACACTCAATCCTCAATCGTCAATCCTCAATCCCCAATAATCAATCTTCAATCCTCTATCCTCAATCCTCAGTCCTCAATCTTCAATCCTCAATCTTCAATACTCAATACTCAATCTTCAATCCTCAATCCTCAATCCTCAGTCCTCAATCCTCAATTCTCAATCCTCAATCCTCAATCTTCAATCCTCAATACTCAATCTGCAATCTTCAATCCTCAAACCTCAATCCTCAATCCTCAATCTTCAATCATCAATATTCAACTATCAATCCTCAATCTTCAATCCTCTATCCTCAATCCTCAATCCTGAATGTTCAATCCTCAATACCCAATCCTCAATCCTCAATCCTCAATACTCAATCCTCAATCCTCAATCCTCAATCCTCAGTCCTCAATTCGCAATCCTGAATCCTCAGACCTCAAGCATTAATACCCAACCCCCAGTCCTCGTCCTCAACTTACAACCCTCAATCCTCAATCCTCAATCTTCAATCATCAATATTCAACCTTCAATCCTCAATCCCCAATCCTCAATCCTCAATCCTCAATCCTCAATCCTCAAACCTCAATACCCAATCCTCAATCCTCAATCCTCAATCCTCAATACTCAATCCTCAATCCTCAATCCTCAATCCTCAATCCTCAATCCTCTGTCCCCAAACCTCAATTCTGAATCCTCAATCCTGAATCCTCAATCTTCAGCCCTCAGTCCTCAACAATCAGTTGTCAATACTCAATCCTCAATAGAATATCACCAATTCACAGATTTCAAAACTCAATACTCAATCTGCAATCTTCAGATCTCTATCCACAAACATCAATTCACATCACTCATCCCTCGACACTCAGTCCTTTATGTTCAATCCTCAATCCTCAATTCTCAATCTTCAATCCTCAATACTGAATCTTCAATCCTCAATACTCAATCCTCAATCCACAATCCTCAATCCTCTATCCTCAATCTTCAATACTCAGTCCCCAATCCTCAATCTTCAATCCTCAATCCTGAATCCTCATCCCTCGATCCTCGAACCTCAATCCTCAGTCCTCAATCCTCAAACCTCAATGTTCAATCCGCAATACCCAATCCTCAATCTTCAATTCTCAACCCTCAATCTTCAATCCTTAATCCTCAATCCTCAATCCCCAATCCTCAACCTTCAATTCTCAATACTCAATCTTCAATCCTCAATCCTCAAACCTCAATCCTCAATCCTCAATCCTCAATCCTCAAACCTCAATACCCAATCCTCAATCCTCAATCCTCAATCCTCAATACTCAATCCTCAATCCTCAATCCTCAATCCTCAATCCTCAATCCTCTGTCCCCAAACCTCAATTCTGAATCCTCAATCCTGAATCCTCAATCTTCAGCCCTCAGTCCTCAACAATCAGTTGTCAATACTCAATCCTCAATAGAATATCACCAATTCACAGATTTCAAAACTCAATACTCAATCTGCAATCTTCAGATCTCTATCCACAAACATCAATTCACATCACTCATCCCTCGACACTCAGTCCTTTATGTTCAATCCTCAATCCTCAATTCTCAATCTTCAATCCTCAATACTGAATCTTCAATCCTCAATACTCAATCCTCAATCCACAATCCTCAATCCTCTATCCTCAATCTTCAATACTCAGTCCCCAATCCTCAATCTTCAATCCTCAATCCTGAATCCTCATCCCTCGATCCTCGAACCTCAATCCTCAGTCCTCAATCCTCAAACCTCAATGTTCAATCCGCAATACCCAATCCTCAATCTTCAATTCTCAACCCTCAATCTTCAATCCTTAATCCTCAATCCTCAATCCCCAATCCTCAACCTTCAATTCTCAATACTCAATCTTCAATCCTCAATCCTCAAACCTCAATCCTCAATCCTCAATCCCCAATCCCCAATCGTCAATCCTCAATCCCCAATCCTCAATCCTCAATCCTCAATCCTCAATCCTCAATCCTCAATCCTCAATCCTCAATCCTCAATCCTCTGTCCCCAAACCTCAATCCTGAATCCTCAATCCTGAATCCTCAATCTTCAGCCCTCAGTCCTCAACAATCAGTTGTCAATCCTCAATCCTCAATAGAATATCACCAATTCACAGATTTCAAAACTCAATACTCAATCTGCAATCTTCAGATTTCTATCCACAAACATCAATTCACATCACTCATCCCCCGACACTCAGTCCTTTATGTTCAATCCTCAATCCTCAATTCTCAATCTTCAATCCTCAATACTGAATCTTCAATCCTCAATACTCAATCCTCAATCCACAATCCTCAATCCTCAATCCTCAATCTTCAATACTCAGTCCCCAATCCTCAATCTTCAATCCTCAATCCTCAATCCTCAACCCTCGATCCTCGAACCTCAATCCTCAGTCCTCAATCCTCAAACCTCAATGTTCAATCCGCAATACCCAATCCTCAATCTTCAATTCTCAGTCCTCAATCCTCAAACCTCAATCCTCAATCCTCAACCCTCAATCCTCAGTCCTCGAACCTCAATCCTGAATCCTCAATCCTGAATCCTCAATCTTCATCCCTCAGTCCTCATCAATCAATTGTCAATCCTCAATCCTCAATAGAATATCCTCAATTCACAGCTTTCAATACTCAATCCCCATTCTTCAATCTTCAAATCTGAATCCACAAACATCAATTCTCATCACTCAACCCTCAACACTCAGACCTCAATCTTCAATCCTCAATCCTCAATCCGCAATCTTGAATACTCAATACTCAATCATCAATCCTCAATCCTCAATTCTCAATCCTCAACACTCAATCCTCAATCGTCAATCCTCAATCCCCAATAATCAATCTTCAATCCTCTATCCTCAATCCTCAGTCCTCAATCTTCAATCCTCAATCTTCAATACTCAATACTCAATCTTCAATCCTCAATCCTCAATCCTCAGTCCTCAATCCTCAATTCTCAATCCTCAATCCTCAATCTTCAATCCTCAATACTCAATCTGCAATCTTCAATCCTCAAACCTCAATCCTCAATCCTCAATCTTCAATCATCAATATTCAACTATCAATCCTCAATCTTCAATCCTCTATCCTCAATCCTCAATCCTGAATGTTCAATCCTCAATACCCAATCCTCAATCTTCAATCCTCAATACTCAATCCTCAATCCTCAATCCTCAATCCTCAGTCCTCAATTCGCAATCCTCAATCCTCAGACCTCAATCTTCAATACTCAGTCCCCAATCCTCAATCTTCAATCCTCAATCCTGAATCCTCATCCCTCGATCCTCGAACCTCAATCCTCAGTCCTCAATCCTCAATCCTGAATGTTCAATCCTCAATACCCAATCCTCAATCTTCAATCCTCAATACTCAATCCTCAATCCTCAATCCTCAATCCTCAGTCCTCAATTCGCAATCCTCAATCCTCAGACCTCAATCTTCAATACTGAGTCCCCAATCCTCAATCTTCAATCCTCAATCCTGAATCCTCATCCCTCGATCCTCGAACCTCAACCCTCAATCCCCAGTCCTCGAACCTCAATCCTGAATCCTCAATCCTGTATCCTCAATCTTCATCCCTCAGTCCTCAACAATCAATTGTCAATCCTCAATCCTCAATAGAATATCCTCAATTCACAGCTTTCAATACTCAATCCCCATTCTTCAATCTTCAAATCTCAATCCACGAACATCAATTCTCATCACTCAACCCTCAACACTCAGACCTCAATCTTCAATCCTCAATCCGCAATCTTGAATCCTCAATACTCAATCATCAATCCCCAATTCTCAATTCTCAATCCTCAACACTCAATCCTCAATCGCCAATCCTCAATCCCCAATCCTCAATCTTCAATCCCCTATCCTCAATCCTCAGTCCTCAATCTTCAATCGTCAATCTTCAATACTCAATACTCAATCTTCAATCCTCAATCCTCAATCCTCAATCCTCAATCCTCAATCCTCAATCCCCAATCCTCAATCTTCAATCCTCAATACTCAATCTTCAATCCTCAATCCTCAATCCTCAATCCTCAATCCTCAATCCTCAACCCTCAACCTTCAATCCTCAATCCTCAATCCTCAATTCTAAATCCTCAATCCTCAATCCTCAGACCTCAAACACCAATACTCAACCCTCAGTCCTCGTCCGCAATCCACAACCTTCAATCCTCAATCCTCGATCTTCAATCATCAATATTCAATCATCAATCCTCAATCTTCAATCCTCTATCCTCAATCCTCAATCCTGAATGTTCAATCCTAAATACCCAATCCTAAATCTTCAATCCTCAATACTCAATCCTCAATCCTCAATCCTCAATCCTCAGGCCTCAATTCGCAATCCTCAATCCTCAGACCTCAATCATTAATACCCAACCCTCAGTCCTCGTCCTCAACCTACAACCCTCAATCCTCAATCCTCAATCTTCAATCATCAATATTGAACCTTCAATCCTCAATCCCCAATCCTCAATCCTCAATCCTCAATCCTCAATCCTCAAACCCCAATACCCAATCCTCAATCTTCAATTCTCAATCCTCAATCCTCAAACCTCAATCCTCAATCCTCAACCCTCAATCCCCAGTCCTCGAACCTCAATCCTGAATCCTCAATCCTGTATCCTCAATCTTCATCCCTCAGTCCTCAACAATCAATTGTCAATCCTCAATCCTCAATAGAATATCCTCAATTCACAGCTTTCAATACTCAATCCCCATTCTTCAATCTTCAAATCTCAATCCACGAACATCAATTCTCATCACTCAACCCTCAACACTCAGACCTCAATCTTCAATCCTCAATCCTCAATCCGCAATCTTGAATCCTCAATACTCAATCATCAATCCCCAATTCTCAATTCTCAATCCTCAACACTCAATCCTCAATCGTCAATCCTCAATCCCCAATCCTCAATCTTCAATCCCCTATCCTCAATCCTCAGTCCTCAATCTTCAATCGTCAATCTTCAATACTCAATACTCAATCTTCAATCCTCAATCCTCAATCCTCAATCCTCAATCCTCAATCCTCAATCCCCAATCCTCAATCTTCAATCCTCAATACTCAATCTTCAATCCTCAATCCTCAATCCTCAATCCTCAATCCTCAATCCTCAACCCTCAACCTTCAATCCTCAATCCTCAATCCTCAATTCTAAATCCTCAATCCTCAATCCTCAGACCTCAAACACCAATACTCAACCCTCAGTCCTCGTCCGCAATCCACAACCTTCAATCCTCAATCCTCAATCTTCAATCATCAATATTCAATCATCAATCCTCAATCTTCAATCCTCTATCCTCAATCCTCAATCCTGAATGTTCAATCCTAAATACCCAATCCTAAATCTTGAATCCTCAATACTCAATCCTCAATCCTCAATCCTCAATCCTCAGGCCTCAATTCGCAATCCTCAATCCTCAGACCTCAATCATTAATACCCAACCCTCAGTCCTCGTCCTCAACCTACAACCCTCAATCCTCAATCCTCAATCTTCAATCATCAATATTGAACCTTCAATCCTCAATCCCCAATCCTCAATCCTCAATCCTCAATCCTCAATCCTCAAACCCAAATACCCAATCCTCAATCCTCAATCCGCAATCCTCAATCCTCAATCCTCAATCCTCAATCCTCAATCCTCAATCCTCTGTCCCCAAACCTCAATCCTGAATCCTCAATCCTGAATCCTCAATCTTCAGCCCTCAGTCCTCAACAATCAGTTGTCAATCCTCAATCCTCAATAGAATATCACCAATTCACAGATTTCAAAACTCAATACTCAATCTGCAATCTTCAGATTTCTATCCACAAACATCAATTCACATCACTCATCCCCCGACACTCAGTCCTTTATGTTCAATCCTCAATCCTCAATTCTCAATCTTCAATCCTCAATACTGAATCTTCAATCCTCAATACTCAATCCTCAATCCACAATCCTCAATCCTCAATCCTCAATCTTCAATACTCAGTCCCCAATCCTCAATCATCAATCCTCAATCCTCAATCCTCAACCCTCGATCCTCGAACCTCAATCCTCAGTCCTCAATCCTCAAACCTCAATGTTCAATCCGCAATACCCAATCCTCAATCTTCAATTCTCAGTCCTCAATCCTCAAACCTCAATCCTCAATCCTCAACCCTCAATCCTCAGTCCTCGAACCTCAATCCTGAATCCTCAATCCTGAATCCTCAATCTTCATCCCTCAGTCCTCATCAATCAATTGTCAATCCTCAATCCTCAATAGAATATCCTCAATTCACAGCTTTCAATACTCAATCCCCATTCTTCAATCTTCAAATCTGAATCCACAAACATCAATTCTCATCACTCAACGCTCAACACTCAGACCTCAATCTTCAATCCTCAATCCTCAATCCGCAATCTTGAATACTCAATACTCAATCATCAATCCTCAATCCTCAATTCTCAATCCTCAACACTCAATCCTCAATCGTCAATCCTCAATCCCCAATCCTCAATCTTCAATCCTCTATCCTCAATCCTCAGTCCTCAATCTTCAATCGTGAATCTTCAATACTCAATACTCAATCTTCAATCCTCAATCCTCAATGCTCAGTCCTCAATCCTCAATCCTCAATCCTCAATCCTCAATCTTCAATCCTCAATACTCAATCTGCAATCCTCAATCCTCAATCCTCAATCCTCAATCCTAATTCGTCACTCCTCAATACCCAATCCTCAATCTTCAATCCTCAATCCTCAATCCTCAATTCTCAATCCGTAATCCTCAATCCTCAATCCTCAATCTTCAATCCTCAATACTCAATCTTCAATACTCAATCCTCAATCCTCAATCCCCAATCCTCAATCCTCAATCCTCAATCGTCAATACTCAATTCAAAATCCTCAATCTTCAATCCTCAACCCTCAATCTTCAATCCTCAATCCTCAATCTTCAATCCTCAATACTCAATCTCCAATCCTCAATCCTCAATACTCAATCCCCAATGCTCAATCCTCAATCGTCAATCCTCAATCCCCAATCCTCTACCTTCAATCCGCAATCCTCAATCCTCAATCCTCAATCCTCAATCTTCAATCCTCAATACTCAATCTTCAATCCTCAATCCTCAATCCTCAACGCTCAATCCTCAATCCTCAATCTTCAATCCTCAATACTCAATCTGCAAACCTCAATCCTCAGTCCTCACTCCTCAATCGCCATTCTTCAATCCTCAATACCGAATCCTCAATCTTCAATCCTCAATCCTCAATCCTCTATTCTCAACCCTCAACCTTCAATCCTCAATCTTCAATACTCAATCCGCATTCCGCAGTCCTCAGTCCTGAAACCTCAATCCTCAACCCTCAGCCCTCATCCTCAATCCTCAATCGACAATCCGCAATCCTCAATCCCCAATGCTCAATCCTCAATCGTCAATCCTCAATCCCCAATCCTCTACCTTCAATCCGCAATCCTCAATCCTCAATCCTCAATCCTCAATCTTCAATCTTCAATCCTCAATCTTCAATCCTCAATCCTCAATCCTCAGTCCTCAATCCTCAATCCTCAATCCTCAATCCTCAATCCTCAATCCTCAATCCTCAATCCTCAATCCCCAATCTTCAATACTCAATCCTCAGTCCTCAATCCTCAACCATCAATCCTCAGTCCTGAAACGTCAATACCGAATCCTCAATCCTGAATCCTCAATCTTCAGCCCTCAGTCCTCAACAATCAATAGTCAATCCTCAATCCTCAATAGAATACCCTCAATTCACAGTTTTCAATACTCAATCCCCATTCTTCAATCTTCAAATCTCAATCCACAAGCATCAATCCTCATCACTCAACCCTCAACACTCAGTCCTCAATCTTCAATCCTCAACCCTAAATCCTCAATCTTCAATCCTCAATACTCAGTCTTCAGTCCTCAATCCTCAATTCTCAATCCTCAATACTCAATCCTCAATCGTCAATCCTCAATTCCCAATCCTCATTCTTCAATCCTCAACACCCAATCCTCAATCTTCAATCCTCAATCTTCAATCCTCAATACTCAATCTTCAATCCTCAATCCTCAATGCTCAATCCTCAATCCTCAATCCTCAATCCTCAATCCTCAATCCTCAATCTTCAATCCTCAATACTCAATCTTCAACCCTCAATCTTCAATCCTCAATCCTCAATCCTCATTCTTCAATCCTCAACACCCAATCCTCAATCTTCAATCCTCAATCCTCAATCCTCAATTCTCAATCCTCAATCCTCAATCCTCAGACCTCAAACATCAATACTCAACCCTCAGTCCTCGTCCGCAATCAACAACCCTCAATCCTCAATCCTCAATGTTCAATCCTCAATCTTCAATACTCAATACTCAATCTTCAATCCTCAATACTCAATCCTCAGTCCTCAATCCTGAATCCCAAATCCTCAATCCTCAATCCTCAATCCTCAACACTCAATCCTCAGTCCTGAAACATCAATACCGAATCCTCAATACTGAATCCTGAATCTTCAGCCCTCAGTCCTCAACAATCAATAGTCAATCCTCAATCCTCAATAGAATATCCTCAATACTCAATCTTCAATCCTCAATGATTAATCCTCTATCCTCAATCCTCAATCCTGAATGTTCAATCCTCAATACCCAATCCTCAATCTTCAATCCTCAGTACTCAATCCTCAATCCTCAACGCTCGAATCCTCAGTCCTCAAACCTCAATCCTGAATCCTCAATCCTGAAATCTCAATCTTCAGCCCTCAGTCCTCAACAATCAATTGTCAGTCCTCAATCCTCAATAGAACATCCTCAATTCACAGCTTTCAATACTCAATCCCCATTCTTCAATCTTCAAATCTCAATCCGCAAACATCAATTCTCATCACCCAACCCTCAACACTCAGTCCTCAATCTTCAAACCTCAATCCTCAATCCGCAATCTTGAATCCTCAATACTCAATCTTCAATCCTCAATCCTCAATTCTCAATCCTCAACACTCAATCCTCAATCGTCAATCCTCAATCCCCAATCCTCAATCTTCAATCCTCTATCCTCAATCCTCAATCCTCAATCTTCAATCCTCAACCTTCAATACTCAATACTCAATCTTCAATCCTCAATCCTCAATCCTCAGCCCTCAATCCTCAATCCTCAATCCTCAATCCTCAATCGTCAATCCTCAATTCCCAATCCTCAATCTTCAACCCTCAACCCTCAATCTTCAATCCTTAATCCTCAATCCTCAATCCCCAATCCTCAACCTTCAATTCTCAATACTCAATCTTCAATCCTCAATCCTCAAACCTCAATCCTCAATCCTCAATCCTCAACCCTCAATCCTCAGTCCAGAAACATCAATACCGAATCCTCAATCCTGAATCCTCAATCTTCAGCCCTCAGTCCTCAACAATCAATTGTCAATCCTCAATCCTCAATAGAATATCCTCAATTCACAGTTTTCAATACTCAATCCCTATTCTTCAATCTTCAAATCTCAATCGCAAGCATCAAATCTCATCACTCAACCCTCAGCACTCAGTCCTCAATCTTCAATCCTCAACCCTAAATCCTCAATCTTCAATCCTCAATACTCAATCTTCAATCCTAAATCCTCAATTCTCAATCCTCAATACTCAATCCTCAATCGTCAATCCTCAATTCCCAATCCTCAATTTTCAATCCTCAATCCTCAATCTTCAATCCTCAATCCTCAATCCTCAATCCCCAATCCTCAATCTTCAATACTCAATCTTCAATCCTCAATCCTCAATCCTCAGTCCTCAATCCTCAATCCTCAATCCTCAGTCCTCAATCTTCAATCCTCAATACTCAATCTTCAATACTCAATCCTCAATCCTCAATCCTCAATCCTCAATCCTCAATCCTCAATCCCAAATCCTCAATCCTCAATCCTCAATCCTCAACCCTCAATCCTCAGTCCTGAAACCTCAATACCGGACCCTCAATCGTGAATCCTCAATCTTCAGCACTCAGTCCTCAACAATCAATTGTCAATCCTCAATCCTCAATAGAATATCCTCAATTCACAGTTTTCAATACTGAATCCCCATTCTTCAATCCTCAAATCTCAATCCACAAGCATCAATTCTCATCAGTCAACCCTCAACACTCAGTCCTCAATCTTCAATCCTCAATCCTAAATCCACAATCGTCAATCCTCAATTCCCAATCCTCAATCCTCAATCCTCAATCCTCATTCTTCAATCCTCAACACCCAATCCTCAATCTTCAATCCTCAATCCTCAGTCCTCAATTCTCAATTCTCAATCCACAGTCCTCAGACCTCAGACATCAATACTCAACCCTCAGACCTCGTCCGCAATCCACAACCCTCAATCCTCAATCCTCAATCTTCAAACATCAATATTCTATCTTCAATCCTCAATCCTCAATCCTCAATCCTCAATCCTCAATCCTCAATCTTCAATCCTCAATACTTAATCTTCAATCCTCAATCCTCAATCCTCAATCCTTAATCCTCAATCCTCAATCCTCAATCGTCAATCCTCAATTCCCAATTCTCAACCTTCAATCTTCAATCCTCAATCTTCAATCCACAATCCTCAATCCTCAATCCTCAATCCTCAGCCTTCAATCCTCAATACTCAATCTTCAATCCTCTTTCCTCAACCCTCAATCCTCAATCTTCAATCTTCATTCCTCAATCCTCAATCCTCAATCCTCAATCCTCAATCCTCAATCTTCAATCCTCAATACTCAATCTTCATTCCTCAATCCTCAGTCCTCAATCCTCAATCCTCAATCTTCGATCCTCAGACCCCAATCCTCAATCTTCAATCCTCAATCCTCAACTCTCAATCCTCAATCCTCAATTTTCAATCCTCAATATTCAATCTTCAATCTACAATCCTCAGTCCTCAATCCTCAATCCTCAACCCTCAATCCTCAATCCTCAATCCTCAGTCCTGAAACCTGAATCCCGAATCCTCAATCCTGAATCCGCAAACTTCAGTCCTCAGTCCTCAACAATCAATTGTCAATCCTCAATCCTCAATAGAATACCCTCAATTCACAATTTTCAATACTCAATCCCCATTCTTCAATCTTCAAATCTCAATCCACAAACATCAATTCTCATCACTCAACCCTCAACACTCAGTCCTCAATCTTTAATCCTCAATCCTCAATCCTCAATCTTGAATCCTCAATACTCAACCTTCAATCCTCAATCCTCATTTCTCAAACCTCAATACTCAATCCTCAATCGTCAATCCTCAATCCCCAATCCTCAATCTTCAATCCTCTATCCTCAATCCTCAATCCTCAATCCTCAATCTTCAATACACAATACTCAATCTTCAATCCTCAATCCGCAATCCTCATTCCTCAATCCTCAATCCTCCATCCTCAATCCTCAATCTTCAATCCTCAATACTCTATCTGCAATCCTCAATCCTCAATCCTCAATCCCCGATCCTAATTCGTCACTCCTCAATACCCAATCCTCAATCTTCAATCCTCAATCCTCAACCCTCAATCCTCAATCCTCAATCCCAAATCCTCAATCCTCAATCCTCAATCCTCAATCTTCAATCCTCAATACTCAATCTTCAATCCTCAATCCTCAGTCCTCAAACCTCAATTCTGAATCCGCAATCCTGAATCCTCAACCTTCAGCCCTCAGTCCTCAACAATCAGTTGTCAATCCTCAATACTCAATAGGGTATCCTCAATTCACAGTTTTCAATCCTCAATACTCAATAGAGTATCATCAGTTCACAGTTTTCAATACTCAATACTCAAATGCAATCTTCAAATCTCTATCTACAAACATCAATTCTCATCACTCAACCCCCAACACTCAGTCCTCAATGTTCAACACGCAATCCTCAATTCTCAAACTTCAAACCTCAATACTGAATCTTCAATCCTAAATCCTCAATACTCAATGCTCAATACTCACTCCTCATTCCTCGATCCTCAGTCCCCAATCCTCAATCTTCAATCCTCAATCCTCAACCCTGAATCCTCACTCTTCAGCCCTCAGTCCTTAACAATCAGTTGTCAATCCTCAATCCTCAATAGAATATCACCAATTCACAGTTTTCAATACTCAATCCCCATTCTTCAATCTTCAAATCTCAATCCACAAACATCAATTCTCATCACTCAACCCTCAACACTCAGTCCTCAATCTTCAATCCTCAATCCCCAATCCTCAATCTTCAATCCTCAATACTCAATCTTCAATCCTCAATCCTCAATTCTCATTCCTCAATACTCAATCTGCAATCCTCAATCCTCAATCCTCAATCCTCAATCCTCAATCCTCAATCCCCAATCCTCAATCCTCAATTCTCAATCCTCAATCCACAGTCCTCAGTCATCAAACCTTAATCCTCAACCCACAGTCCTCATCCTCAATACTCAATCCTCAGTCCTCAATCCTCAGTCCTCAATCCTCAATCCTCAGTCTTCAATGTCCAATACTCAATCTTCAATCCTCAATACTCAATCCTCAATCCTCAATCCTCAATACTCAATCCTCAATCTTCAATCCTCAATACTCAATCTTCAACACTCAATCTTCAATCCTCAATCCTCTATCCTCATTCTTCAATCCTCAACGCCCAATCCTCAATCTTCAATCCTTAATCCTTAGTCCTCAATCCTCAATCCTCATTGTTCAATCCTTAATACCCAATCCTCAATCTTCAATCCTCAATCCTCATTCCCCAATTCTCAACACTCAATCCTCAATCCTCAGACCTCAAGCATCAATACCCAAGCCTCAGTCCTCGTCCTCAATCCACAACACTCAATCCTCAATCCTCAATCTTCAATCATCAATATTCAATCTTCAATCCTCAATCCTCAATCCTCAATCCTCAATCCTCAATCCTCAATCCTCAATACCCAATTCTCAATCTTCAATCCTCAATCCTCAATCCTCAATCCTCAATCCTCAATCCTCAATCCTCAGTCCTCAGTCCTCAAACATCAATCCTGAATCCTCAATCCTGAATCCTCAATCTTCAGCCCGCAGTCCTCAACAATCAGTTGTCAATCCTCAATCCTCAACAGAATATCACCAATTCACAGTTTTCAATACTCAATACTCAATCTGCAATCTTCAAATCTCTATCCACAAACATCAATTCTCATCACTCAACCCTCAACACTCAGTCCTCGATCCTCAATATTCAATCCTCAATCCTCGATCCTCAATCCTCAAACCTCAATCCTCAATCGTCAATCTCCAATCCTGAATACTCAATCTTCAATCCTCAATCCTCAGTCCTCAATCCTCAATCCTCGTTCTTCAATCCTCAACACCCAATCCTCAATCTTCAATCCACAATCCTCAATCCTCAACACTCAATCCTCAATCCTCAGACGTCAAGCATCAATACCCAAGCCTCAGTCCTCGTCCTCAATCCGCAACCCTCAATCCTCATTCCTCAATCTTCATTCATCAATATTAAACCTTCAATCCACAATCCTCAATTCTCAATTCTCAACACTCAATCCTCAATCCTCAGACGTCAAGCATCAATACCCAAGCCTCAGTCCTCGTCCTCAATCCGCAACCCTCAATCCTCATTCCTCAATCTTCATTCATCAATATTAAACCTTCAATCCTCAATCCTCAATCCTCAATTCTCAATCCTCAATCCTCAATCCTCAGTCCTCAAACCTCAATCCTGAATCCTCAATCCTGAATCCTCAACCTTCTGCCCTCAGTCCTCAACAGTCAGTTGTCAATCATCAATCCTCAATAGAATATCAACAATTCACAGTTTTCAAAACACAATACTCAATCTGCAATCGTCAAATCTCTATCCACAAACATCAATTCTCATCACTCAACCCTCAAAGCTCCGTCCCCAATCCTCAATCTTCAATCCTCAATACTCAACATTCAATACTCATTCCTCAATCCTCAATCCTCAATCCTCAACCCTCAATCCTCAATCCTCAATCCCAAATCCTCAATCCTCAATTCTCAATCCTCAACACTCAATCCTCAGTCCTGAAACCTCAATACCGAATACTTAACCCTGAATCCTCAATCTTCAGCCCTCAGTCCTCAACAATCAATTGCCAATCCTCAATCCTCAATAGAATATCCTCAATTCACCGTTTTCAATACTCGATCCCCATTCTTCAATCTTGAAATCTCAATCCACAAGCATCAATTCTCATCACTCAACCCTCAACACTCAGTCCTCAATTCTTAATCCTCAACCATCAATCCTCAATCTTCAATCCCCAATACTCAATCTTAAATCCTCAATCCTCAATCCTCAATCCTCAACACTCAATCCTCAACACGCAGTCCTCTCACTTCAATCCTCCATTCTCAATACTCAATCCTCAAGCGTCAATCCTCAATCCTCAATCCTCAACCCTCAATCCTCAGTCCTCAAACCTCAATCCCGAATCCTCAATCCTCATTCCTCAATCTTCATTCATCAATATTAAACCTTCAATCCTCAATCCTCAATCCTCAATCCTCAATCCTCAATCCTCAATCCTCTGTCCCCAAACCTCAATCCTGAATCCTCAATCCTGAATCCTCAATCTTCAGCCCTCAGTCCTCAACAATCAGTTGTCAATCCTCAATCCTCAATAGAATATCACCAATTCACAGATTTCAAAACTCAATACTCAATCTGCAATCTTCAGATTTCTATCCACAAACATCAATTCACATCACTCATCCCTCGACACTCAGTCCTTTATGTTCAATCCTCAATCCTCAATTCTCAATCTTCAATCCTCAATACTGAATCTTCAATCCTCAATACTCAATCCTCAATCCACAATCCTCAATCCTCAATCCTCAATCTTCAATACTCAGTCCCCAATCCTCAATCTTCAATCCTCAATCCTCAATCCTCAACCCTCGATCCTCGATCCTCAATCCTCAATCCTCAACCCTCAATCCTCAGTCCTCGAACCTCAATCCTGAATCCTCAATCCTGAATCCTCAATCTTCATCCCTCAGTCCTCATCAATCAATTGTCAATCCTCAATCCTCAATAGAATATCCTCAATTCACAGCTTTCAATACTCAATCCCCATTCTTCAATCTTCAAATCTGAATCCACAAACATCAATTCTCATCACTCAACCCTCAACACTCAGACCTCAATCTTCAATCCTCAATCCTCAATCCGCAATCTTGAATACTCAATACTCAATCATCAATCCTCAATCCTCAATTCTCAATCCTCAACACTCAATCCTCAATCGTCAATCCTCAATCCCCAATAATCAATCTTCAATCCTCTATCCTCAATCCTCAGTCCTCAATCTTCAATCCTCAATCTTCAATACTCAATACTCAATCTTCAATCCTCAATCCTCAATCCTCAGTCCTCAATCCTCAATTCTCAATCCTCAATCCTCAATCTTCAATCCTCAATACTCAATCTGCAATCTTCAATCCTCAAACCTCAATCCTCAATCCTCAATCTTCAATCATCAATATTCAACTATCAATCCTCAATCTTCAATCCTCTATCCTCAATCCTCAATCCTGAATGTTCAATCCTCAATACCCAATCCTCAATCCTCAATCCTCAATACTCAATCCTCAATCCTCAATCCTCAATCCTCAGTCCTCAATTCGCAATCCTCAATCCTCAGACCTCAAGCATTAATACCCAACCCCCAGTCCTCGTCCTCAACCTACAACCCTCAATCCTCAATCCTCAATCTTCAATCATCAATATTCAACCTTCAATCCTCAATCCCCAATCCTCAATCCTCAATCCTCAATCCTCAATCCTCAAACCTCAATACCCAATCCTCAATCCTCAATCCTCAATCCTCAATACTCAATCCTCAATCCTCAATCCTCAATCCTCAATCCTCTGTCCCCAAACCTCAATTCTGAATCCTCAATCCTGAATCCTCAATCTTCAGCCCTCAGTCCTCAACAATCAGTTGTCAATACTCAATCCTCAATAGAATATCACCAATTCACAGATTTCAAAACTCAATACTCAGTCTGCAATCTTCAGATCTCTATCCACAAACATCAATTCACATCACTCATCCCTCGACACTCAGTCCTTTATGTTCAATCCTCAATCCTCAATTCTCAATCTTCAATCCTCAATACTGAATCTTCAATCCTCAATACTCAATCCTCAATCCACAATCCTCAATCCTCTATCCTCAATCTTCAATACTCAGTCCCCAATCCTCAATCTTCAATCCTCAATCCTGAATCCTCATCCCTCGATCCTCGAACCTCAATCCTCAGTCCTCAATCCTCAAACCTCAATGTTCAATCCGCAATACCCAATCCTCAATCTTCAATTCTCAACCCTCAATCTTCAATCCTTAATCCTCAATCCTCAATCCCCAATCCTCAACCTTCAATTCTCAATACTCAATCTTCAATCCTCAATCCTCAAACCTCAATCCTCAATCCTCAATCCCCAATCCCCAATCGTCAATCCTCAATCCCCAATCCGCAATCCTCAATCCTCAATCCTCAATCCTCAATCCTCAATCCTCAATCCTCAATCCTCAATCCTCTGTCCCCAAACCTCAATCCTGAATCCTCAATCCTGAATCCTCAATCTTCAGCCCTCAGTCCTCAACAATCAGTTGTCAATCCTCAATCCTCAATAGAATATCACCAATTCACAGATTTCAAAACTCAATACTCAATCTGCAATCTTCAGATTTCTATCCACAAACATCAATTCACATCACTCATCCCCCGACACTCAGTCCTTTATGTTCAATCCTCAATCCTCAATTCTCAATCTTCAATCCTCAATACTGAATCTTCAATCCTCAATACTCAATCCTCAATCCACAATCCTCAATCCTCATCCTCAATCTTCAATACTCAGTCCCCAATCCTCAATCTTCAATCCTCAATCCTCAATCCTCAACCCTCGATCCTCGAACCTCAATCCTCAGTCCTCAATCCTCAAACCTCAATGTTCAATCCGCAATACCCAATCCTCAATCTTCAATTCTCAGTCCTCAATCCTCAAACCTCAATCCTCAATCCTCAACCCTCAATCCTCAGTCCTCGAACCTCAATCCTGAATCCTCAATCCTGAATCCTCAATCTTCATCCCTCAGTCCTCATCAATCAATCGTCAATCCTCAATCCTCAATAGAATATCCTCAATTCACAGCTTTCAATACTCAATCCCCATTCTTCAATCTTCAAATCTGAATCCACAAACATCAATTCTCATCACTCAACCCTCAACACTCAGACCTCAATCTTCAATCCTCAATCCTCAATCCGCAATCTTGAATACTCAATACTCAATCATCAATCCTCAATCCTCAATTCTCAATCCTCAACACTCAATCCTCAATCGTCAATCCTCAATCCCCAATAATCAATCTTCAATCCTCTATCCTCAATCCTCAGTCCTCAATCTTCAATCCTCAATCTTCAATACTCAATACTCAATCTTCAATCCTCAATCCTCAATCCTCAGTCCTCAATCCTCAATTCTCAATCCTCAATCCTCAATCTTCAATCCTCAATACTCAATCTGCAATCTTCAATCCTCAAACCTCAATCCTCAATCCTCAATCTTCAATCATCAATATTCAACTATCAATCCTCAATCTTCAATCCTCTATCCTCAATCCTCAATCCTGAATGTTCAATCCTCAATACCCAATCCTCAATCTTCAATCCTCAATACTCAATCCTCAATCCTCAATCCTCAATCCTCAGTCCTCAATTCGCAATCCTCAATCCTCAGACCTCAATCTTCAATACTCAGTCCCCAATCCTCAATCTTCAATCCTCAATCCTGAATCCTCATCCCTCGATCCTCGAACCTCAATCCTCAGTCCTCAATCCTCAAACCTCAATGTTCAATCCGCAATACCCAATCCTCAATCTTCAATTCTCAATCCTCAATCCTCAAACCTCAATCCTCAATCCTCAACCCTCAATCCCCAGTCCTCGAACCTCAATCCTGAATCCTCAATCCTGTATCCTCAATCTTCATCCCTCAGTCCTCAACAATCAATTGTCAATCCTCAATCCTCAATAGAATATCCTCAATTCACAGCTTTCAATACTCAATCCCCATTCTTCAATCTTCAAATCTCAATCCACGAACATCAATTCTCATCACTCAACCCTCAACACTCAGACCTCAATCTTCAATCCTCAATCCTCAATCCGCAATCTTGAATCCTCAATACTCAATCATCAATCCCCAATTCTCAATTCTCAATCCTCAACACTCAATCCTCAATCGTCAATCCTCAATCCCCAATCCTCAATCTTCAATCCCCTATCCTCAATCCTCAGTCCTCAATCTTCAATCGTCAATCTTCAATACTCAATACTCAATCTTCAATCCTCAATCCTCAATCCTCAATCCTCAATCCTCAATCCTCAATCCCCAATCCTCAATCTTCAATCCTCAATACTCAATCTTCAATCCTCAATCCTCAATCCTCAATCCTCAATCCTCAATCCTCAATCCTCAACCCTCAACCTTCAATCCTCAATCCTCAATCCTCAATTCTAAATCCTCAATCCTCAATCCTCAGACCTCAAACACCAATACTCAACCCTCAGTCCTCGTCCGCAATCCACAACCTTCAATCCTCAATCCTCAATCTTCAATAATCAATATTCAATCATCAATCCTCAATCTTCAATCCTCTATCCTCAATCCTCAATCCTGAATGTTCAATCCTAAATACCCAATCCTAAATCTTCAATCCTCAATACTCAATCCTCAATCCTCAATCCTCAATCCTCAGGCCTCAATTCGGAATCCTCAATCCTCAGACCTCAATCATTAATACCCAACCCTCAGTCCTCGTCCTCAACCTACAACCCTCAATCCTCAATCCTCAATCTTCAATCATCAATATTGAACCTTCAATCCTCAATCCCCAATCCTCAATCCTCAATCCTCAATCCTCAATCCTAAAACCCCAATACCCAATCCTCAATCTTCAATTCTCAATCCTCAATCCTCAAACCTCAATCCTCAATCCTCAACCCTCAATCCCCAGTCCTCGAACCTCAATCCTGAATCCTCAATCCTGAATCCTCAATCCTGTATCCTCAATCTACATCCCTCAGTCCTCAACAATCAATTGTCAATCCTCAATCCTCAATAGAATATCCTCAATTCACAGCTTTCAATACTCAATCCCCATTCTTCAATCTTCAAATCTCAATCCACGAACATCAATTCTCATCACTCAACCCTCAACACTCAGACCTCAATCTTCAATCCTCAATCCTCAATCCGCAATCTTGAATCCTCAATACTCAATCATCAATCCCCAATTCTCAATTCTCAATCCTCAACACTCAATCCTCAATCGTCAATCCTCAATCCCCAATCCTCAATCTTCAATCCCCTATCCTCAATCCTCAGTCCTCAATCTTCAATCGTCAATCTTCAATACTCAATACTCAATCTTCAATCCTCAATCCTCAATCCTCAATCCTCAATCCTCAATCCTCAATCCTCAATCCCCAATCCTCAATCTTCAATCCTCAATACTCAATCTTCAATCCTCAATCCTCAATCCTCAATCCTCAATCCTCAATCCTCAACCCTCAACCTTCAATCCTCAATCCTCAATCCTCAATTCTAAATCCTCAATCCTCAATCCTCAGACCTCAAACACCAATACTCAACCCTCAGTCCTCGTCCGCAATCCACAACCTTCAATCCTCAATCCTCAATCTTCAATCATCAATATTCAATCATCAATCCTCAATCATCAATCCTCTATCCTCAATCCTCAATCCTGAATGTTCAATCCTAAATACCCAATCCTAAATCTTGAATCCTCAATACTCAATCCTCAATCCTCAATCCTCAATCCTCAGGCCTCAATTCGCAATCCTCAATCCTCAGACCTCAATCATTAATACCCAACCCTCAGTCCTCGTCCTCAACCTACAACCCTCAATCCTCAATCCTCAATCTTCAATCATCAATATTGAACCTTCAATCCTCAATCCCCAATCCTCAATCCTCAATCCTCAATCCTCAATCCTCAAACCCCAATACCCAATCCTCAATCCTCAATCCGCAATCCTCAATCCTCAATCCTCAATCCTCAATCCTCAATCCTCAATCCTCTGTTCCCAAACCTCAATCCTGAATCCTCAATCCTGAATCCTCAATCTTCAGCCCTCAGTCCTCAACAATCAGTTGTCAATCCTCAATCCTCAATAGAATATCACCAATTCACAGATTTCAAAACTCAATACTCAATCTGCAATCTTCAGATTTCTATCCACAAACATCAATTCACATCACTCATCCCCCGACACTCAGTCCTTTATGTTCAATCCTCAATCCTCAATTCTCAATCTTCAATCCTCAATACTGAATCTTCAATCCTCAATACTCAATCCTCAATCCACAATCCTCAATCCTCAATCCTCAATCTTCAATACTCAGTCCCCAATCCTCAATCATCAATCCTCAATCCTCAATCCTCAACCCTCGATCCTCGAACCTCAATCCTCAGTCCTCAATCCTCAAACCTCAATGTTCAATCCGCAATACCCAATCCTCAATCTTCAATTCTCAGTCCTCAATCCTCAAACCTCAATCCTCAATCCTCAACCCTCAATCCTCAGTCCTCGAACCTCAATCCTGAATCCTCAATCCTGAATCCTCAATCTTCATCCCTCAGTCCTCATCAATCAATTGTCAATCCTCAATCCTCAATAGAATATCCTCAATTCACAGCTTTCAATACTCAATCCCCATTCTTCAATCTTCAAATCTGAATCCACAAACATCAATTCTCATCACTCAACCCTCAACACTCAGACCTCAATCTTCAATCCTCAATCCTCAATCCGCAATCTTGAATACTCAATACTCAATCATCAATCCTCAATCCTCAATTCTCAATCCTCAACACTCAATCCTCAATCGTCAATCCTCAATCCCCAATAATCAATCTTCAATCCTCTATCCTCAATCCTCAGTCCTCAATCTTCAATCCTCAATCTTCAATACTCAATACTCAATCTTCAATCCTCAATCCTCAATCCTCAGTCCTCAATCCTCAATTCTCAATCCTCAATCCTCAATCTTCAATCCTCAATACTCAATCTGCAATCTTCAATCCTCAAACCTCAATCCTCAATCCTCAATCTTCAATCATCAATATTCAACT
Organism: Calliopsis andreniformis; assembly: GCF_051401765.1. Classification (NCBI taxonomy): domain Eukaryota; kingdom Metazoa; phylum Arthropoda; class Insecta; order Hymenoptera; family Andrenidae; genus Calliopsis; species Calliopsis andreniformis. The sequence continues at coordinate 113,926 of NW_027480604.1, forward strand.
ATCAATCCTCAATCTTCAATCCTCTATCCTCAATCCTCAATCCTGAATGTTCAATCCTCAATACCCAATCCTCAATCTTCAATCCTCAATACTCAATCCTCAATCCTCAATCCTCAATCCTCAGTCCTCAATTCGCAATCCTCAATCCTCAGACCTCAATCTTCAATACTCAGTCCCCAATCCTCAATCTTCAATCCTCAATCCTGAATCCTCATCCCTCGATCCTCGAACCTCAATCCTCAGTCCTCAATCCTCAAACCTCAATGTTCAATCCGCAATACCCAATCCTCAATCTTCAATTCTCAATCCTCAATCCTCAAACCTCAATCCTCAATCCTCAACCCTCAATCCCCAGTCCTCGAACCTCAATCCTGAATCCTCAATCCTGTATCCTCAATCTTCATCCCTCAGTCCTCAACAATCAATTGTCAATCCTCAATCCTCAATAGAATATCCTCAATTCACAGCTTTCAATACTCAATCCCCATTCTTCAATCTTCAAATCTCAATCCACGAACATCAATTCTCATCACTCAACCCTCAACACTCAGACCTCAATCTTCAATCCTCAATCCTCAATCCGCAATCTTGAATCCTCAATACTCAATCATCAATCCCCAATTCTCAATTCTCAATCCTCAACACTCAATCCTCAATCGTCAATCCTCAATCCCCAATCCTCAATCTTCAATCCCCTATCCTCAATCCTCAGTCCTCAATCTTCAATCGTCAATCTTCAATACTCAATACTCAATCTTCAATCCTCAATCCTCAATCCTCAATCCTCAATCCTCAATCCTCAATCCCCAATCCTCAATCTTCAATCCTCAATACTCAATCTTCAATCCTCAATCCTCAATCCTCAATCCTCAATCCTCAATCCTCAACCCTCAACCTTCAATCCTCAATCCTCAATCCTCAATTCTAAATCCTCAATCCTCAATCCTCAGACCTCAAACACCAATACTCAACCCTCAGTCCTCGTCCGCAATCCACAACCTTCAATCCTCAATCCTCAATCTTCAATCATCAATATTCAATCATCAATCCTCAATCTTCAATCCTCTATCCTCAATCCTCAATCCTGAATGTTCAATCCTAAATACCCAATCCTAAATCTTCAATCCTCAATACTCAATCCTCAATCCTCAATCCTCAATCCTCAGGCCTCAATTCGCAATCCTCAATCCTCAGACCTCAATCATTAATACCCAACCCTCAGTCCTCGTCCTCAACCTACAACCCTCAATCCTCAATCCTCAATCTTCAATCATCAATATTGAACCTTCAATCCTCAATCCCCAATCCTCAATCCTCAATCCTCAATCCTCAATCCTCAAACCCCAATACCCAATCCTCAATCTTCAATTCTCAATCCTCAATCCTCAAACCTCAATCCTCAATCCTCAACCCTCAATCCCCAGTCCTCGAACCTCAATCCTGAATCCTCAATCCTGTATCCTCAATCTTCATCCCTCAGTCCTCAACAATCAATTGTCAATCCTCAATCCTCAATAGAATATCCTCAATTCACAGCTTTCAATACTCAATCCCCATTCTTCAATCTTCAAATCTCAATCCACGAACATCAATTCTCATCACTCAACCCTCAACACTCAGACCTCAATCTTCAATCCTCAATCCTCAATCCGCAATCTTGAATCCTCAATACTCAACCATCAATCCCCAATTCTCAATTCTCAATCCTCAACACTCAATCCTCAATCGTCAATCCTCAATCCCCAATCCTCAATCTTCAATCCCCTATCCTCAATCCTCAGTCCTCAATCTTCAATCGTCAATCTTCAATACTCAATACTCAATCTTCAATCCTCAATCCTCAATCCTCAATCCTCAATCCTCAATCCTCAATCCCCAATCCTCAATCTTCAATCCTCAATACTCAATCTTCAATCCTCAATCCTCAATCCTCAATCCTCAATCCTCAATCCTCAACCCTCAACCTTCAATCCTCAATCCTCAATCCTCAATTCTAAATCCTCAATCCTCAATCCTCAGACCTCAAACACCAATACTCAACCCTCAGTCCTCGTCCGCAATCCACAACCTTCAATCCTCAATCCTCAATCTTCAATCATCAATATTCAATCATCAATCCTCAATCTTCAATCCTCTATCCTCAATCCTCAATCCTGAATGTTCAATCCTAAATACCCAATCCTAAATCTTGAATCCTCAATACTCAATCCTCAATCCTCAATCCTCAATCCTCAGGCCTCAATTCGCAATCCTCAATCCTCAGACCTCAATCATTAATACCCAACCCTCAGTCCTTGTCCTCAACCTACAACCCTCAATCCTCAATCCTCAATCTTCAATCATCAATATTGAACCTTCAATCCTCAATCCCCAATCCTCAATCCTCAATCCTCAATCCTCAATCCTCAAACCCCAATACCCAATCCTCAATCCTCAATCCGCAATCCTCAATCCTCAATCCTCAATCCTCAATCCTCAATCCTCAATCCTCTGTCCCCAAACCTCAATCCTGAATCCTCAATCCTGAATCCTCAATCTTCAGCCCTCAGTCCTCAACAATCAGTTGTCAATCCTCAATCCTCAATAGAATATCACCAATTCACAGATTTCAAAACTCAATACTCAATCTGCAATCTTCAGATTTCTATCCACAAACATCAATTCACATCACTCATCCCTCGACACTCAGTCCTTTATGTTCAATCCTCAATCCTCAATTCTCAATCTTCAATCCTCAATACTGAATCTTCAATCCTCAATACTCAATCCTCAATCCACAATCCTCAATCCTCAATACTCAATCTTCAATACTCAGTCCCCAATCCTCAATCTTCAATCCTCAATCCTCAATCCTCAACCCTCGATCCTCGAACCTCAATCCTCAGTCCTCAATCCTCAAACCTCAATGTTCAATCCGCAATACCCAATCCTCAATCCTCAATCCTCAATCCTCAGTCCTCAATCCTCAATTCTCAATCCTCAATCCTCAATCTTCAATCCTCAATACTCAATCTGCAATCTTCAATCCTCAAACCTCAATCCTCAATCCTCAATCTTCAATCATCAATATTCAACTATCAATCCTCAATCTTCAATCCTCTATCCTCAATCCTCAATCCTGAATGTTCAATCCTCAATACCCAATCCTCAATCTTCAATCCTCAATACTCAATCCTCAATCCTCAATCCTCAATCCTCAGTCCTCAATTCGCAATCCTCAATCCTCAGACCTCAAGCATTAATACCCAACCCCCAGTCCTCGTCCTCAACCTACAACCCTCAATCCTCAATCCTCAATCTTCAATCCTCAATACTCAATCTGCAATCCTCAATCCTCAATCCTCAATCCTCAATCCTAATTCGTCACTCCTCAATACCCAATCCTCAATCTTCAATCCTCAATCCTCAATCCTCAATTCTCAATGCGTAATCCTCAATCCTCAATCCTCAATCTTCAATCCTCAATACTCAATCTTCAATACTCAATCCTCAATCCTCAATACTCAATCCTCAATCCTCAATCGTCAATACTCAATTCAAAATCCTCAATCTTCAATCCTCAACCCTCAATCTTCAATCCTCAATCCTCAATCTTCAATCCTCAATCCTCAAACCTCAATTCTCAATCCTCAATCCTCAATCCTCAGACCTCAAACATCAATACTCAACCCTCAGTCCTCGTCCGCAATCCACAACCCTCAATCGTCAATCCTCAATGTTCAATCCTCAATCTTCAACCCTCTATCCTCAATCCTCAATCTTCAATCCTCAATCCTCAATCTTCAAGACTCAATCCTCAGTCCTCAATCCTCAACCATCAATCCTCAGTCCTGAAACGTCAATACCGAATCCTCAATCCTGAATCCTCAATCATCAGCCCTCAGTCCTCAACAATCAATAGTCAATCCTCAATCCTCAATAGAATACCCTCAATTCACAGTTTTCAATACTCAATCCCCATTCTTCAATCTTCAAATCTCAATCCACAAGCATCAATCCTCATCACTCAACCCTCAACACTCAGTCCTCAATCTTCAATCCTCAACCCTAAATCCTCAATCTTCAATCCTCAATACTCAGTCTTCAGTCCTCAATCCTCAATTCTCAATCCTCAATACTCAATCCTCAATCGTCAATCCTCAATCCTCAATCCTCATTCTTCAATCCTCAACACCCAATCCTCAATCTTCAATCCTCAATCCTCAATCCTCAATTCTCAATGCGTAATCCTCAATCCTCAATCCTCAATCCTCAATCCTCAATCCTCAATCCTCAATCCTCAATCTTCAATCCTCAATACTCAATCTTCAACCCTCAATCTTCAATCCTCAATCCTCAATCCTCATTCTTCAATCCTCAACACCCAATCCTCAATCTTCAATCCTCAATCCTCAATCCTCAATTCTCAATCCTCAATCCTCAATCCTCAGACCTCAAACATCAATACTCAACCCTCAGTCCTCGTCCGCAATCAACAACCCTCAATCCTCAATCCTCAATGTTCAATCCTCAATCTTCAATACTCAATACTCAATCTTCAATCCTCAATCCTCAATCCACAGTCCTCAATCCTGAATCCCAAATCCTCAATCCTCAATCCTCAATCCTCAACACTCAATCCCCAGTCCTGAAACATCAATACCGAATCCTCAATACTGAATCCTGAATCTTCAGCCCTCAGTCCTCAACAATCAATAGTCAATCCTCAATCCTCAATAGAATATCCTCAATACTCAATCTCCAATCCTCAATGATTAATCCTCTATCCTCAATCCTCAATCCTGAATGTTCAATCCTCAATACCCAATCCTCAATCTTCAATCCTCAGTACTCAATCCTCAATCCTCAACCCTCGAATCCTCAGTCCTCAAACCTCAATCCTGAATCCTCAATCCTGAAATCTCAATCTTCAGCCCTCAGTCCTCAACAATCAATTGTCAGTCCTCAATCCTCAATAGAACATCCTCAATTCACAGCTTTCAATACTCAATCCCCATTCTTCAATCTTCAAATCTCAATCCGCAAACATCAATTCTCATCACTCAACCCTCAACACACAGTCCTCAATCTTCAAACCTCAATCCTCAATCCGCAATCTTGAATCCTCAATACTCAATCTTCAATCCTCAATCCTCAATTCTCAATCCTCAACACTCAATCCTCAATCGTCAATCCTCAATCCCCAATCCTCAATCTTCAATCCTCTATCCTCAATCCTCAATCCTCAATCTTCAATCCTCAACCTTCAATACTCAATACTCAATCTTCAATCCTCAATCCTCAATCCTCAGCCCTCAATCCTCAATCCTCAATCCTCAATCCTCAATCCTCAATCGTCAACCCTCAATTCCCAATCCTCAATCTTCAACCCTCAACCCTCAATCTTCAATCCTTAATCCTCAATCCTCAATCCCCAATCCTCAACCTTCAATTCTCAATACTGAATCTTCAATCCTCAATCCTCAAACCTCAATCCTCAATCCTCAATCCCCAATCCCCAATCGTCAATCCTCAATCCCCAATCCTCAATCTTCAATCCTCAATCCTCAATCCTCAATCCTCAACCCTCAATCCTCAGTCCTGAAACCTCAATACCGGACCCTCAATCGTGAATCCTCAATCTTCAGCACTCAGTCCTCAACAATCAATTGTCAATCCTCAATCCTCAATAGAATATCCTCAATTCACAGTTTTCAATACTCAATCCCCATTCTCCTATCTTCAAATCTCAATCCACGAACATCAATTCTCATCACTCAACCCTCAACACTCAGTCCTCAATCTTCAATACTCAATCCTAGATCCTCAATCTTCAATCCTCAATACACAATCTTCAATCCTCAATCCTCAATTCTCAATCCTCAATACTCAATCCTCAATCGTCAATCCTCAATTCCCAATCCTCAATCTTCAATCCTCAATCCTCAATCTTCAATCCTCAATCCTCAATACTCAATCACCAATCCTCAATCTTCAATCCTCAATACTCAATCTTCAATCCTCAATCCTCAGTCCTCAATCCTCAATCCTCAATCCTCAGTCCTCAATCTTCAATCCTCAATACTCAATCTGCAATCCTCAATCCTCAATCCTCAATCCTCAATCCTAATTCGTCACTCCTCAATACCCAATCCTCAATCTTCAATCCTCAATCCTCAATCCTCAATTCTCAATCCTCAATCCACAATCCTCAATCCTCAATCTTCAATCCTCAATACTCAATCTTCAATACTCAATCCTCAATCCTCAATCCTCAATCCTCAATCCCCAATCCTCAATCGCAAATCCTCAATCCTCAATCCTCAATCCTCAACCCTCAATCCTCAGTCCTGAAACCTCAATACCGGATCCTCAATCGTGAATCCTCAATCTTCAGCCCTCAGACACCAACAATCAGTTGTCAATCTTCAATCCTCAATAGAATATCATCAATTCACAGTTTTCAATACTCAATACTCAATCTGCAATCTTCAAATCTCTGTCCACAAACATCAATTCTCATCACTCAACCCTCAACACTCCGTCCCCAATCTTCAATCCTCAATCCTCAATCCTCAACCTTGAATCCTCAATACTCAATCTTCAATCCTCAATCCTCAATTCTAAATCCTCAACACTGAATCCTCAATCGTCAATCCTCAATCCCCAATCCTCAATTTGTCAATCCTCTATCCTCAATCCTCAATCCTCAATCCTCAATCCTCAATCCTCAATCTTCAATCCTCAATACTCATTATTCAATCCTCAATCCTCAATCCTCAGTCCTCAATCCTCAATCCTCCATCCTCAATCCTCAATCTTCAATCCTCAATACTCAATCTGCAATCCTCAATCCTCAATCCTCAATCCTCAATCCTAATTCGACACTCCTCAATACCCAATCCTCAATCTTCAATCCTCAATCCTCAATCCTCAATTCTCAATACTCAATCCTCAATCCTCAATCCTCAAACTTCAATCCTCAATACTCAACATTCAATACTCATTCCTGAATCCTCAATACTCAATCCTCAACCCTCAATCCTCTGTCCTGAAACCTCAATACCGAATCCTTAACCCTGAATCCTCAATCTTCAGCCCTCAGTCCTCAACAATCAATAGTCAATCCTCAATCCTCAATAGAATATCCTCAACTCACCGTTTTCAATACTGAATCCCCATTCTTCAATCCTCAAATCTCAATCCACAAGCATCAATTCTCATCAGTCAACCCTCAACACTCAGTCCTCAATCTTCAATCCTCAATCCTAAATCCACAATCGTCAATCCTCAATTCCCAATCCTCAATCCTCAATCCTCAATACTCATTCTTCAATCCTCAACACCCAATCCTCAATCTTCAATCCTCAATCCTCAGTCCTCAATTCTCAATTCTCAATCCACAGTCCTCAGACCTCAGACATCAATACTCAACCCTCAGACCTCGTCCGCAATCCACAACCCTCAATCCTCAATCCTCAATCTTCAAACATCAATATTCTATCTTCAATCCTTAATCCTCAATCCTCAATCCTCAATCCTCAATCCTCAATCTTCAATCCTCAATACTTAATCTTCAATCCTCAATCCTCAATCCTCAATTCTCAATACTCAATCCTCAATCATCAATCCTCAATCTTCAATCCTCAATACTCAACCTTCAATACTCATTCCTCAATCCTCAATCCTCAACCCTCAATCCTCAATCCTCAATCCTCAATCCCAAATCCTCAATCCTCAATCGTCAATCCTCAACCCTCAAACCTCAGTCCTGAAACCTCAATACCGAATCCTTAATCCTGAATCCTCAATCTTCAGCCCTCAGTCCTGAACAATCAATTGTCAATCCTCAATCCTCAATAGAATATCCTCAATTCACAGTTTTCAATACTCAATCCCCATTCTTCAATCTTCAGATCTCAATCCACAAACATCAATTCTCATCACTCAACCCTCAACACTCAGTCCTCAATCTTCAATCCTCAATCCTCAATCCTCAATCTTCAATCCTCAGTACTCAATCCTCAATTCTGAATCCTCAATACTCAATCCTCAATACTCAATCTTCAATCCACAATCCTCAATCCTCAATCCTCAATCCTCAATCCTCAATCCTCAATCCTCAATCTTCAATACTCAATACTCAATCTTCAATCCTCAATCCGCAATCCTCATTCCTCAATCCTCAATCCTCCATCCTCAATCCTCAATCTTCAATCCTCAATACTCTATCTGCAATCCTCAATCCTCAATCCCCGATCCTAATTCGTCACTCCTCAATACCCAATCCTCAATCTTCAATCCTCAATCCTCAACCCTCAATCCTCAATCCTCAATCCCAAATCCTCAATCCTCAATCCTCAATCCTCAACCCTCAAACCTCAGTCCTGAAACCTCTATACCGAATCCTTAATCCTGAATCCTCAATCTTCAGCCCTCAGTCCTCAACAATCAATTGTCAATCCTCAATCCTCAATAGAGTATCCTCAATTCACAGTTTTCAATCCTCAATACTCAATAGAGTATCATCAGTTCACAGTTTTCAATACTCAATACTCAAATGCAATCTTCAAATCTCTATCTACAAATATCAATTCTCATCACTCAACCCCCAACACTCAGTCCTCAATGTTCAACACGCAATCCTCAATTCTCAAACTTCAAACCTCAATACTGAATCTTCAATCCTAAATCCTCAATCCTCAATGCTCAATACTCACTCCTCATTCCTCGATCCTCAGTCCCCAATCCTCAATCTTCAATCCTCAATCCTCAACCCTGAATCCTCACTCTTAAGCTCTCAGTCCTCAACAATCAGTTGTCAATCCTCAATCCTCAATAGAATATCACCAATTCACAGTTTTCAATACTCAATCCCCATTCTTCAATCTTCAAATCTCAATCCGCAAACATCAATTCTCATCACTCAACCCTCAACACTCAGTCCTCAATCTTCAATCCTCAATCCTCAATCCTCAATCTTCAATCCTCAATACTCAATCTTCAATCCTCAATCCTCAATTCTCATTCCTCAATACTCAATCTGCAATCCTCAATCCTCAATCCTCAATCCTCAATCCTCAATTCTCAATCCCCAATCCTCAATCCTCAATTCTCAATCCTCAATCCACAGTCCTCAGTCATCAAACCTTAATCCTCAACCCACAGTCCTCATCCTCAATACTCAATCCTCAGTCCTCAATCCTCAGTCCTCAATCCTCAATCCTCAGTCTTCAATGTCCAATACTCAATCTTCAATCCTCAATACTCAATCCTCAATCCTCAATCCTCAATACTCAATCCTCAATCTTCAATCCTCAATCCTCAGACCTCAAACACCAATACTCAACCCTCAGTCCTCGTCCGCAATCCACAACCTTCAATCCTCAATCCTCAATCTTCAATCATCAATATTCAATCATCAATCCTCAATCTTCAATCCTCTATCCTCAATCCTCAATCCTGAATGTTCAATCCTAAATACCCAATCCTAAATCTTGAATCCTCAATACTCAATCCTCAATCCTCAATCCTCAATCCTCAGGCCTCAATTCGCAATCCTCAATCCTCAGACCTCAATCATTAATACCCAACCCTCAGTCCTCGTCCTCAACCTACAACCCTCAATCCTCAATCCTCAATCTTCAATCATCAATATTGAACCTTCAATCCTCAATCCCCAATCCTCAATCCTCAATCCTCAATCCTCAATCCTCAAACCCCAATACCCAATCCTCAATCCTCAATCCGCAATCCTCAATCCTCAATCCTCAATCCTCAATCCTCAATCCTCAATCCTCTGTCCCCAAACCTCAATCCTGAATCCTCAATCCTGAATCCTCAATCTTCAGCCCTCAGTCCTCAACAATCAGTTGTCAATCCTCAATCCTCAATAGAATATCACCAATTCACAGATTTCAAAACTCAATACTCAATCTGCAATCTTCAGATTTCTATCCACAAACATCAATTCACATCACTCATCCCTCGACACTCAGTCCTTTATGTTCAATCCTCAATCCTCAATTCTCAATCTTCAATCCTCAATACTGAATCTTCAATCCTCAATACTCAATCCTCAATCCACAATCCTCAATCCTCAATACTCAATCTTCAATACTCAGTCCCCAATCCTCAATCTTCAATCCTCAATCCTCAATCCTCAACCCTCGATCCTCGAACCTCAATCCTCAGTCCTCAATCCTCAAACCTCAATGTTCAATCCGCAATACCCAATCCTCAATCCTCAATCCTCAATCCTCAGTCCTCAATCCTCAATTCTCAATCCTCAATCCTCAATCTTCAATCCTCAATACTCAATCTGCAATCTTCAATCCTCAAACCTCAATCCTCAATCCTCAATCTTCAATCATCAATATTCAACTATCAATCCTCAATCTTCAATCCTCTATCCTCAATCCTCAATCCTGAATGTTCAATCCTCAATACCCAATCCTCAATCTTCAATCCTCAATACTCAATCCTCAATCCTCAATCCTCAATCCTCAGTCCTCAATTCGCAATCCTCAATCCTCAGACCTCAAGCATTAATACCCAACCCCCAGTCCTCGTCCTCAACCTACAACCCTCAATCCTCAATCCTCAATCTTCAATCCTCAATACTCAATCTGCAATCCTCAATCCTCAATCCTCAATCCTCAATCCTAATTCGTCACTCCTCAATACCCAATCCTCAATCTTCAATCCTCAATCCTCAATCCTCAATTCTCAATGCGTAATCCTCAATCCTCAATCCTCAATCTTCAATCCTCAATACTCAATTTTCAATACTCAATCCTCAATCCTCAATACTCAATCCTCAATCCTCAATCGTCAATACTCAATTCAAAATCCTCAATCTTCAATCCTCAACCCTCAATCTTCAATCCTCAATCCTCAATCTTCAATCCTCAATCCTCAAACCTCAATTCTCAATCCTCAATCCTCAATCCTCAGACCTCAAACATCAATACTCAACCCTCAGTCCTCGTCCGCAATCCACAACCCTCAATCGTCAATCCTCAATGTTCAATCCTCAATCTTCAACCCTCTATCCTCAATCCTCAATCCTCAATCCTCAATCCTCAATCTTCAAGACTCAATCCTCAGTCCTCAATCCTCAACCATCAATCCTCAGTCCTGAAACGTCAATACCGAATCCTCAATCCTGAATCCTCAATCATCAGCCCTCAGTCCTCAACAATCAATAGTCAATCCTCAATCCTCAATAGAATACCCTCAATTCACAGTTTTCAATACTCAATCCCCATTCTTCAATCTTCAAATCTCAATCCACAAGCATCAATCCTCATCACTCAACCCTCAACACTCAGTCCTCAATCTTCAATCCTCAACCCTAAATCCTCAATCTTCAATCCTCAATACTCAGTCTTCAGTCCTCAATCCTCAATTCTCAATCCTCAATACTCAATCCTCAATCGTCAATCCTCAATTCCCAATCCTCATTCTTCAATCCTCAACACCCAATCCTCAATCTTCAATCCTCAATCTTCAATCCTCAATACTCAATCTTCAATCCTCAATCCTCAATGCTCAATCCTCAATCCTCAATCCTCAATCCTCAATCCTCAATCCTCAATCTTCAATCCTCAATACTCAATCTTCAACCCTCAATCTTCAATCCTCAATCCTCAATCCTCATTCTTCAATCCTCAACACCCAATCCTCAATCTTCAATCCTCAATCCTCAATCCTCAATTCTCAATCCTCAATCCTCAATCCTCAGACCTCAAACATCAATACTCAACCCTCAGTCCTCGTCCGCAATCAACAACCCTCAATCCTCAATCCTCAATGTTCAATCCTCAATCTTCAATACTCAATACTCAATCTTCAATCCTCAATCCTCAATCCACAGTCCTCAATCCTGAATCCCAAATCCTCAATCCTCAATCCTCAATCCTCAACACTCAATCCCCAGTCCTGAAACATCAATACCGAATCCTCAATACTGAATCCTGAATCTTCAGCCCTCAGTCCTCAACAATCAATAGTCAATCCTCAATCCTCAATAGAATATCCTCAATACTCAATCTCCAATCCTCAATGATTAATCCTCTATCCTCAATCCTCAATCCTGAATGTTCAATCCTCAATACCCAATCCTCAATCTTCAATCCTCAGTACTCAATCCTCAATCCTCAACCCTCGAATCCTCAGTCCTCAAACCTCAATCCTGAATCCTCAATCCTGAAATCTCAATCTTCAGCCCTCAGTCCTCAACAATCAATTGTCAGTCCTCAATCCTCAATAGAACATCCTCAATTCACAGCTTTCAATACTCAATCCCCATTCTTCAATCTTCAAATCTCAATCCGCAAACATCAATTCTCATCACTCAACCCTCAACACACAGTCCTCAATCTTCAAACCTCAATCCTCAATCCGCAATCTTGAATCCTCAATACTCAATCTTCAATCCTCAATCCTCAATTCTCAATCCTCAACACTCAATCCTCAATCGTCAATCCTCAATCCCCAATCCTCAATCTTCAATCCTCTATCCTCAATCCTCAATCCTCAATCTTCAATCCTCAACCTTCAATACTCAATACTCAATCTTCAATCCTCAATCCTCAATCCTCAGCCCTCAATCCTCAATCCTCAATCCTCAATCCTCAATCCTCAATCGTCAACCCTCAATTCCCAATCCTCAATCTTCAACCCTCAACCCTCAATCTTCAATCCTTAATCCTCAATCCTCAATCCCCAATCCTCAACCTTCAATTCTCAATACTGAATCTTCAATCCTCAATCCTCAAACCTCAATCCTCAATCCTCAATCCCCAATCCCCAATCGTCAATCCTCAATCCCCAATCCTCAATCTTCAATCCTCAATCCTCAATCCTCAATCCTCAACCCTCAATCCTCAGTCCTGAAACCTCAATACCGGACCCTCAATCGTGAATCCTCAATCTTCAGCACTCAGTCCTCAACAATCAATTGTCAATCCTCAATCCTCAATAGAATATCCTCAATTCACAGTTTTCAATACTCAATCCCCATTCTCCTATCTTCAAATCTCAATCCACGAACATCAATTCTCATCACTCAACCCTCAACACTCAGTCCTCAATCTTCAATACTCAATCCTAGATCCTCAATCTTCAATCCTCAATACACAATCTTCAATCCTCAATCCTCAATTCTCAATCCTCAATACTCAATCCTCAATCGTCAATCCTCAATTCCCAATCCTCAATCTTCAATCCTCAATCCTCAATCTTCAATCCTCAATCCTCAATACTCAATCACCAATCCTCAATCTTCAATCCTCAATACTCAATCTTCAATCCTCAATCCTCAGTCCTCAATCCTCAATCCTCAATCCTCAGTCCTCAATCTTCAATCCTCAATACTCAATCTGCAATCCTCAATCCTCAATCCTCAATCCTCAATCCTAATTCGTCACTCCTCAATACCCAATCCTCAATCTTCAATCCTCAATCCTCAATCCTCAATTCTCAATCCTCAATCCACAATCCTCAATCCTCAATCTTCAATCCTCAATACTCAATCTTCAATACTCAATCCTCAATCCTCAATCCTCAATCCTCAATCCCCAATCCTCAATCGCAAATCCTCAATCCTCAATCCTCAATCCTCAACCCTCAATCCTCAGTCCTGAAACCTCAATACCGGATCCTCAATCGTGAATCCTCAATCTTCAGCCCTCCGACACCAACAATCAGTTGTCAATCTTCAATCCTCAATAGAATATCATCAATTCACAGTTTTCAATACTCAATACTCAATCTGCAATCTTCAAATCTCTGTCCACAAACATCAATTCTCATCACTCAACCCTCAACACTCCGTCCCCAATCTTCAATCCTCAATCCTCAATCCTCAACCTTGAATCCTCAATACTCAATCTTCAATCCTCAATCCTCAATTCTCAATCCTCAACACTGAATCCTCAATCGTCAATCCTCAATCCCCAATCCTCAATTTGTCAATCCTCTATCCTCAATCCTCAATCCTCAATCCTCAATCCTCAATCCTCAATCTTCAATCCTCAATACTCATTATTCAATCCTCAATCCTCAATCCTCAGTCCTCAATCCTCAATCCTCCATCCTCAATCCTCAATCTTCAATCCTCAATACTCAATCTGCAATCCTCAATCCTCAATCCTCAATCCTCAATCCTAATTCGACACTCCTCAATACCCAATCCTCAATCTTCAATCCTCAATCCTCAATCCTCAATTCTCAATACTCAATCCTCAATCCTCAATCCTCAAACTTCAATCCTCAATACTCAACATTCAATACTCATTCCTGAATCCTCAATACTCAATCCTCAACCCTCAATCCTCTGTCCTGAAACCTCAATACCGAATCCTTAACCCTGAATCCTCAATCTTCAGCCCTCAGTCCTCAACAATCAATAGTCAATCCTCAATCCTCAATAGAATATCCTCAACTCACCGTTTTCAATACTGAATCCCCATTCTTCAATCCTCAAATCTCAATCCACAAGCATCAATTCTCATCAGTCAACCCTCAACACTCAGTCCTCAATCTTCAATCCTCAATCCTAAATCCACAATCGTCAATCCTCAATTCCCAATCCTCAATCCTCAATCCTCAATACTCATTCTTCAATCCTCAACACCCAATCCTCAATCTTCAATCCTCAATCCTCAGTCCTCAATTCTCAATTCTCAATCCACAGTCCTCAGACCTCAGACATCAATACTCAACCCTCAGACCTCGTCCGCAATCCACAACCCTCAATCCTCAATCCTCAATCTTCAAACATCAATATTCTATCTTCAATCCTTAATCCTCAATCCTCAATCCTCAATCCTCAATCCTCAATCTTCAATCCTCAATACTTAATCTTCAATCCTCAATCCTCAATCCTCAATTCTCAATACTCAATCCTCAATCATCAATCCTCAATCTTCAATCCTCAATACTCAACCTTCAATACTCATTCCTCAATCCTCAATCCTCAACCCTCAATCCTCAATCCTCAATCCTCAATCCCAAATCCTCAATCCTCAATCGTCAATCCTCAACCCTCAAACCTCAGTCCTGAAACCTCAATACCGAATCCTTAATCCTGAATCCTCAATCTTCAGCCCTCAGTCCTGAACAATCAATTGTCAATCCTCAATCCTCAATAGAATATCCTCAATTCACAGTTTTCAATACTCAATCCCCATTCTTCAATCTTCAGATCTCAATCCACAAACATCAATTCTCATCACTCAACCCTCAACACTCAGTCCTCAATCTTCAATCCTCAATCCTCAATCCTCAATCTTCAATCCTCAGTACTCAATCCTCAATTCTGAATCCTCAATACTCAATCCTCAATACTCAATCTTCAATCCACAATCCTCAATCCTCAATCCTCAATCCTCAATCCTCAATCCTCAATCCTCAATCTTCAATACTCAATACTCAATCTTCAATCCTCAATCCGCAATCCTCATTCCTCAATCCTCAATCCTCCATCCTCAATCCTCAATCTTCAATCCTCAATACTCTATCTGCAATCCTCAATCCTCAATCCTCAATCCCCGATCCTAATTCGTCACTCCTCAATACCCAATCCTCAATCTTCAATCCTCAATCCTCAACCCTCAATCCTCAATCCTCAATCCCAAATCCTCAATCCTCAATCCTCAATCCTCAACCCTCAAACCTCAGTCCTGAAACCTCTATACCGAATCCTTAATCCTGAATCCTCAATCTTCAGCCCTCAGTCCTCAACAATCAATTGTCAATCCTCAATCCTCAATAGAGTATCCTCAATTCACAGTTTTCAATCCTCAATACTCAATAGAGTATCATCAGTTCACAGTTTTCAATACTCAATACTCAAATGCAATCTTCAAATCTCTATCTACAAACATCAATTCTCATCACTCAACCCCCAACACTCAGTCCTCAATGTTCAACACGCAATCCTCAATTCTCAAACTTCAAACCTCAATACTGAATCTTCAATCCTAAATCCTCAATCCTCAATGCTCAATACTCACTCCTCATTCCTCGATCCTCAGTCCCCAATCCTCAATCTTCAATCCTCAATCCTCAACCCTGAATCCTCACTCTTCAGCTCTCAGTCCTCAACAATCAGTTGTCAATCCTCAATCCTCAATAGAATATCACCAATTCACAGTTTTCAATACTCAATCCCCATTCTTCAATCTTCAAATCTCAATCCGCAAACATCAATTCTCATCACTCAACCCTCAACACTCAGTCCTCAATCTTCAATCCTCAATCCTCAATCCTCAATCTTCAATCCTCAATACTCAATCTTCAATCCTCAATCCTCAATTCTCATTCCTCAATACTCAATCTGCAATCCTCAATCCTCAATCCTCAATCCTCAATCCTCAATTCTCAATCCCCAATCCTCAATCCTCAATTCTCAATCCTCAATCCACAGTCCTCAGTCATCAAACCTTAATCCCCAACCCACAGTCCTCATCCTCAATACTCAATCCTCAGTCCTCAATCCTCAGTCCTCAATCCTCAATCCTCAGTCTTCAATGTCCAATACTCAATCTTCAATCCTCAATACTCAATCCTCAATCCTCAATCCTCAATACTCAATCCTCAATCTTCAATCCTCAATACTCAATCTTCAACACTCAATCTTCAATCCTCAATCCTCTATCCTCATTCTTCAATCCTCAACGCCCAATCCTCAATCTTCAATCCTTAATCCTTAGTCCTCAATCCTCAATCCTCATTGTTCAATCCTTAATACCCAATCCTCAATCTTCAATCCTCAATCCTCATTCCCCAATTCTCAACACTCAATCCTCAATCCTCAGACCTCAAGCATCAATACCCAAGCCTCAGTCCTCGTCCTCAATCCACAACACTCAATCCTCAATCCTCAATCTTCAATCATCAATATTCAATCTTCAATCCTCAATCCTCAAACCTCAATCCTCAATCCTCAATCCTCAATCCTCAATCCTCAATACCCAATTCTCAATCTTCAATCCTCAATCCTCAATCCTCAATCCTCAATCCTCAATCCTCAATCCTCAGTGCTCAAACCTCAATCCCGAATCCTCAATCCTCAATCCTCAACCCTCAATCCTCAGTCCTTAAACCTCAATGCCGAATCCTCAATCCTGAATCCTCAACCTTCAGCCCTCAGTCCTCCGCAATCAATTGTCAATCCTCAGTCCTCAATAGAATATCCTCAATTCACAGTTTTCAATACTCAATCCCCATTCTTCAATCTTCTAATCACAATCCACAAACATCAATTCTCATCACTGAACCCTCAACACTCAGTCCACAATCTTCAATCCTCAATCCTCAATTCTCAAACTTCAATCCTCAATACTGAATCTTCAATCCTAAAACCTCAATCCTCAATCTTCAATCCTCAATCCTCAATCCTCAATACCCAATCCTCAATCTTCAATCCTCAATCCTCAATCCTCAATCCTCAATCCTCAGTCCTCAGTCCTCAAACATCAATCCTGAATCCTCAATCCTGAATCCTCAATCTTCAGCCCGCAGTCCTCAACAATCAGTTGTCAATCCTTAATCCTCAACAGAATATCACCAATTCACAGTTTTCAATACTCAATACTCAATCTGCAATCTTCAAATCTCTATCCACAAACATCAATTCTCATCACTCAACCCTCAACACTCAGTCCTCGATCCTCAATATTCAATCCTCAATCCTCGATCCTCAATCCTCAAACCTCAATCCTCAATCGTCAATCTCCAATCCTGAATAGTCAACCTTCAATCCTCAATCCTCAGTCCTCAATCCTCAATCCTCATTCTTCAATCCTCAACACCCAATCCTCAATCTTCAATCCTCAACCCTCAGTCCTCAATTCTCAACACTCAATCCTCAATCCTCAATCCTCAATCCTCAATCCTCAATACCCAATCCTCAATCCTCAATCCTCAATCCTCAATCCTCAATCCTCAATCCTCAATCCTCAATCCTCAGTCCTCAGTCCTCAAACATCAATCCTGAATCCTCAATCCTGAATCCTCAATCTTCAGCCCGCAGTCCTCAACAATCAGTTGTCAATCCTCAATCCTCAACAGAATATCACCAATTCACAGTTTTCAATACTCAATACTCAATCTGCAATCTTCAAATCTCTATCCACAAACATCAATTCTCATCACTCAACCCTCAACACTCAGTCCTCGATCCTCAATATTCAATCCTCAATCCTCGATCCTCAATCCTCAAACCTCAATCCTCAATCGTCAATCTCCAATCCTGAATACTCAATCTTCAATCCTCAACCCTCAGTCCTCAATCCTCAATCCTCGTTCTACAATCCTCAACACCCAATCCTCAATCTTCAATCCACAATCCTCAATCCTCAATTCTCAACACTCAATCCTCAATCCTCAGACGTCAAGCATCAATACCCAAGCCTCAGTCCTCGTCCTCAATCCGCAACCCTCAATCCTCATTCCTCAATCTTCATTCATCAATATTAAACCTTCAATCCACAATCCTCAATCCTCAATTCTCAACACTCAATCCTCAATCCTCAGACGTCAAGCATCAATACCCAAGCCTCAGTCCTCGTCCTCAATCCGCAACACTCAATCCTCATTCCTCAATCTTCATTCATCAATATTAAACCTTCAATCCTCAATCCTCAATCCTCAATTCTCAATCCTCAATCCTCAATCCTCAGTCCTCAAACCTCAATCCTGAATCCTCAATCCTGAATCCTCAACCTTCTGCCCTCAGTCCTCAACAGTCAGTTGTCAATCATCTATCCTCAATAGAATATCAACAATTCACAGTTTTCAAAACACAATACTCAATCTGCAATCTTCAAATCTCTATCCACAAACATCAATTCTCATCACTCAACCCTCAAATCTCCGTCCCCAATCCTCAATCTTCAATCCTCAATACTCAACCTTCAATACTCATTCCTCAATCCTCAATCCTCAATCCTCAACCCTCAATCCTCAATCCTCAATCCCAAATCCTCAATCCTCAATTCTCAATCCTCAACACTCAATCCTCAGTCCTGAAACCTCAATACCGAATACTTAACCCTGAATCCTCAATCTTCAGCCCGCAGTCCTCAACAATCAGTTGTCAATCCTCAATCCTCAACAGAATATCACCAGTTCACAGTTTTCAATACTCAATACTCAATCTGCAATCTTCAAATCTCTATCCACAAACATCAATTCTCATCACTCAACCCTCAACACTCAGTCCTCGATCCTCAATATTCAATCCTCAATCCTCGATCCTCAATCCTCAAACCTCAATCCTCAATCGTCAATCTCCAATCCTGAATACTCAATCTTCAATCCTCAAACCTCAGTCCTCAATCCTCAATCCTCGTTCTTCAATCCTCAACACCCAATCCTCAATCTTCAATCCTCAATCCTCAATCCTCAATCCTCAATACTCAATCCTCAATGCTCAACCTTGAATCCTCAACCCTCAATACTCAATCCTCAATTCTCAATCCTCAATCGTCAACCTTCAATCCTCAATACTCAACCTTCAATCCTCAGTATTCAATCCTAATTCGTCACTCCTCAATACCCAATCCTCAATCCTCAATCCTCAATCCTCAATCCTGAATCCTCAATCCTCAATCGTCATTCCTCAATACCCAATCCTCAATCATCAATCCTCAATACTCAATCTTCAATCCTCAATCCTCAATCCTCAATCCTCAATCCTCAATCCTCGTCCCTCAAACCTCAATCCTCAACCCTCAGTCCTCATCCTCAATTCTCAATTCTCAATCCTCAATCCTCAATCCTCAATCTTCAATCGTCAATAATCTATGTCCAATCCTAGATCATCAATCCCCAAACTTCAAACCTCAATCCTCAATCGTCAATTCTCAATTCTCAATCCTCAATCGTCAACCTTCAATCCTCAATACTCAGTCTTCAATCCTCAATCCTCAATCCTCAATCCTCAATCCTCATTCTTCAATCCTCAATACCCAATCCTCAATCCTCAATCCTCAATCCTCAATCCTCAATTCTCAATCCTCAACCCTCAGACCTTAGTCCTCAAACCTCCATCCTCAACCCTCAACCCTCATCCTCAATCCTCAATCTTCAATCCTCAAACATCAATCCTCAATCTTCAATCCTCAATACTCAATCTTTAATCCACAATCCTCAGTCCTCAAACCTCAATTCTGATTCCTCAGTCCTGAATCCTCAACCTTCAGCCCTCAGTCCTCAACAATCAGTTGTCAATCATCAATCCTCAATAGAGTATCCACAATTCACAGTTTTCAATACTCAATACTCAATCTGCAATCTTCAAATCTCTATCCACAAACATCAATTCTCATCACTCAACCCTCAACGCTCAGTCCTCAATCTTCAATCCTCAATCCTCAATCCTCAATCTTCAATCCTCAATACTCAATCTTCAATCCTCAATCCTCAATCTTCAATCATCAATACTCAATCTTCAATCTTCAATCTCAATCCTCAATCCTCAATCCTCAATCCTAAATCCTCAATATTCAACACACAACACTCAACCATCAATTCTCGATACTCAACCATCAATCCTCAATTCTCAATACTCAAGAGAATATCCTGAATTCGCATGTTTCAACACTCAATCCACAATATTCAATAATCAAACCTCAAACCTCAAACATCAATTCTCAACACTCAATCATCAACACTCTGTCCTTTCTCTTCAATGCTCCATACTCAATCCTCAATCCTCAAGCGTCAATCCTCAATCCTCAATCCTCAACCCTCAATCCTCAGTCCTCAAACCTCAATCCCGAATCCTCATTCCAGAATACTCAATCTTCAGCTCTCAGTCCTCAACAATCAATTGTCAATCCTCAATCCTCAATAGAATAACCTCAATTCACAGTTATCAATACTCAATCCCCATTCTTCAATCTTCAAACCTCAATCCACAAACATCAATTATCATCACTCAACAATCAACACTCAGTATTCAATCTTCAATCCTCAATCCACAATCCTCAATCTTCAATCCTCAATACTCGATCTTCAATCCTCAATCCTCAATTCTCAATCCTCAATGCTCAATGCTCAACTTCCAATCCTCAATCCCCAATCCCCAAACTTCAATCCCCAATCCTCAATCCTCAAACCTCAATCCTCAATCGTCAATCCTCAATACTCAATCTGCAATCCTCAATCCTCAATCCTCAGTTCTCAATCCTCAATCCTCAGACCTCAAACATCAATATTCAACCCTCAGTCCTCGTCCTCAATCCACAACCCTCAATCCTCAATCCTCAATTTTCAATCATCAATATTCAATCTTCAATCCTCAATCCTCAATACTCAACACTCAATCCTCAATCCTCAATGCTCAATCCTCAATCTTCAATCCCCAATCCTCAATTTTCAATCTTCAATACTCAATCTTCAATCCTCAATCCTCAATCCTCAATCCTCAATCCTCAACCTTCAATCCGCAATACTCAATCTTCAATCCTCAATACTCAATCCTCAATCCTCAATCGTCATTCTTCAATTCGCAACACCCAATCCTCAATCTTCAATCCTCAATCCTCAATCCTCAATTCTCAATACTCAATCCTCAATCCTCAGACCTCAAACCTGAATCCTCAACCCTCAGCCCTCATACTCAATCCTCAATCCTCAATCCTCAATCCTCAATCTTCAATCCTCAATACTCAATATTCAACCCTCAATCCTCAGTCCTCAAACCTGAATCCCGAATCCTCAATCCTGAATCCTCAATCTTCAGCCCTCAGTCCTCAACAATCAATTGTCAATCCACAATCCTCAATAGAATAACCTCAATTCACAGTTTTCAATACTCAATCCCCATTCTTCAATCTTCAAATCTCAATCCACAAACATCAATTCTCGTCACTCAACCCTCAACACTCAGTCCTCAATCTTCAATCCTCAATCCGCAATCGTCAATCTTCAATCCTCAATACTCAATCTTCAATCCCGAATCCTCAATTCTCAATCCTCAATACTCAATCCTCAACCGCCATTCCTCAATCCCCAACCCCAATCTTCAATCCCCAATCCTCAATCCTCAATCCTCAATCCTCAATCTTCAATCCTCAATACTCAATCTGCAATCCTCAATCCTCAATCCTCAATCCTCAATACTCATTCTTCAATCCTCAAAACCATATCCTCAATCTTCAATCCTCAATCCTCAATTCTCAATTCTCAATCCTCAATCCTCAATCTTCAATCCTCAATACTCAATCCTCAATTCACAATCCTCAATCCTCAATCCTCAATCTTCAATACTCAGTCCCCAATCCTCAATCTTCAATCCTCAATCCTCAATCCTCAATCCTCGATCCTCGAACCTCAATCCTCAGTCCTCAATCCTCGATCCTCAATGTTCAATCCGCAATACCCAATCCTCAATCTTCAATCCTCAATCGTCAATCCTCAAACCTCAATCCTCAATCCTCAACCCTCAATCCTCAGTCCTCGAACCTCAATCCTGGATCCTCAATCCTGAATCCTCAATCTTCATCCCTCAGTCCTCAACAATCAGTTGTCAATCCTCAATCTTCAGTCCTCAATACTCAATCTGCAATCCTCAATCCTCAATTCTAAATCCTCAATCCTAATTCGTCACTCCTCAATACCCAATCCTCAATCTTCAATCCTCAATCCACAATCCTCAATTCTCAATCCTCAATCCTCAATCCTCAATCCTCAATCTTCAATCCTCAATACTCAATCTTCAATACTCAATCCTCAATCCTCAATCCTCAATTCTCAATCCTCAACCCTCAATCCCAAATCCTCAATCCTCAATCCTCAAACCTCCACCCTCAATCCTCAGTCCTTAAGCCTCAATACCGAATCCTCTATCCTCAATTCTCAATCCTCAATCCTCAATCCTCAATACCCAATCCTCAATCTTCAATCCTCAATACTCAATCCTCAATCCTCAATCCTCAATCCTCAATCCTCAATCCTTAATCCTCAATCCTCAACCCTCAATCCTCAGTCCTGAAACCTCAATCCCGAATCCTCAATCCTGAATCTGCAAACTTCAGTCCTCAGTCCTCAACAATCAATTGTCAATCCTCAATCCTCAATAGAATATCCTCAATTCACAGTTTTCAATACTCAATCCCCATTCTTCAATATTCAAGTCTCAATCCACAATCATCAATTCTCATCACTCAGCCCTCAACACTCAGTCCTGAATCTTGAATCCTCAATCCTCAAATCTCAATCCCCAACACTCAATCCTCAATCGTCAATCCTCAATCACCAATCCTCAATCTTCAACCCTCTATCCTCAATCCTCAATCCTCAATCCTCAATCCTCAATCTTCAATACTCAATCCTCAATCCTCAATCCTCAACCATCAATCCTCGGTCCTGAAACGTCAATACCGAATCCTCAATCCTGAATCCTCAATCTTCAGCCCTCAGTCCTCAACAATCAATTGTCAATCCTCAATCCTCAATAGAATACCCTCAATTCACAGTTTTCAATACTCAATCCCCATTCTTCAATCTTCAAATCTCAATCCACAAGCATCAATTCTCATCACTCAACCCTCAACACTCAGTCCTCAATCTTCAATCCTCAACCCTAAATCCTCAATCTTCAATCCTCAATACTCAGTCTTCAGTCCTCAATCCTCAATTCTCAATCCTCAATACTCAATTCGCAATCGTCAATCCTCAATTCCCAATCCTCAATTTTCAATCCTCAATCCTCAATCTTCAATCCTTAATCCTCAATCCGCAATCCCCAATCCTCAATCTTCAATCCTCAATACTCAATCTTCAATCCTCAATCCTCAATCCTCAATCCTGAATCCTCAATCTTCAGCCCTCAGTCCTCAACAATCAATTGTCAGTCCTCAATTCTCAATAGAATATACCCAATTCACAGTTTTCAACACTCAAACCCCAATCTTCAATCTTCAAATCTCAATCCACAAACATCAATTCTCATCACTCAACGCTCAACACTCAGTCCCCAATCCTCAATCTTAAATCCCCAATCCTCAATCCTCAATCCTCAATCCTCAATCCTCAATCTTCAATCCTGAATACTCAACCTTCAATCCTCAATCCTCAATCCTCAATCCTCAATCCTCAATCCTCAACCCTCTATCCTCAGTCCTGAAACCTCAATCCCGAATCCTCAATCCTGAATCCGCAAACTTCAGTCCTCAGTCCTCAACAATCAATTGTCAATCCTCAATCCTCAATAGAATATCCTCAATTCACAGTTTTCAATACTCAATCCCCATTCTTCGATATTCAAATCTCAATCCACAAGCATCAATTCTCATCACTCAATCCTCAACACTCAGTCCTCAATCTTCAATCCTCAACCCTAAATCCTCAATCTTCAATCCTCAATACTCAGTCTTCAGTCCTCAATCCTCAATTCTCATTCTTCAATCCTCAACACCCAATCCTCAATCTTCAATCCTCAATCCTCAATCCTCAATTCTCAATCCTCAATCCTCATTCTTCAATCCTCAATACTCAATCTTCAATCCTCAATCCTCAACCCTCAGCCCTCAATCCTCAATCCTCAATCCTCAATCCTCAATCGTCAATCCTCAATTCCCAATCCTCAATCTTCAACCCTCAACCCTCAATCTTCAATCCTTAATCCTCAATCCTCAATCCCCAATCCTCAACCTTCAATTCTCATTACTCAATCTTCAATCCTCAATCCTCAAACCTCAATCCTCAATCCTCAATCCCCAATCCTCAATCCTCAATCCTCAATCCTCAACCTTCAATCCGCAATACTCAATCTTCAATCCTCAATACTCAATCCTCAATCCTCAATCGTCATTCTTCAATTCGCAACACCCAATCCTCAATCTTCAATCCTCAATCCTCAATCCTCAATTCTCAATACTCAATCCTCAATCCTCAGACCTCAAACCTGAATCCTCAACCCTCAGCCCTCATACTCAATCCTCAATCCTCAATCCTCAATCCTCAATCTTCAATCCTCAATACTCAATATTCAACCCTCAATCCTCAGTCCTCAAACCTGAATCCCGAATCCTCAATCCTGAATCCTCAATCTTCAGCCCTCAGTCCTCAACAATCAATTGTCAATCCACAATCCTCAATAGAATAACCTCAATTCACAGTTTTCAATACTCAATCCCCATTCTTCAATCTTCAAATCTCAATCCACAAACATCAATTCTCGTCACTCAACCCTCAACACTCAGTCCTCAATCTTCAATCCTCAATCCGCAATCGTCAATCTTCAATCCTCAATACTCAATCTTCAATCCCGAATCCTCAATTCTCAATCCTCAATACTCAATCCTCAACCGCCATTCCTCAATCCCCAACCCCAATCTTCAATCCCCAATCCTCAATCCTCAATCCTCAATCCTCAATCTTCAATCCTCAATACTCAATCTGCAATCCTCAATCCTCAATCCTCAATCCTCAATACTCATTCTTCAATCCTCAAAACCATATCCTCAATCTTCAATCCTCAATCCTCAATCCTCAATTCTCAATCCTCAATCCTCAATCTTCAATCCTCAATACTCAATCCTCAATTCACAATCCTCAATCCTCAATCCTCAATCTTCAATACTCAGTCCCCAATCCTCAATCTTCAATCCTCAATCCTCAATCCTCAATCCTCGATCCTCGAACCTCAATCCTCAGTCCTCAATCCTCGATCCTCAATGTTCAATCCGCAATACCCAATCCTCAATCTTCAATCCTCAATCGTCAATCCTCAAACCTCAATCCTCAATCCTCAACCCTCAATCCTCAGTCCTCGAACCTCAATCCTGGATCCTCAATCCTGAATCCTCAATCTTCATCCCTCAGTCCTCAACAATCAGTTGTCAATCCTCAATCTTCAGTCCTCAATACTCAATCTGCAATCCTCAATCCTCAATTCTAAATCCTCAATCCTAATTCGTCACTCCTCAATACCCAATCCTCAATCTTCAATCCTCAATCCACAATCCTCAATTCTCAATCCTCAATCCTCAATCCTCAATCCTCAATCTTCAATCCTCAATACTCAATCTTCAATACTCAATCCTCAATCCTCAATCCTCAATCCTCAATCCTCAACCCTCAATCCCAAATCCTCAATCCTCAATCCTCAAACCTCCACCCTCAATCCTCAGTCCTTAAGCCTCAATACCGAATCCTCTATCCTCAATTCTCAATCCTCAATCCTCAATCCTCAAAACCCAATCCTCAATCTTCAATCCTCAATACTCAATCCTCAATCCTCAATCCTCAATCCTCAATCCTCAATCCTTAATCCTCAATCCTCAACCCTCAATCCTCAGTCCTGAAACCTCAATCCCGAATCCTCAATCCTGAATCTGCAAACTTCAGTCCTCAGTCCTCAACAATCAATTGTCAATCCTCAATCCTCAATAGAATATCCTCAATTCACAGTTTTCAATACTCAATCCCCATTCTTCAATATTCAAGTCTCAATCCACAATCATCAATTCTCATCACTCAGCCCTCAACACTCAGTCCTGAATCTTGAATCCTCAATCCTCAAATCTCAATCCCCAACACTCAATCCTCAATCGTCAATCCTCAATCACCAATCCTCAATCTTCAACCCTCTATCCTCAATCCTCAATCCTCAATCCTCAATCCTCAATCTTCAATACTCAATCCTCAATCCTCAATCCTCAACCATCAATCCTCAGTCCTGAAACGTCAATAACGAATCCTCAATCCTGAATCCTCAATCTTCAGCCCTCAGTCCTCAACAATCAATTGTCAATCCTCAATCCTCAATAGAATACCCTCAATTCACAGTTTTCAATACTCAATCCCCATTCTTCAATCTTCAAATCTCAATCCACAAGCATCAATTCTCATCACTCAACCCTCAACACTCAGTCCTCAATCTTCAATCCTCAACCCTAAATCCTCAATCTTCAATCCTCAATACTCAGTCTTCAGTCCTCAATCCTCAATTCTCAATCCTCAATACTCAATTCGCAATCGTCAATCCTCAATTCCCAATCCTCAATTTTCAATCCTCAATCCTCAATCTTCAATCCTTAATCCTCAATCCGCAATCCCCAATCCTCAATCTTCAATCCTCAATACTCAATCTTCAATCCTCAATCCTCAATCCTCAATCCTGAATCCTCAATCTTCAGCCCTCAGTCCTCAACAATCAATTGTCAGTCCTCAATTCTCAATAGAATATACCCAATTCACAGTTTTCAACACTCAAACCCCAATCTTCAATCTTCAAATCTCAATCCACAAACATCAATTCTCATCACTCAACGCTCAACACTCCGTCCCCAATCCTCAATCTTAAATCCCCAATCCTCAATCCTCAATCCTCAATCCTCAATCTTCAATCCTGAATACTCAACCTTCAATCCTCAATCCTCAATCCTCAATCCTCAATCCTCAACCCTCTATCCTCAGTCCTGAAACCTCAATCCCGAATCCTCAATCCTGAATCCGCAAACTTCAGTCCTCAGTCCTCAACAATCAATTGTCAATCCTCAATCCTCAATAGAATATCCTCAATTCACAGTTTTCAATACTCAATCCCCATTCTTCGATATTCAAATCTCAATCCACAAGCATCAATTCTCATCACTCAATCCTCAACACTCAGTCCTCAATCTTCAATCCTCAACCCTAAATCCTCAATCTTCAATCCTCAATACTCAGTCTTCAGTCCTCAATCCTCAATTCTCATTCTTCAATCCTCAACACCCAATCCTCAATCTTCAATCCTCAAACCTCAATCCTCAATTCTCAATCCTCAATCCTCATTCTTCAATCCTCAATACTCAATCTTCAATCCTCAATCCTCAACCCTCAGCCCTCAATCCTCAATCCTCAATCCTCAATCCTCAATCGTCAATCCTCAATTCCCAATCCTCAATCTTCAACCCTCAACCCTCAATCTTCAATCCTTAATCCTCAATCCTCAATCCCCAATCCTCAACCTTCAATTCTCAATACTCAATCTTCAATCCTCAATCCTCAAACCTCAATCCTCAATCCTCAATCCCCAATCCCCAATCGTCAATCCTCAATCCCCAATCCTCAATCCTCAATCCTCAATCCTCAATCCTCAATCCTCAATCCTCAATCCTCAATCCTCAATCCTCTGTCCCCAAACCTCAATCCTGAATCCTCAATCCTGAATCCTCAATCTTCAGCCCTCAGTCCTCAACAATCAGTTGTCAATCCTCAATCCTCAATAGAATATCACCAATTCACAGATTTCAAAACTCAATACTCAATCTGCAATCTTCAGATTTCTATCCACAAACATCAATTCACATCACTCATCCCTCGACACTCAGTCCTTTATGTTCAATCCTCAATCCTCAATTCTCAATCTTCAATCCTCAATACTGAATCTTCAATCCTCAATACTCAATCCTCAATCCACAATCCTCAATCCTCAATCCTCAATCTTCAATACTCAGTCCCCAATCCTCAATCTTCAATCCTCAATCCTCAATCCTCAACCCTCGATCCTCGATCCTCAATCCTCAGTCCTCAATCCTCAAACCTCAATGTTCAATCCGCAATACCCAATCCTCAATCTTCAATTCTCAGTCCTCAATCCTCAAACCTCAATCCTCAATCCTCAACCCTCAATCCTCAGTCCTCGAACCTCAATCCTGAATCCTCAATCCTGAATCCTCAATCTTCATCCCTCAGTCCTCATCAATCAATTGTCAATCCTCAATCCTCAATAGAATATCCTCAATTCACAGCTTTCAATACTCAATCCCCATTCTTCAATCTTCAAATCTGAATCCACAAACATCAATTCTCATCACTCAACCCTCAACACTCAGACCTCAATCTTCAATCCTCAATCCTCAATCCGCAATCTTGAATACTCAATACTCAATCATCAATCCTCAATCCTCAATTCTCAATCCTCAACACTCAATCCTCAATCGTCAATCCTCAATCCCCAATAATCAACCTTCAATCCTCTATACTCAATCCTCAGTCCTCAATCTTCAATCCTCAATCTTCAATACTCAATACTCAATCTTCAATCCTCAATCCTCAATCCTCAGTCCTCAATCCTCAATTCTCAATCCTCAATCCTCAATCTTCAATCCTCAATACTCAATCTGCAATCTTCAATCCTCAAACATCAATCCTCAATCCTCAATCTTCAATCATCAATATTCAACTATCAATCCTCAATCTTCAATCCTCTATACTCAATCCTCAATCCTGAATGTTCAATCCTCAATACCCAATCCTCAATCTTCAATCCTCAATACTCAATCCTCAATCCTCAATCCTCAATCCTCAGTCCTCAATTCGCAATCCTCAATCCTCAGACCTCAAGCATTAATACCCAACCCCCAGTCCTCGTCCTCAACCTACAACCCTCAATCCTCAATCCTCAATCTTCAATCATCAATATTCAACCTTCAATCCTCAATCCCCAATCCTCAATCCTCAATCCTCAATCCTCAATCCTCAAACCTCAATACCCAATCCTCAATCCTCAATCCTCAATCCTCAATACTCAATCCTCAATCCTCAATCCTCAATCCTCAATCCTCTGTCCCCAAACCTCAATTCTGAATCCTCAATCCTGAATCCTCAATCTTCAGCCCTCAGTCCTCAACAATCAGTTGTCAATACTCAATCCTCAATAGAATATCACCAATTCACAGATTTCAAAACTCAATACTCAATCTGCAATCTTCAGATCTCTATCCACAAACATCAATTCACATCACTCATCCCTCGACACTCAGTCCTTTATGTTCAATCCTCAATCCTCAATTCTCAATCTTCAATCCTCAATACTGAATCTTCAATCCTCAATACTCAATCCTCAATCCACAATCCTCAATCCTCTATCCTCAATCTTCAATACTCAGTCCCCAATCCTCAATCTTCAATCCTCAATCCTGAATCCTCATCCCTCGATCCTCGAACCTCAATCCTCAGTCCTCAATCCTCAAACCTCAATGTTCAATCCGCAATACCCAATCCTCAATCTTCAATTCTCAACCCTCAATCTTCAATCCTTAATCCTCAATCCTCAATCCCCAATCCTCAACCTTCAATTCTCAATACTCAATCTTCAATCCTCAATCCTCAAACCTCAATCCTCAATCCTCAATCCCCAATCCCCAATCGTCAATCCTCAATCCCCAATCCTCAATCCTCAATCCTCAATCCTCAATCCTCAATCCTCAATCCTCAATCCTCAATCCTCAATCCTCTGTCCCCAAACCTCAATCCTGAATCCTCAATCCTGAATCCTCAATCTTCAGCCCTCAATCCTCAACAATCAGTTGTCAATCCTCAATCCTCAATAGAATATAACCAATTCACAGATTTCAAAACTCAATACTCAATCTGCAATCTTCAGATTTCTATCCACAATCATCAATTCACATCACTCATCCCCCGACACTCAGTCCTTTATGTTCAATCCTCAATCCTCAATTCTCAATCTTCATTCCTCAATACTGAATCTTCAATCCTCAGTACTCAATCCTCAATCCACAATCCTCAATCCTCAATCCTCAATCTTCAATACTCAGTCCCCAATCCTCAATCTTCAATCCTCAATCCTCAATCCTCAACCCTCGATCCTCGAACCTCAATCCTCAGTCCTCAATCCTCAAACCTCAATGTTCAATCCGCAATACCCAATCCTCAATCTTCAATTCTCAGTCCTCAATCCTCAAACCTCAATCCTCAATCCTCAACCCTCAATCCTCAGTCCTCGAACCTCAATCCTGAATCCTCAATCCTGAATCCTCAATCTTCATCCCTCAGTCCTCATCAATCAATTGTCAATCCTCAATCCTCAATAGAATATCCTCAATTCACAGCTTTCAATACTCAATCCCCATTCTTCAATCTTCAAATCTGAATCCACAAACATCAATTCTCATCACTCAACCCTCAACACTCAGACCTCAATCTTCAATCCTCAATCCTCAATCCGCAATCTTGAATACTCAATACTCAATCATCAATCCTCAATCCTCAATTCTCAATCCTCAACACTCAATCCTCAATCGTCAATCCTCAATCCCCAATAATCAATCTTCAATCCTCTATCCTCAATCCTCAGTCCTCAATCTTCAATCCTCAATCTTCAATACTCAATACTCAATCTTCAATCCTCAATCCTCAATCCTCAGTCCTCAATCCTCAATTCTCAATCCTCAATCCTCAATCTTCAATCCTCAATACTCAATCTGCAATCTTCAATCCTCAAACCTCAATCCTCAATCCTCAATCTTCAATCATCAATATTCAACTATCAATCCTCAATCTTCAATCCTCTAACCTCAATCCTCAATCCTGAATGTTCAATCCTCAATACCCAATCCTCAATCTTCAATCCTCAATACTCAATCCTCAATCCTCAATCCTCAATCCTCAGTCCTCAATTCGCAATCCTCAATCCTCAGACCTCAATCTTCAATACTCAGTCCCCAATCCTCAATCTTCAATCCTCAATCCTGAATCCTCATCCCTCGATCCTCGAACCTCAATCCTCAGTCCTCAATCCTCAAACCTCAATGTTCAATCCGCAATACCCAATCCTCAATCTTCAATTCTCAATCCTCAATCCTCAAACCTCAATCCTCAATCCTCAACCCTCAATCCCCAGTCCTCGAACCTCAATCCTGAATCCTCAATCCTGTATCCTCAATCTTCATCCCTCAGTCCTCAACAATCAATTGTCAATCCTCAATCCTCAATAGAATATCCTCAATTCACAGCTTTCAATACTCAATCCCCATTCTTCAATCTTCAAATCTCAATCCACGAACATCAATTCTCATCACTCAACCCTCAACACTCAGACCTCAATCTTCAATCCTCAATCCTCAATCCGCAATCTTGAATCCTCAATACTCAATCATCAATCCCCAATTCTCAATTCTCAATCCTCAACACTCAATCCTCAATCGTCAATCCTCAATCCCCAATCCTCAATCTTCAATCCCCTATCCTCAATCCTCAGTCCTCAATCTTCAATCGTCAATCTTCAATACTCAATACTCAATCTTCAATCCTCAATCCTCAATCCTCAATCCTCAATCCTCAATCCTCAATCCCCAATCCTCAATCTTCAATCCTCAATACTCAATCTTCAATCCTCAATCCTCAATCCTCAATCTTCAATCCTCAATACTCAATCTGCAATCCTCAATCCTCAATCCTCAATCCTCAATCCTAATTCGTCACTCCTCAATACCCAATCCTCAATCTTCAATCCTCAATCCTCAATCCTCAATTCTCAATGCGTAATCCTCAATCCTCAATCCTCAATCTTCAATCCTCAATACTCAATCTTCAATACTCAATCCTCAATCCTCAATACTCAATCCTCAATCCTCAATCGTCAATACTCAATTCAAAATCCTCAATCTTCAATCCTCAACCCTCAATCTTCAATTCTCAATCCTCAATCTTCAATCCTCAATCCTCAAACCTCAATTCTCAATCCTCAATCCTCAATCCTCAGACCTCAAACATCAATACTCAAACCTCAGTCCTCGTCCGCAATCCACAACCCTCAATCGTCAATCCTCAATGTTCAATCCTCAATCTTCAACCCTCTATCCTCAATCCTCAATCCTCAATCCTCAATCCTCAATCTTCAATACTCAATCCTCAGTCCTCAATCCTCAACCATCAATCCTCAGTCCTGAAACGTCAATACCGAATCCTCAATCCTGAATCCTCAATCTTCAGCCCTCAGTCCTCAACAATCAATAGTCAATCCTCAATCCTCAATAGAATACCCTCAATTCACAGTTTTCAATACTCAATCCCCATTCTTCAATCTTCAAATCTCAATCCACAAGCATCAATCCTCATCACTCAACCCTCAACACTCAGTCCTCAATCTTCAATCCTCAACCCTAAATCCTCAATCTTCAATCCTCAATACTCAGTCTTCAGTCCTCAATCCTCAATTCTCAATCCTCAATACTCAATCCTCAATCGTCAATCCTCAATTCCCAATCCTCATTCTTCAATCCTCAACACCCAATCCTCAATCTTCAATCCTCAATCTTCAATCCTCAATACTCAATCTTCAATCCTCAATCCTCAATGCTCAATCCTCAATCCTCAGTCCTCAATCCTCAAACCTCAATGTTCAATCCGCAATACCCAATCCTCAATCTTCAATTCTCAACCCTCAATCTTCAATCCTTAATCCTCAATCCTCAATCCCCAATCCTCAACCTTCAATTCTCAATACTCAATCTTCAATCCTCAATCCTCAAACCTCAATCCTCAATCCTCAATCCCCAATCCCCAATCGTCAATCCTCAATCCCCAATCCTCAATCCTCAATCCTCAATCCTCAATCCTCAATCCTCAATCCTCAATCCTCAATCCTCAATCCTCTGTCCCCAAACCTCAATCCTGAATCCTCAATCCTGAATCCTCAATCTTCAGCCCTCAATCCTCAACAATCAGTTGTCAATCCTCAATCCTCAATAGAATATCACCAATTCACAGATTTCAAAACTCAATACTCAATCTGCAATCTTCAGATTTCTATCCACAAACATCAATTCACATCACTCATCCCCCGACACTCAGTCCTTTATGTTCAATCCTCAATCCTCAATTCTCAATCTTCAATCCTCAATACTGAATCTTCAATCCTCAGTACTCAATCCTCAATCCACAATCCTCAATCCTCAATCCTCAATCTTCAATACTCAGTCCCCAATCCTCAATCTTCAATCCTCAATCCTCAATCCTCAACCCTCGATCCTCGAACCTCAATCCTCAGTCCTCAATCCTCAAACCTCAATGTTCAATCCGCAATACCCAATCCTCAATCTTCAATTCTCAGTCCTCAATCCTCAAACCTCAATCCTCAATCCTCAACCCTCAATCCTCAGTCCTCGAACCTCAATCCTGAATCCTCAATCCTGAATCCTCAATCTTCATCCCTCAGTCCTCATCAATCAATTGTCAATCCTCAATCCTCAATAGAATATCCTCAATTCACAGCTTTCAATACTCAATCCCCATTCTTCAATCTTCAAATCTGAATCCACAAACATCAATTCTCATCACTCAACCCTCAACACTCAGACCTCAATCTTCAATCCTCAATCCTCAATCCGCAATCTTGAATACTCAATACTCAATCATCAATCCTCAATCCTCAATTCTCAATCCTCAACACTCAATCCTCAATCGTCAATCCTCAATCCCCAATAATCAATCTTCAATCCTCTATCCTCAATCCTCAGTCCTCAATCTTCAATCCTCAATCTTCAATACTCAATACTCAATCTTCAATCCTCAATCCTCAATCCTCAGTCCTCAATCCTCAATTCTCAATCCTCAATCCTCAATCTTCAATCCTCAATACTCAATCTGCAATCTTCAATCCTCAAACCTCAATCCTCAATCCTCAATCTTCAATCATCAATATTCAACTATCAATCCTCAATCTTCAATCCTCTATCCTCAATCCTCAATCCTGAATGTTCAATCCTCAATACCCAATCCTCAATCTTCAATCCTCAATACTCAATCCTCAATCCTCAATCCTCAATCCTCAGTCCTCAATTCGCAATCCTCAATCCTCAGACCTCAATCTTCAATACTCAGTCCCCAATCCTCAATCTTCAATCCTCAATCCTGAATCCTCATCCCTCGATCCTCGAACCTCAATCCTCAGTCCTCAATCCTCAAACCTCAATGTTCAATCCGCAATACCCAATCCTCAATCTTCAATTCTCAATTCTCAATCCTCAACACTCAATCCTCAATCGTCAATCCTCAATCCCCAATCCTCAATCTTCAATCCCCTATCCTCAATCCTCAGACCTCAATCTTCAATCGTCAATCTTCAATACTCAATACTCAATCTTCAATCCTCAATCCTCAATCCTCAATCCTCAATCCTCAATCCTCAATCCCCAATCCTCAATCTTCAATCCTCAATACTCAATCTTCAATCCTCAATCCTCAATCCTCAATCTTCAATCCTCAATACTCAATCTGCAATCCTCAATCCTCAATCCTCAATCCTCAATCCTAATTCGTCACTCCTCAATACCCAATCCTCAATCTTCAATCCTCAATCCTCAATCCTCAATTCTCAATGCGTAATCCTCAATCCTCAATCCTCAATCTTCAATCCTCAATACTCAATCTTCAATACTCAATCCTCAATCCTCAATACTCAATCCTCAATCCTCAATCGTCAATACTCAATTCAAAATCCTCAATCTTCAATCCTCAACCCTCAATCTTCAATTCTCAATCCTCAATCTTCAATCCTCAATCCTCAAACCTCAATTCTCAATCCTCAATCCTCAATCCTCAGACCTCAAACATCAATACTCAAACCTCAGTCCTCGTCCGCAATCCACAACCCTCAATCGTCAATCCTCAATGTTCAATCCTCAATCTTCAACCCTCTATCCTCAATCCTCAATCCTCAATCCTCAATCCTCAATCTTCAATACTCAATCCTCAGTCCTCAATCCTCAACCATCAATCCTCAGTCCTGAAACGTCAATACCGAATCCTCAATCCTGAATCCTCAATCTTCAGCCCTCAGTCCTCAACAATCAATAGTCAATCCTCAATCCTCAATAGAATACCCTCAATTCACAGTTTTCAATACTCAATCCCCATTCTTCAATCTTCAAATCTCAATCCACAAGCATCAATCCTCATCACTCAACCCTCAACACTCAGTCCTCAATCTTCAATCCTCAACCCTAAATCCTCAATCTTCAATCCTCAATACTCAGTCTTCAGTCCTCAATCCTCAATTCTCAATCCTCAATACTCAATCCTCAATCGTCAATCCTCAATTCCCAATCCTCATTCTTCAATCCTCAACACCCAATCCTCAATCTTCAATCCTCAATCTTCAATCCTCAATACTCAATCTTCAATCCTCAATCCTCAATGCTCAATCCTCAATCCTCAATCCTCAATCCTCAATCCTCAATCCTCAATCTTCAATCCTCAATACTCAATCTTCAACCCTCAATCTTCAATCCTCAATCCTCAATCCTCATTCTTCAATCCTCAACACCCAATCCTCAATCTTCAATCCTCAATCCTCAATCCTCAATTCTCAATCCTCAATCCTCAATCCTCAGACCTCAAACATCAATACTCAACCCTCAGTCCTCGTCCGCAATCAACAACCCTCAATCCTCAATCCTCAATGTTCAATCCTCAATCTTCAATACTCAATACTCAATCTTCAATCCTCAATCCTCAATCCTCAGTCCTCAATCCTGAATCCCAAATCCTCAATCCTCAATCCTCAATCCTCAACACTCAATCCTCAGTCCTGAAACATCAATACCGAATCCTCAATACTGAATCCTGAATCTTCAGCCCTCAGTCCTCAACAATCAATAGTCAATCCTCAATCCTCAATAGAATATCCTCAATACTCAATCTTCAATCCTCAATGATTAATCCTCTATCCTCAATCCTCAATCCTGAATGTTCAATCCTCAATACCCAATCCTCAATCTTCAATCCTCAGTACTCAATCCTCAATCCTCAACCCTCGAATCCTCAGTCCTCAAACCTCAATCCTGAATCCTCAATCCTGAAATCTCATTCTTCAGCCCTCAGTCCTCAACAATCAATTGTCAGTCCTCAATCCTCAATAGAACGTCCTCAATTCACAGCTTTCAATACTCAATCCCCATTCTTCAATCTTCAAATCTCAATCCGCAAACATCAATTCTCATCACTCAACCCTCAACACTCAGTCCTCAATCTTCAAACCTCAATCCTCAATCCGCAATCTTGAATCCTCAATACTCAATCTTCAATCCTCAATCCTCAATTCTCAATCCTCAACACTCAATCCTCAATCGTCAATCCTCAATCCCCAATCCTCAATCTTCAATCCTCTATCCTCAATCCTCAATCCTCAATCTTCAATCCTCAACCTTCAATACTCAATACTCAATCTTCAATCCTCAATCCTCAATCCTCAGCCCTCAATCCTCAATCCTCAATCCTCAATCCTCAATCGTCAACCCTCAATTCCCAATCCTCAATCTTCAACCCTCAACCCTCAATCTTGAATCCTTAATCCTCAATCCTCAATCCCCAATCCTCAACCTTCAATTCTCAATACTGAATCTTCAATCCTCAATCCTCAAACCTCAATCCTCAATCCTCAATCCCCAATCCCCAATCGTCAATCCTCAATCCCCAATCCTCAATCTTCAATCCTCTATCCTCAATCATCAATCCTCAATCCCCAATCCTCAATCTTCAATCCTCAATCTTCAATCCTCAATCATCAATCCTCAATTTTCAATCCTCAATACTCAATCTTCAATCCTCAATCCTCAATCCTCAATCCTCAATCCTCAATCCTCAACCCTCAATCCTCAGTCCTGAAACCTCAATCCCGAATCCTCAATCCTGAATCCGCAAACTTCAGTCCTCAGTCCTCAACAATCAATTCTCAATACTCAATCCTCAATAGAATATCCTCAATTCACAGTTTTCAATACTCAATCCCCATTCTTCAATCTTCAAGTCTCAATCCACAAACGTCAATTCTCATCACTCACCCTCAACACTCAGTCCTCAATCTTCAATCCTCAATCCTCAATCCGGAATCTTGAATCCTCAATACTCAATCTTCAATCCTCAATCCTCAATTCTCAATCCTCAACACTCAATCCTCAATCGTCAATCCTCAATCCTCAATCCCAAATCCTCAATCCTCAATCCTCAATCCTCAATCCTCAACCCTCAATCCTCAGTCCTGAAACCTCAATACCGAATCCTCAATCCTGAATCCTCAATCTTCAGCACTCAGTCCTCAACAATCAATTGATAATCCTCAATCCTCAATAGAATATCCTTAATTCACAGTTTTCAATACTCAATCCCCATTCTTCAGTCTTCAAATCTCAATCCACAAACATCAATTCTCATCACTCAACCCTCAACACTCAGTCCTCAATCTTCAATCCTCAATCCTAAATCCTCAATACTCAATCTTCAACCCTCAATTTTCAATACTCAATACTCAATCTTCAATCCTCAATCCTCAATCCTCAATCCTCATTCCTCAATCCTCAATCCTCAACCATCAATCCTCAGTCCTGAAACCTCGATATCGAATCCTGAATACTGAATCCTCAATCTACAGCCCTCAGTCCTCAACAATCAATTGTCAATCCTCAATCCTCAATAGAATATCCTCAATTCACAGTTTTCAATACTCAATCCCCATTCTTCAATCTTCAAATCGCAATCCACAAACATCAATTCTCATCACTCAACCCTCAACACTCAGTCCTCTATATTCAATCCTCAATCCTCAATCCTCAATTCGCAATCCTCAATCCTCAGATCACAAGCATTAATACCCAACCCTCAGTCCTCGTCCCTCAATCTACAACCCTCAATCCTCAATCTTCAGCCCTCAGTCCTCAACAATCAGTTGTCAATCCTCAATCCTCAATAGAATATCACCAATTCACAGATTTCAATACTCAATACTCATTCTGCAATCTTCAAATCTCTATCCACCAACATCAATTCTCACCACTCATCCCTCAACACTCAGTCCTTTATGTTCAATCCTCAATCCTCAATTCTCAATCTCCACTCCTCAATACTGAATCTTCAATCCACAATCCTCAATCCTCAATCCTCAATCCTCAATCCTCAATCATCAATCTTCAATACTCAGGCCCCAATCCTCAATCTTCAATCCTCAATCCTTAATCCTCAATCCTCGATGCTCGAACCTCAATCCTCAGTCCTCAATCCTCAATCCTCAATGTTCAATCCGCAATACCCAACACTCAATCATCAATCCTCACTCCTCAATCCTCAAACCTCAATCCTCAATCCTCAATCCTCAATCCTCAGTCCTCAAACCTCAACCTGAATCCTCAATCCTGAATCCTCAATCTTCATACCTCAGTCCTCAACAATCAATTGTCAATCCTCAATCCTCATAGAATATCCTCAATTCACAGCTTTCAATACTCAATCCCCATTCTTCAATCTTCAAATCTCAATCCACAAACATCATTCTCATCACTCAACCCTCAACACTCAGTCCTCAATCTTCAATCCTCAATCCTCAATCCGCAATCTTGAATCCTCAATACTCAATCTTCAATCGTCAATCCTTAATTCTCAATCCTCAACACTCAATCCTCAATCGTCAATCCTCAATCCCGAATCCTCAATCTTCAATCCTCTATCCTCAATCCTCAATCCTGAATCCTCAATCCTCAATCTTCAATACTCAATACTCAATCTTCAATCATCAATCCTCAATCCTCAGTCCTCAATCCTCAATCCTCAATCCTCAATCCTCAATCCTCTATCCTCAATCATCAATCCTCAATCCCCAATCCTCAATCTTCAATCCTCCATCTTCAATCCCTCAATCATCAATCCTCAATTTTCAATCCTCAATACTCAATCTTCAATCCTCAATCCTCAATCCTCAATCCTCAATCCTCAATCCTCAACCCTCAATCCTCAGTCCAGAAACATCAATACCGAATCCTCAATCCTGAATCCTCAATCTTCAGCCCTCAGTCCTCAACAATCAATTGTCAATCCTCAATCCTCAATAGAATATCCTCAATTCACAGTTTTCAATACTCAATCCCCATTCTTCAATCTTCAAATCTCAATCGCAAGCATCAGATCTCATCACTCAACCCTCAGCACTCAGTCCTCAATCTTCAATCCTCAATCCTAAATCCTCAATCTTCAATCCTCAATACTCAATCTTCAATCCTAAATCCTCAATTCTCAATCCTCAACACTCAATCCTCAATCGTCAATCCTCAATTCCCAATCCTCAATTTTCAATCCTCAATCCTCAATCTTCAATCCTCAATCCTCAATCCTCAATCCTCAATCCTCAATCTTCAATACTCAATCTTCAATCCTCAATCCTCAATCCTCAGTCCTCAATCTCAATCCTCAATCCTCAGTCCTCAATCTTCAATCCTCAATACTCAATCTTCAATACTCAATCCTCAATCCTCAATCCTCAATCCTCAATCCTCAATCCTCAATCCCAAATCCTCATCCTCAATCCTCAATCCTCAACCCTCAATCCTCAGTCCTGAACCTCAATACCGGATCCTCATCGTGAATCCTCAATCTTCAGCACTCAGTCCTCAACAATCAATTGTCAATCCTCAATCCTCAATAGAATATCCTCAATTCACAGTTTTCAATACTCAATCCCCATTCTCCTATCTTCAAATCTCAATCCACGAACATCAATTCTCATCACTCAACCCTCAACAGTCAGTCCTCAATCTTCAATACTCAATCCTAGATCCTCAATCTTCAATCCTCAATACACAATCTTCATCCTCAAACCTCAATTCTCAATCCTCAATACTCAATCCTCAATCGTCAATCCTCAATTCCAATCCTCAATCTTCAATCCTCAATCCTCAATCCTCAATCCTCAATCCTCAATCCTCAATCCTCAATCCTCAATCCTCAATCCTCAATCCCAAATCCTCAATCCTCAATCCTCAATCCTCAACCCTCAATCCTCAGGTCCTGAAACCTCAATACCGGACCCTCAATAGTGAATCCTCAATCTTCAGCACTCAGTCCTCAACAATCAATTGTCAATCCTCAATCCTCAATAGAATATCCTCAATTCACAGTTTTCAATACTCAATCCCCATTCTCCTATCTTCAAATCTCAATCCACGAACATCAATTCTCATCACTCAACCCTCAACACTCAGTCCCCAATCTTCAATACTCAATCCTAGATCCTCAATCTTCAATCCTCAATACACAATCTTCAATCCTAAATCCTCAATTCTCAATCCTCAATACTCAATCCTCAATCGTCAATCCTCAATCCCAATCCTCAATCTGCAATCCTCAATCCTCAATCTTCAATCCTCAATCCTCAATACTCAATCACCAATCCTCAATCTTCAATCCTCAATACTCAATCTTCAATCCTCAATCCTCAGTCCTCAATCCTCAATCCTCAATCCTCAGTCCTCAATCTTCAATCCTCAATACTCAATCTGCAATCCTCAATCCTCAATCCTCAATCCTCAATCCTAATTCGTCACTCCTCAATACCCAATCCTCAATCTTCAATCCTC
Organism: Calliopsis andreniformis; assembly: GCF_051401765.1. NCBI lineage: Eukaryota > Metazoa > Arthropoda > Insecta > Hymenoptera > Andrenidae > Calliopsis > Calliopsis andreniformis. The sequence goes on from NW_027480604.1 coordinate 155,058, forward strand.
AATCCTCAATCCTCAATTCTCAATCCTCAATCCACAATCCTCAATCCTCAACCTTCAATCCTCAATACTCAATCTTCAATACTCAATCCTCAATCCTCAATCCTCAATCCTCAATCCCCAATCCTCAATCCAAAATCCTCAATCCTCAATCCTCAATCCTCAACCCTCAATCCTCAGTCCTGAAACCTCAATACCGGATCCTCAATCGTGAATCCTCAATCTTCAGCCCTCAGACATCAACAATCAGTTGTCAATCTTCAATCCTCAATAGAATATCATCAATTCACAGTTTTCAATACTCAATACTCAATCTGCAATCTTCAAATCTCTGTCCACAAACATCAATTCTCATCACTCAACCCTCAACACTCCGTCCCCAATCTTCAATCCTCAATCCTCAATCCTCAACCTTGAATCCTCAATACTCAATCTTCAATCCTCAATCCTCAATTCTCAATCCTCAACACTGAATCCTCAATCGTCAATCCTCAATCCCCAATCCTCAATTTGTCAATCCTCTATCCTCAATCCTCAATCCTCAATCCTCAATCTTCAATCCTCAATACTCATTATTCAATCCTCAATCCTCAATCCTCAGTCCTCAATCCTCAATCCTCCATCCTCAATCCTCAATCTTCAATCCTCAATACTCAATCTGCAATCCTCAATCCTCAATCCTCAATCCTCAATTCTAATTCGACACTCCTCAATACCCAATCCTCAATCTTCAATCCTCAATCCTCAATCCTCAATTCTCAATACTCAATCCTCAATCCTCAATCCTCAAACTTCAATCCTCAATACTCAACATTCAATACTCATTCCTGAATCCTCAATCCTCAATCCTCATTCCTCAATCCTCAATCCACAATCCCAAATCCTCAATCCTCAATACTCAATCCTCAACCCTCAATCCTCTGTCCTGAAACCTCAATACCGAATCCTTAACCCTGAATCCTCAATCTTCAGCCCTCAGTCCTCAACAATCAATAGTCAATCCTCAATCCTCAATAGAATATCCTCAACTCACCGTTTTCAATACTGAATCCCCATTCTTCAATCCTCAAATCTCAATCCACAAGCATCAATTCTCATCAGTCAACCCTCAACACTCAGTCCTCAATCTTCAATCCTCAATCCTAAATCCACAATCGTCAATCCTTAATTCCCAATCCTCAATCCTCAATCCTCAATCCTCATTCTTCAATCCTCAACACCCAATCCTCAATCTTCAATCCTCAATCCTCAGTCCTCAATTCTCAATTCTCAATCCACAGTCCTCAGACCTCAGACATCAATACTCAACCCTCAGACCTCGTCCGCAATCCACAACCCTCAATCCTCAATCCTCAATCTTCAAACATCAATATTCTATCTTCAATCCTCAATCCTCAATCCTCAATCCTCAATCCTCAATCCTCAATCTTCAATCCTCAATACTTAATCTTCAATCCTCAATCCTCAATCCTCAATTCTCAATACTCAATCCTCAATCATCAATCCTCAATCTTCAATCCTCAATACTCAACCTTCAATACTCATTCCTCAATCCTCAATCCTCAACCCTCAATCCTCAATCCTCAATCCTCAATCCCAAATCCTCAATCCTCAATCGTCAATCCTCAGTCCTGAAACCTCTATATCGAATCCTTAATCCTGAATCCTCAATCTTCAGCCCTCAGTCCTCAACAATCAATTGTCAACCCTCAATCCTCAATAGAGTATCCTCAATTCACAGTTTTCAATACTCAATCCCCATTCTTCAATCTTCAAATCTCAATCCACAAACATCAATTCTCATCACTCAACCCTCAACACTCAGTCCTCAATCTTCAATCCTCAATCCTCAATCCTCAATCTTCAATCCTCAGTACTCAATCTTCAATCCTCAATCCTCACTTCTCAATCCTCAATACTCAATCTTCAATCCACAATCCTCAATCCTCAATCCTCAATCCTCAATCCTCAATCCTCAATCCTCGGCCCTCAATTCTCAATCCTCAATCCTCAGTCCTCTGTCCTCAAACCTTAATCCTCAACCCACAGTCCTCATCCTCAATCCTCAATCCTCAGTCCTCAATCCTCAATCTTCAATCCTCAATACTCAATCTTCAATCCTCAATCCTCAGTCCTCAAACCTCAATTCTGAATCCGCAATCCTGAATCCTCAACCTTCAGCCCTCAGTCCTCAACAATCAGTTGTCAATCCTCAATACTCAATAGGGTATCCTCAATTCACAGTTTTCAATCCTCAATACTCAATAGAGTATCATCAGTTCACAGTTTTCAATACTCAATACTCAAATGCAATCTTCAAATCTCTATCTACAAACATCAATTCTCATCACTCAACCCCCAACACTCAGTCCTCAATGTTCAACACGCAATCCTCAATTCTCAAACTTCAAACCTCAATACTGAATCTTCAATCCTAAATCCTCAATCCTCAATGCTCAATACTCACTCCTCATTCCTCGATCCTCAGTCCCCAATCCTCAATCTTCAATCCTCAATCCTCAACCCTGAATCCTCACTCTTCAGCCCTCAGTCCTCAACAATCAGTTGTCAATCCTCAATCCTCAATAGAATATCACCAATTCACAGTTTTCAATACTCAATCCCCATTCTTCAATCTTCAAATCTCAATCCACAAACATCAATTCTCATCACTCAACCCTCAACACTCAGTCCTCAATCTTCAATCCTCAATCCTCAATCCTCAATCTTCAATCCTCAATACTCAATCTTCAATCCTCAATCCTCAATTCTCATTCCTCAATACTCAATCTGCAATCCTCAATCCTCAATCCTCAATCCTCAATCATCAATTCTCAATCCCCAATCCTCAATCCTCAATTCTCAATCCTCAATCCACAGTCCTCAGTCATCAAACCTTAATCCTCAACCCACAGTCCTCATCCTCAATACTCAATCCTCAGTCCTCAATCCTCAGTCCTCAATCCTCAATCCTCAGTCTTCAATGTCCAATACTCAATCTTCAATCCTCAATACTCAATCCTCAATCCTCAATCCTCAATACTCAATCCTCAATCTTCAATCCTCAATACTCAATCTTCAACACTCAATCTTCAATCCTCAATCCTCTATCCTCATTCTTCAATCCTCAACGCCCAATCCTCAATCTTCAATCCTTACTCCTTAGTCCTCAATCCTCAATCCTCATTGTTCAATCCTTAATACCCAATCCTCAATCTTCAATCCTCAATCCTCATTCCCCAATTCTCAACACTCAATCCTCAATCCTCAGACCTCAAGCATCAATACCCAAGCCTCAGTCCTCGTCCTCAATCCACAACACTCAATCCTCAATCCTCAATCTTCAATCATCAATATTCAATCTTCAATCCTCAATCCTCAATCCTCAATCCTCAATCCTCAATCCTCAATCCTCAATACCCAATTCTCAATCTTCAATCCTCAATCCTCAATCCTCAATCCTCAATCCTCAATCCTCAATCCTCAGTGCTCAAACCTCAATCCCGAATCGTCAATCCTCAATCCTCAACCCTCAATCCTCAGTCCTTAAACCTCAATGCCGAATCCTCAATCCTGAATCCTCAACCTTCAGCCCTCAGTCCTCCGCAATCAATTGTCAATCCTCAGTCCTCAATAGAATATCCTCAATTCACAGTTTTCAATACTCAATCCCCATTCTTCAATCTTCTAATCACAATCCACAAACATCAATTCTCATCACTGAACCCTCAACACTCAGTCCACAATCTTCAATCCTCAATCCTCAATTCTCAAACTTCAATCCTCAATACTGAATCTTCAATCCTAAAACCTCAATCCTCAATCTTCAATCCTCAATCCTCAATCCTCAATACCCAATCCTCAATCTTCAATCCTCAATCCTCAATCCTCAATCCTCAATCCTCAGTCCTCAGTCCTCAAACATCAATCCTGAATCCTCAATCTTCAGCCCGCAGTCCTCAACAATCAGTTGTCAATCCTCAATCCTCAACAGAATATCACCAATTCACAGTTTTCAATACTCAATACTCAATCTGCAATCTTCAAATCTCTATCCACAAACATCAATTCTCATCACTCAACCCTCAACACTCAGTCCTCGATCCTCAATATTCAATCCTCAATCCTCGACCCTCAATCCTCAAACCTCAATCCTCAATCGTCAATCTCCAATCCTGAATAGTCAATCTTCAATCCTCAATCCTCAGTCCTCAATCCTCAATCCTCATTCTTCAATCCTCAACACCCAATCCTCAATCTTCAATCCTCAATCCTCAGTCCTCAATTCTCAACACTCAATCCTCAATCCTCAATCCTCAATCCTCAATCCTCAATACCCAATCCTCAATCCTCAATCCTCAATCCTCAATCCTCAATCCTCAATCCTCAATCCTCAATCCTCAGTCCTCAGTCCTCAAACATCAATCCTGAATCCTCAATCCTGAATCCTCAATCTTCAGCCCGCAGTCCTCAACAATCAGTTGTCAATCCTCAATCCTCAACAGAATATCACCAATTCACAGTTTTCAATACTCAATACTCAATCTGCAATCTTCAAATCTCTATCCACAAACATCAATTCTCATCACTCAACCCTCAACACTCAGTCCTCGATCCTCAATATTCAATCCTCAATCCTCGATCCTCAATCCTCAAACCTCAATCCTCAATCGTCAATCTCCAATCCTGAATACTCAATCTTCAATCCTCAACCCTCAGTCCTCAATCCTCAATCCTCGTTCTACAATCCTCAACACCCAATCCTCAATCTTCAATCCACAATCCTCAATCCTCAATTCTCAACACTCAATCCTCAATCCTCAGACGTCAAGCATCAATACCCAAGCCTCAGTCCTCGTCCTCAATCCGCAACCCTCAATCCTCATTCCTCAATCTTCATTCATCAATATTAAACCTTCAATCCACAATCCTCAATCCTCAATTCTCAACACTCAATCCTCAATCCTCAGACGTCAAGCATCAATACCCAAGCCTCAGTCCTCGTCCTCAATCCGCAACACTCAATCCTCATTCCTCAATCTTCATTCATCAATATTAAACCTTCAATCCTCAATCCTCAATCCTCAATTCTCAATCCTCAATCCTCAATCCTCAGTCCTCAAACCTCAATCCTGAATCCTCAATCCTGAATCCTCAACCTTCTGCCCTCAGTCCTCAACAGTCAGTTGTCAATCATCAATCCTCAATAGAATATCAACAATTCACAGTTTTCAAAACACAATACTCAATCTGCAATCTTCAAATCTCTATCCACAAACATCAATTCTCATCACTCAACCCTCAAAGCTCCGTCCCCAATCCTCAATCTTCAATCCTCAATACTCAACCTTCAATACTCATTCCTCAATCCTCAATCCTCAATCCCAAATCCTCAATCCTCAATCCTCAATCCTCAACCCTCAATCCTCAGTCCTGAAACCTCAATACCGGACCCTCAATCGTGAATCCTCAATCTTCAGCACTCAGTCCTCAACAATCAATTGTCAATCCTCAATCCTCAATAGAATATCCTCAATTCACAGTTTTCAATACTCAATCCCCATTCTCCTATCTTCAAATCTCAATCCACGAACATCAATTCTCATCACTCAACCCTCAACACTCAGTCCTCAATCTTCAATACTCAATCCTAGATCCTCAATCTTCAATCCTCAATACACAATCTTCAATCCTCAATCCTCAATCCTCAATCCTCAATACTCAATCCTCAATCGTCAATCCTCAATTCCCAATCCTCAATCTTCAATCCTCAATCCTCAAACTTCAATCCTCAATCCTCTATACTCAATCACCAATCCTCAATCTTCAATCCTCAATACTCAATCTTCAATCCTCAATCCTCAGTCCTCAATCCTCAATCCTCAATCCTCAGTCCTCAATCTTCAATCCTCAATACTCAATCTGCAATCCTCAATCCTCAATCCTCAATCCTCAATCCTAATTCGTCACTCCTCAATACCCAATCCTCAATCTTCAATCCTCAATCCTCAATCCTCAATTCTCAATCCTCAATCCACAATCCTCAATCCTCAATCTTCTATCCTCAATACTCAATCTTCAATACTCAATCCTCAATCCTCAATCCTCAATCTTCAATCCTCAATCCTCAATCCCAAATCCTCAATCCTCAATCCTCAACCCTCAATCCTCAGTCCTGAAACCTCAATACCGGATCCTCAATCGTGAATCCTCAATCTTCAGCCCTCAGACATCAACAATCAGTTGTCAATCTTCAATCCTCAATAGAATATCATCAATTCACAGTTTTCAATACTCAATACTCAATCTGCAATCTTCAAATCTCTGTCCACAAACATCAATTCTCATCACTCAACCCTCAACACTCCGTCCCCAATCTTCAATCCTCAATCCTCAATCCTCAACCTTGAATCCTCAATACTCAATCTTCAATCCTCAATCCTCAATTCTCAATCCTCAACACTGAATCCTCAATCGTCAATCCTCAATCCCCAATCCTCAATTTGTCAATCCTCTATCCTCAATCCTCAATCCTCAATCCTCAATCTTCAATCCTCAATACTCATTATTCAATCCTCAATCCTCAATCCTTAGTCCTCAATCCTCAATCCTCCATCCTCAATCCTCAATCTTCAATCCTCAATACTCAATCTGCAATCCTCAATCCTCAATCCTCAATCCTCAATCCTAATTCGTCACTCCTCAATACCCAATCCTCAATCTTCAATCCTCAATCCTCAATCCTCAATTCTCAATACTCAATCCTCAATCCTCAATCCTCAAACTTCAATCCTCAATACTCAACATTCAATACTCATTCCTGAATCCTCAATCCTCAATCCTCATTCCTCAATCCTCAATCCACAATCCCAAATCCTCAATCCTCAATACTCAATCCTCAACCCTCAATCCTCTGTCCTGAAACCTCAATACCGAATCCTTAACCCTGAATCCTCAATCTTCAGCCCTCAGTCCTCAACAATCAATAGTCAATCCTCAATCCTCAATCCTCAGTCCTCAATCCTCAATCCTCGTTCTTCAATCCTCAACACCCAATCCTCAATCTTCAATCCTCAATCCTCAATCCTCAATCCTCAATACTCAATCCTCAATGCTCAACCTTGAATCCTCAATCCTCAATACTCAATCCTCAATTCTCAATCCTCAATCGTCAACCTTCAATCCTCAATACTCAACCTTCAATCCTCAGTACTCAATCCTAATTCGTCACTCCTCAATACCCAATCCTCAATCCTCAATCCTCAATCCTCAATCCTGAATCCTCAATCCTCAATCGTCATTCCTCAATACCCAATCCTCAATCCTCAATCATCAATCCTCAATCCTCAATTCCCAATCCTCAATCTTCAATCCTCAATCCTCAATCTTCAATCCTCAATCCTCAATACTCAATCACCAATCCTCAATCTTCAATCCTCAATACTCAATCTTCAATCCTCAATCCTCAGTCCTCAATCCTCAATCCTCAATCCTCAGTCCTCAATCTTCAATCCTCAATACTCAATCTGCAATCCTCAATCCTCAATCCTCAATCCTCAATCCTAATTCGTCACTCCTCAATACCCAATCCTCAATCTTCAATCCTCAATCCTCGATCCTCAATTCTCAATCCTCAATCCCCAATCCTCAATCCTCAATCTTCAATCCTCAATACTCAATCTTCAATACTCAATCCTCAATCCTCAATCCTCAATCCTCAATCCTCAATCCTCAATCCCAAATCCTCAATCCTCAATCCTCAATCCTCAACCCTCAATCCTCAGTCCTGAAACCACAATACCGGATCCTCAATCGTGAATCCTCAATCTTCAGCCCTCAGACATCAACAATCAGTTGTCAATCTTCAATCCTCAATAGAATATTATCAATTCACAGATTTCAATACTCAATACTCAATCTGCAATCTTCAAATCTCTGTCCACAAACATCAATTCTCATCACTCAACCCTCAACACTCCGTCCCCAATCTTCAATCCTCAATCCTCAATCCTCAACCTTGAATCCTCAATACTCAATCCTCAATCCTCAATCCTCAATTCTCAATCCTCAACACTGAATCCTCAATCGTCAATCCTCAATCCCCAATCCTCAATTAGTCAATCCTCTATCCTCAATCCTCAATCCTCAATCCTCAATCTTCAATCCTCAATACTCATTATTCAATCCTCAATCCTCAATCCTCAGTCCTCAATCCTCAATCCTCCATCCTCAATCCTCAATCTTCAATCCTCAATACTCAATCTGCAATCCTCAATCCTCAATCCTCAATCCTCAATCCTAATTCGTCACTCCTCAATACCCAATCCTCAATCTTCAATCCTCAATACTCAATCTTCAATCCTCAATCCTCAGTCCTCAAACCTCAATTCTGAATCCGCAATCCTGAATCCTCAACCTTCAGCCCTCAGTCCTCAACAATCAGTTGTCAATCCTCAATACTCAATAAGGTATCCTCAATTCACAGTTTTCAATCCTCAATACTCAATAGAGTATCATCAGTTCACAGTTTTCAATACTCAATACTCAAATGCAATCTTCAAATCTCTATCTACAAACATCAATTCTCATCACTCAACCCCCAACACTCAGTCCTCAATGTTCAACACGCAATCCTCAATCCTCAATCTTCAATCCTCAATACTGAATCTTCAATCCTCAATCCTCAATTCTCATTCCTCAATACTCAATCTGCAATCCTCAATCCTCAATCCTCAATCCTCAGTCCTCAATCCTCAATCCTCAATCCTCAATCCTCAATCCTCAATCCTCAATCCCCAATCCTCAATCCTCAATTCTCAATCCTCAATCCACAGTCCTCAGTCATCAAACCTTAATCCTCAACCCACAGTCCTCATCCTCAATACTCAATCCTCAGTCCTCAATCCTCAGTCCTCAATCCTCAGTCCTCAATCCTCAATCCTCAGTCTTCAATGTCCAATACTCAATCTTCAATCCTCAATACTCAATCCTCAATCCTCAATCCTCAATACTCAATCCTCAATCTTCAATCCTCAATACTCAATCTTCAACACTCAATCTTCAATCCTCAATCCTCTATCCTCATTCTTCAATCCTCAACACCCAATCCTCAATCTTCAATCCTCAATCCTTAGTCCTCAATCCTCAATCCTCATTGTTCAATCCTTAATACCCAATCCTCAATCTTCAATCCTCAATCCTCAATCCTCAATCCTCAATCCTCAATCCTCAATCCTCAGTGCTCAAACCTCAATCCCGAATCCTCAATCCTCAATCCTCAACCCTCAATCCTCAGTCCTTTAACCTCAATGCCGAATCCTCAATCCTGAATCCTCAACCTTCAGCCCTCAGTCCTCCGCAATCAATTGTCAATCCTCAGTCCTCAATAGAATATCCTCAATTCACAGTTTTCAATACTCAATCCCCATTCTTCAATCTTCTAATCACAATCCACAAACATCAATTCTCATCACTGAACCCTCAACACTCAGTCCTCAATCTTCAATCCTCAATCCTCAATTCTCAAACTTCAATCCTCAATACTGAATCTTCAATCCTAAAACCTCAATCCTCAATCCTCAATCCTCAATCCTCAATCTTCAATCCTCAGTCCCCAATCCTCAAATCTTCAACCCTCAGTCCCCAATCCTCAATCTTCAATCCTCAATACTCAATCCTCAATCCTCAATCTTCAGCCCTCAGACATCAACAATCAGTTGTCAATCTGCAATCCTCAAGAGAATATCATCAATTCACAGTTTTCAATACTCAATACTCAATCTGCAATCTTCAAATCTCTGTCCACAAACATCAACTCTCATCACTCAACCCTCAACACTCCGTCCCCAATCCTCAATCTTCAATCCTCAATCCTCAATCCTCAATCCTCAATTCTCAATTTTCAATCCTCAAACCTCAATCCTCAATCCACAATCCTCAATCCTCAATCCACAATCCTCAATCCTCAATCCACAAACCTCAATCCTGAGCCCTGAAACCTCAATCCCGAATCCTCAATCCTGAATCCTCAATCTTCAGACCTCAGTCCTCAACAATCAATTGTCAATCCTCAATCCTCAATAGAATATCCTCAATTCACAGTTTTCAATACTCAATCCCCATTCTTCAATCTTCAAATCTGAATCCACAAACATCAATTCTCATAACTCAACCCTCAACTCTCAGTCCTCAATCTTCAATCCTCAATCCTCAATCCTCAATATTCAATCCTCAATACTCAATCTTCAATCCTCAATCCTCAATTCTCAATCCTCAATACTCAATTCTCAATCGTCAATCCTCTATCCGCAATCCTCAATCTTCAATCCTCTATCCTCAATCCTCAATCCTCAATCCTCAATCCTCAATCCTCAATAGTCAATCTCCAATCCTGAATACTCAATCTTCAATCCTCAATCCTCAGTCCTCAATCCTCCATCCTCATTCTTCAATCCTCAAAACCCAATCCCACAATCTTCAATCCTCAACCTCAATCCTCAATTCTCAACACTCAATCCTCAATCCTCTGACCTCAAGCATCGATACGCAAGCCTCAGTCCTCGTCCTCAATCCACAACCCTCAATCCTCGTTCCTCAATCTTCATTCATCAATATTCAACCTTCAACTCTCAATCCTCAATCCTCAATCCTCAATCTTCAATCCTCAATCCTCAATCCTCAATACCCAATCCTCAATCTTCAATCCTCAATCCTCAATCCTCAATCCTCAATTCTCAATCCTCAACCCTCAATCCTCAGTCCTCAAACCTCAATCCCGAATCCTCAATCCTGAATCCTCAATCTTCAGCCCTCAGTCCTCAAGAATCAATTGCCAATCCTCAATCCTCAATAGAATAACCTCATGTCACAGTTTCCAATACTCAATCCCCGTTCTTCAATCTTCAAATCTCAATCCACAAACATCAATTCTCATCACTCAAACCTCAACACTCAGTCCTCCATCTTCAATCCTCAATCCTCAGTCATCCATCCTCAATCCTCAATCCTCAATCCTCAATCTTCAATCCTCTATACTCAATCTTCAATCCTCAGTCCTCAATCCTCAATCCTCAATCGTCATTCTTCAATCCTCAACACACAATCCTCAATCTTCAATCCTCAATCTTCAATCCTCAATGCCCAATCCTCAATCCTCAATCCTCAGACATCAAACATCAATACTCAACCCTCAGTCCTCGTCCTCAATCCACAACACTCAATCCTCAATCCTCAATCTTCAATCATCAATATTCAATCTTCAATCCTCAATCCTCAATCCTCAATCCTCAATCCTCAATCCTCAATCCTCAATCCTCAATCCTCAATACCCAATCCTCAATCTTCAATCCTCAATTCTGAATCCTCAATCCTCAATCCTCAATCCTCAATCCTCAATCCTCAGTGCTCAAACCTCACTCCCGAATCCTCAATCCTCAACCCTCAACCCTCAATCCTCAGTCCTTAAACCTCAATGCCGAATCCTGAATCCTGAATCCTCAACCTTCAGCTCTCAGTCCTCTACAATCAATTGTCAATCCTTCAGTCCTCAATAGAATATCCTCAATTCACAGTTTTCAATACTCAATCCCCATTCTTCAATCTTCTAATCTCAATCCACAAACATCAATCCTCATCACTGAACCCTCAACACTCAGTCCTCAATCTTCAATCCTCAATACTCAATCCTCAATACTCAATCTTCAATCCTCAATAATCAATCCTGAATCCTCAATCCTCAAACCTCAGTCCTCAATCCTCAGTCCTCAATCCTCAATCCTCAATCTTCAATCCTCAATCCTCAATCCTCAACCCTCAATCTTCAATCCTCAATACTCAATCTCCAATACTCAATCCTCAATCCTCCATCCTCAGACCTCAAGCATCAATACCCAAGCCTCAGTCCTCGTCCTCAATCCACAACACTCAATCCTCATTCCTCAATCTTCATTCATCAATATTCAACATTCAATCCTCAATCCTCAATCCTCAATCCTCAATACCCAATCCTCAATCCTCAATCCTTAATCCTCAATCCTCAATCCTTTATCCTCAATCCTCAGTCCTCAGTCCTCAAACATCAATCCTGAATCCTCAATCCTGAATCCTCAATCTTCAGCCCGCAGTCCTCAACAATCAGTTGTCAATCCTCAATCCTCAACAGAATATCACCAATTCACAGTTTTCAATACTCAATACTCAATCTGCAATCTTCAAATCTCTATCCACAAACATCAATTCTCATCACTCAACCCTCAACACTCAGTCCTCGATCCTCAATATTCAATCCTCAATCCTCGATCCTCAATCCTCAAACCTCAATCCTCAATCGTCAATCTCCAATCCTGAATACTCAATCTTCAATCCTCAATCCTCAGTCCTCAATCCTCAATCCTCGTTCTTCAATCCTCAACACCCAATCCTCAATCTTCAATCCTCAATCCTCAATCCTCAATCCTCAATACTCAATCCTCAATGCTCAACCTTGAATCCTCAATCCTCAATACTCAATCCTCAATTCTCAATCCTCAATCGTCAACCTTCAATCCTCAATACTCAACCTTCAATCCTCAGTACTCAATCCTAATTCGTCACTCCTCAATACCCAATCCTCAATCCTCAATCCTCAATCCTCAATCCTGAATCCTCAATCCTCAATCGTCATTCCTCAATACCCAATCCTCAATCCTCAATCATCAATCCTCAATCCTCAATTCCCAATCCTCAATCTTCAATCCTCAATCCTCAATCTTCAATCCTCAATCCTCAATACTCAATCACCAATCCTCAATCTTCAATCCTCAATACTCAATCTTCAATCCTCAATCCTCAGTCCTCAATCCTCAATCCTCAATCCTCAGTCCTCAATCTTCAATCCTCAATACTCAATCTGCAATCCTCAATCCTCAATCCTCAATCCTCAATCCTAATTCGTCACTCCTCAATACCCAATCCTCAATCTTCAATCCTCAATCCTCGATCCTCAATTCTCAATCCTCAATCCACAATCCTCAATCCTCAATCTTCAATCCTCAATACTCAATCTTCAATACTCAATCCTCAATCCTCAATCCTCAATCCTCAATCCTCAATCCTCAATCCCAAATCCTCAATCCTCAATCCTCATTCCTCAACCCTCAATCCTCAGTCCTGAAACCTCAATACCGGATCCTCAATCGTGAATCCTCAATCTTCAGCCCTCAGACATCAACAATCAGTTGTCAATCTTCAATCCTCAATAGAATATTATCAATTCACAGTTTTCAATACTCAATACTCAATCTGCAATCTTCAAATCTCTGTCCACAAACATCAATTCTCATCACTCAACCCTCAACACTCCGTCCCCAATCTTCAATCCTCAATCCTCAATCCTCAACCTTGAATCCTCAATACTCAATCCTCAATCCTCAATCCTCAATTCTCAATCCTCAACACTGAATCCTCAATCGTCAATCCTCAATCCCCAATCCTCAATTTGTCAATCCTCTATCCTCAATCCTCAATCCTCAATCCTCAATCTTCAATCCTCAATACTCATTATTCAATCCTCAGTCCTCAATCCTCAGTCCTCAATCCTCAATCCTCCATCCTCAATCCTCAATCTTCAATCCTCAATACTCAATCTGCAATCCTCAATCCTCAATCCTCAATCCTCAATCCTAATTCGTCACTCCTCAATACCCAATCCTCAATCTTCAATCCTCAATCCTCAATCCTCAATTCTCAATACTCAATCCTCAATCCTCAATCCTCAAACTTCAATCCTCAATACTCAACATTCAATACTCATTCCTGAATCCTCAATCCTCAATCCTCATTCCTCAATCCTCAATCCACAATCCCAAATCCTCAATCCTGAATACTCAATCCTCAACCCTCAATCCTCTGTCCTGAAACCTCAATACCGAATCCTTAACCCTGAATCCTCAATCTTCAGCCCTCAGTCCTCAACAATCAATAGTCAATCCTCAATCCTCAATAGAATATCCTCAACTCACCGTTTTCAATACTGAATCCCCATTCTTCAATCCTCAAATCTCAATCCACAAGCATCAATTCTCATCACTCAACCCTCAACACTCAGTCCTCAATCTTCAATCCTCAATCCTAAATCCACAATCGTCAATCCTCAATTCCCAATCCTCAATCCTCAATCCTCAATCCTCATTCTTCAATCCTCAACACCCAATCCTCAATCTTCAATCCTCAATCCTCAGTCCTCAATTCTCAATTCTCAATCCACAGTCCTCAGACCTCAGACATCAATACTCAACCCTCAGTCCTCGTCCGCAATCCACAACCCTCAATCCTCAATCCTCAATCTTCAAACATCAATATTCTATCTTCAATCCTCAATCCTCAATCCTCAATCCTCAATCCTCAATCCTCAATCTTCAATCCTCAATACTTAATCTTCAATCCTCAATCCTCAATCCTCAATCCTCAATCCTCAATCCTCAATCCTCAATCGTCAATCCTCAATTCCCAATCCTCAACCTTCAATCCTCAATCCTCAATCTTCAATCCACAATCCTCAATCCTCAATCCTCAATCCTCAGCCTTCAATCCTCAATACTCAATCTTCAATCCTCTTTCCTCAATCCTCAATCCTCAATCTTCAATCTTCATTCCTCAATCCTCAATCCTCAATCCTCAATCCTCAATCCTCAATCTTCAATCCTCAATACTCAATCTTCATTCCTCAATCCTCAGTCCTCAATCCTCAATCCTCAATCTTCGATCCTCAGTCCCCAATCCTCAATCTTCAATCCTCAATCCTCAACTCTCAATCCTCAATCCTCAATTTTCAATCCTCAATATTCAATCTTCAATCTACAATCCTCAGTCCTCAATCCTCAATCCTCAACCCTCAATCCTCAATCCTCAATCCTCAGTCCTGAAACCTGAATCCCGAATCCTCAATCCTGAATCCGCAAACTTCAGTCCTCAGTCCTCAACAATCAATTGTCAATCCTCAATCCTCAATAGAATATCCTCAATTCACAATTTTCAATACTCAGTCCCCATTCTTCAATCTTCAAATCTCAATTCACAAACATCAATTCTCATCACTCAACCCTCGACACTCAGTCCTCAATCTTCAATCCTCAATCCTCAATCCTCAATCTTGAATCCTCAATACTCAACCTTCAATCCTCAATCCTCAATTCTCAAACCTCAATACTCAATCCTCAATCGTCAATCCTCAATCCCCAATCCTCAATCTTCAATCCTCTATCCTCAATCCTCAATCCTCAATCCTCAATCTTCAATACACAATACTCAATCTTCAATCCTCAATCCGCAATCCTCATTCCTCAATCCTCAATCCTCCATCCTCAATCCTCAATCTCCAATCCTCAAACCTCAATCCTCAATCCTCAATCTTCAATACTCAATACTCAATCTTCAATCCTCAATCCGCAATCCTCATTCCTCAATCCTCAATCCTCCATCCTCAATCCTCAATCTTCAATCCTCAATACTCTATCTGCAATCCTCAATCCTCAATCCTCAATCCCCGATCCTAATTCGTCACTCCTCAATACCCAATCCTCAATCTTCAATCCTCAATCCTCAATCCTCAATTCTCAATACTCAATCCTCAATCATCAATCCTTAATCTTCAATCCTCAATACTCAACCTTCAATACTCATTACTCAATCCTCAATCCTCAACCCTCAATCCTCAATCCTCAATCCCAAATACGCAATCCTCAATCCTCAATCCTCAACCCTCAAACCTCAGTCCTGAAACCTCTATACCGAATCCTTAATCCTGAATCCTCAATCTTCAGCCCTCAGTCCTCAACAATCAATTGTCAATCCTCAATCCTCAATAGAATATCCTCAATTCACAGTTTTCAATACTCAATCCCCATTCTTCAATCTTCAAATCTCAATCCACAAACATCAATTCTCATCACTCAACCCTCAACACTCAGTCCTCAATCTTCAATCCTCAATCCTCAATCCTCAATCTTCAATCCTCAGTACTCAATCTTCAATCCTCAATCCTCAACCCTGAATCCTCACTCTTCAGCCCTCAGTCCTCAACAATCAGTTGTCAATCCTCAATCCTCAACAGAATATCACCAATTCACAGTTTTCAATACTCAATCCCCATTCTTCAATCTTCAAATCTCAATCCACAAACATCAATTCTCATTACTCAACCCTCAACACTCAGTCCTCAATCTTCAATCCTCAATCCTCAATCCTCAATCTTCAATCCTCAATACTCAATCTTCAATCCTCAATCCTCAATTCTCATTCCTCAATACTCAATCTGCAATCCTCAATCCTTAATCCTCAATCCTCAATCCTCAATCCTCAATCCCCAATCCTCAATCCTCAATTCTCAATCCTCAATCCACAGTCCTCAGTCATCAAACCTTAATCCTCAACCCACAGTCCTCATCCTCAATACTCAATCCTCAGTCCTCAATCCTCAGTCCTCAATCCTCAATCCTCAGCCTTCAATGTCCAATACTCAATCTTCAATCCTCAATACTCAATCCTCAATCCTCAACCCTCAATACTCAATCCTCAATCTTCAATCCTCAATACTCAATCTTCAACACTCAATCTTCAATCCTCAATCCTCTATCCTCATTCTTCAATCCTCAACACCCAATCCTCAATCTTCAATCCTCAATCCTTAGTCCTCAATCCTCAATCCTCATTGTTCAATCCTTAATACCCAATCCTCAATCTTCAATCCTCAATCCTCATTCCCCAATTCTCAACACTCAATCCTCAATCCTCAGACCTCAAGCATCAATACCCAAGCCTCAGTCCTCGTCCTCAATCCACAACACTCAATCCTCAATCCTCAATCTTCAATCATCAATATTCAATCTTCAATCCTCAATCCTCAATCCTCAATCCTCAATCCTCAATCCTCAATCCTCAATACTCAATCCTCAATCTTCAATCCTCAATACTCAATCTTCAACACTCAATCTTCAATCCTCAATCCTCTATCCTCATTCTTCAATCCTCAACACCCAATCCTCAATCTTCAATCCTCAATCCTTAGTCCTCAGTCCTCAATCCTCAATCCTCAATCCTCAATCCTCAATCCTCAATCCTCAATACTCAATCCTCAATCTTCAATCCTCAATACTCAATCTTCAACACTCAATCTTCAATCCTCAATCCTCTATCCTCATTCTTCAATCCTCAACACCCAATCCTCAATCTTCAATCCTCAATCCTTAGTCCTCAATCCTCAATCCTCATTGTTCAATCCTTAATACCCAATCCTCAATCTTCAATCCTCAATCCTCATTCCCCAATTCTCAACACTCAATCCTCAATCCTCAGACCTCAAGCATCAATACCCAAGCCTCAGTCCTCGTCCTCAATCCACAACACTCAATCCTCAATCCTCAATCTTCAATCATCAATATTCAATCTTCAATCCTCAATCCTCAATCCTCAATCCTCAATCCTCAATCCTCAATCCTCAATACCCAATTCTCAATCTTCAATCCTCAATCCTCAATCCTCAATCCTCAATCCTCAATCCTCAATCCTCAGTGCTCAAACCTCAATCCCGAATCCTCTATCCTCAATCCTCAACCCTCAATCCTCAGTCCTTAAACCTCAATGCCGAATCCTCAATCCTGAATCCTCAACCTTCAGCCCTCAGCCCTCCGCAATCAATTGTCAATCCTCAGTCCTCAATAGAATATCCTCAATTCACAGTTTTCAATACTCAATCCCCATTCTTCAATCTTCTAATCACAATCCACAAACATCAATTCTCATCACTGAACCCTCAACACTCAGTCCTCAATCTTCAATCCTCAATCCTCAATTCTCAAACTTCAATCCTCAATTCTCAATTTTCAATCCTCAAACCTCAATCCTCAATCCACAATCCTCAATCCTCAATCCACAATCCTCAATCCTCAATCCACAAACCTCAATCCTCAGCCCTGAAACCTCAATCCCGAATCCTCAATCCTGAATCCTCAATCTTCAGACCTCAGTCCTCAACAATCAATTGTCAATCCTCAATCCTCAATAGAATATCCTCAATTCACAGTTTTCAATACTCAATCCCCATTCTTCAATCTTCAAATCTGAATCCACAAACATCAATTCTCATAACTCAACCCTCAACTCTCAGTCCTCAATCTTCAATCCTCAATCCTCAATCCTCAATATTCAATCCTCAATACTCAATCTTCAATCCTCAATCCTCAATTCTCAATCCTCAATACTCAATTCTCAATCGTCAATCCTCTATCCGCAATCCTCAATCTTCAATCCTCTATCCTCAATCCTCAATCCTCAATCCTCAATCCTCAATCCTCAATAGTCAATCTCCAATCCTGAATACTCAATCTTCAATCCTCAATCCTCAGTCCTCAATCCTCCATCCTCATTCTTCAATCCTCAATACCCAATCCTCAATCTTCAATCCTCAACCTCAATCCTCAATTCTCAACACTCAATCCTCAATCCTCTGACCTCAAGCATCGATACGCAAGCCTCAGTCCTCGTCCTCAATCCACAACCCTCAATCCTCGTTCCTCAATCTTCATTCATCAATATTCAACCTTCAACCCTCAATCCTCAATCCTCAATCCTCAATCTTCAATACTCAATCCTCAATCCTCAATACCCAATCTCCAATACTCAATCCTCAATCCTCCATCCTCAGACCTCAAGCATCAATACCCAAGCCTCAGTCCTCGTCCTCAATCCACAACACTCAATCCTCATTCCTCAATCTTCATTCATCAATATTCAACATTCAATCCTCAATCCTCAATCCTCAATCCTCAATACTCAATCTTCAATCCTCAATAATCAATCCTGAATCCTCAATCCTCAAACCTCAGTCCTCAATCCTCAGTCCTCAATCCTCAATCCTCAATCTTCAATCCTCAATCCTCAATCCTCAACCCTCAATCTTCAATCCTCAATACTCAATCTCCAATACTCAATCCTCAATCCTCCATCCTCAGACCTCAAGCATCAATACCCAAGCCTCAGTCCTCGTCCTCAATCCACAACACTCAATCCTCATTCCTCAATCTTCATTCATCAATATTCAACATTCAATCCTCAATCCTCAATCCTCAATCCTCAATACTCAATCCTCAATCCTCAATCCTCAATACCCAATCCTCAATCTTCAATCCTCAATCCTCAATCCTCAATCCTCAATCCTCAATCCTCAATCCTCAATCCTCAATCCTCAGTCCTCAGTCCTCAAACATCAATCCTGAATCCTCAATCCTGAATCCTCAATCTTCAGCCCGCAGTCCTCAACAATCAGTTGTCAATCCTCAATCCTCAACAGAATATCACCAATTCACAGTTTTCAATACTCAATACTCAAT
Organism: Calliopsis andreniformis; assembly: GCF_051401765.1. NCBI lineage: Eukaryota > Metazoa > Arthropoda > Insecta > Hymenoptera > Andrenidae > Calliopsis > Calliopsis andreniformis. The sequence goes on from NW_027480604.1 coordinate 174,416, forward strand.
CTGCAATCTTCAAATCTCTATCCACAAACATCAATTCTCATCACTCAACCCTCAACACTCAGTCCTCGATCCTCAATATTCAATCCTCAATCCTCGATCCTCAATCGTCAAACCTCAATCCTCAATCGTCAATCTCCAATCCTGAATAGTCAATCTTCAATCCTCAATCCTCAGTCCTCAATCCTCAATCCTCATTCTTCAATCCTCAACACCCAATCCTCAATCTTCAATCCTCAATCCTCAATCCTCAATCCTCAATACTCAATCCTCAATGCTCAACCTAGAATCCTCAATCCTCAATACTCAATCCTCAATTCTCAATCCTCAATCGTCAACCTTCAATCCTCAATACTCAACCTTCAATCCTCAGTACTCAATCCTAATTCGTCACTCCTCAATACCCAATCCTCAATCCTCAATCCTCAATCCTCAATCCTGAATCCTCAATCCTCAATCGTCATTCCTCAATACCCAATCCTCAATCCTCAATCATCAATCCTCAATCCTCAATCCTCAATCCTCAATCCTCAATCCTCAGTCCTCAAACATCAGTCCTGAATCCTCAATCCTGAAACCTCAATCTTCAGCCCTCAGTACTCAACAGTCAGTTGTCAATCCTCAATCCTCAATAGAATATCACCAATTCATAGTTTTCAATACTCAATACTCAATCTGCCATCTTCAAATCTCTATCCACAAACATCAAATCTCATCACTCAACCCTCAACACTCAGTCCCCAATCCTCAATATTCAATCCTCAATCCTCAATCCTCAATCCTCAATCCTCAACCTTCAGTCCTCAATGCTCAATGTTGAATCCTCAATCCTCAATACTCAATCCTCAATTCTCAATCCTCAATCGTCAATCTTCAATCCTCAATACTCAATCTTCAATTCTCAGTCCTCAGTCCCGAATCCCCAATCTTCATTCTTCAATCCTCAATACCCAATCCTCAATCTTCAACCCTCAATGCTCAATCCTCAATCCACAATGTTCAATCCTCAATACTCAATCCTCAATCCCCAATACTCAATCTTCAATCCTCAATACTCAATCCTGAATCCTCAATCTTCAGCCCTCAGTCCTCAACAATCAATTGTCAATCGTCAATCCTCAATAGAATAACCTCAATTCACAGTTTTCAATACTCAATCCCCATTCTTCAATCTTCAATTCTCAATCCACAGACATGAATTCTCATCACTCAACCCTCAACACTCAGTCCTCAATCTTCAATACTCAGTCCTCAATCCTCAATCTTCAATCCTCAATACTCAATCTTCAATCCTCAATCCTCAATCCTCAATACTCAACCATCAATCCTCCATTCTCAATACTCAATAGAATATCATGAATTCTCTGGATTCAATACTCAAACCTCAACCCTCAACCCTCAGCCCTCATCCTCAATCCTCAATCCTCAATCCTCAATCCTCAATAATCAATCCTCAATACTCAATCTTCAATCCTCAATCCTCAATCCTCAATCCTCAATCCTCAATCCTCGTCCCTCAAACCTCAATCCTCAACCCTCAGTCCTCATCCTCAATTCTCAATTCTCAATCCTCAATCCTCAATCCTCAATCTTCAATCGTCAATAATCTATGTCCAATCCTAGATCATCAATCCCCAAACTTCAAACCTCAATCCTCAATCCTCAATTCTCAATTCTCAATCCTCAATCGTCAACCTTCAATCCTCAATACTCAGTCTTCAATCCTCAATCCTCAATCCTCAATCCTCAATCCTCATTCTTCAATCCTCAATACCCAATCCTCAATCCTCAATCCTCAATCCTCAATCCTCAATTCTCAATCCTCAACCCTCAGACCTTAGTCCTCAAACCTCTAACCTCAACCCTCAACCCTCATCCTCAATCCTCAATCTTCAATCCTCAAACATCAATCCTCAATCTTCAATCCTCAATACTCAATCTTTAATCCACAATCCTCAGTCCTCAAACTTCAATTCTGATTCCTCAGTCCTGAATCCTCAACCTTCAGCCCTCAGTCCTCAACAATCAGTTGTCAATCATCAATCCTCAATAGAGTATCCACAAATCACAGTTTTCAATACTCAATACCCAATCTGCAATCTTCAAATCTCTATCCACAAACATCAACTCTCATCACTCAGCCCTCAACGCTCAGTCCTCAATCTTCAATCCTCAATCCTCAATCCTCAATCTTCAATCCTCAATACTCAATCTTCAATCCTCAATCCTCAATCTTCAATCATCAATACTCAATCTTCAATCTTCAATCTCAATCCTCAATCCTCAATCCTCAATCCTAAATCCTCAATATTCAACACACAACACTCAACCATCAATTCTCGATACTCAATCATCAATCCTCAATTCTCAATACTCAATAGAATATCCTGAATTCGCATGTTTCAACACTCAATCCACAATATTCAATAATCAAACCTCAAACCTCAAACATGAATTCTCAACACTCAATCATCAACACTCTGTCCTTTCTCTTCAATGCTCCATACTCAATCCTCAATCCTCAAGCGTCAATCCTCAATCCTCAATCCTCAACCCTCAATCCTCAGTCCTCAAACCTCAATCCCGAATCCTCATTCCAGAATACTCAATCTTCAGCTCTCAGTCCTCAACAATCAATTGTCAATCCTCAATCCTCAATAGAATAACCTCAATTCACAGTTATCAATACTCAATCCCCATTCTTCAATCTTCAAACCTCAATCCACAAACATCAATTCTCATCACTCAACAATCAACACTCAGTACTCAATCTTCAATCCTCAATCCACAATCCTCAATCTTCAATCCTCAATACTCGATCTTCAATCCTCAATCCTCAATTCTCAATCCTCAATGCTCAATCCTCAACTTCCAATCCTCAATCCCCAATCCCCAAACTTCAATCCCCAATCCTCAATCCTCAAACCTCAATCCTCAATCGTCAATCCTCAATACTCAATCTGCAATCCTCAATCCTCAATCCTCAGTTCTCAATCCTCAATCCTCAGACCTCAAACATCAATATTCAACCCTCAGTCCTCGTCCTCAATCCACAACCCTCAATCCTCAATCCTCAATTTTCAATCATCAATATTCAATCTTCAATCCTCAATCCTCAATACTCAACACTCAATCCTCAATCCTCAATGCTCAATCCTCAATCTTCAATCCTCAATCCTCAATTTTCAATCTTCAATACTCAATCTTCAATCCTCAATCCTCAATCCTCAATCCTCAATCCTCAACCTTCAATCCGCAATACTCAATCTTCAATCCTCAATACTCAATCCTCAATCCTCAATCGTCATTCTTCAATTCGCAACACCCAATCCTCAATCTTCAATCCTCAATCCTCAATCCTCAATTCTCAATACTCAATCCTCAATCCTCAGACCTCAAACCTGAATCCTCAACCCTCAGCCCTCATACTCAATCCTCAATCCTCAATCCTCAATCCTCAATCTTCAATCCTCAATACTCAATATTCAACCCTCAATCCTCAGTCCTCAAACCTGAATCCCGAATCCTCAATCCTGAATCCTCAATCTTCAGCCCTCAGTCCTCAACAATCAATTGTCAATCCACAATCCTCAATAGAATAACCTCAATTCACAGTTTTCAATACTCAATCCCCATTCTTCAATCTTCAAATCTCAATCCACAAACATCAATTCTCGTCACTCAACCCTCAACACTCAGTCCTCAATCTTCAATCCTCAATCCGCAATCGTCAATCTTCAATCCTCAATACTCAATCTTCAATCCCGAATCCTCAATTCTCAATCCTCAATACTCAATCCTCAACCGCCATTCCTCAATCCCCAACCCCAATCTTCAATCCCCAATCCTCAATCCTCAATCCTCAATCCTCAATCTTCAATCCTCAATACTCAATCTGCAATCCTCAATCCTCAATCCTCAATCCTCAATACTCATTCTTCAATCCTCAATACCATATCCTCAATCTTCAATCCTCAATCCTCAATCCTCAATTCTCAATCCTCAATCCTCAATCTTCAATCCTCAATACTCAATCTGCAATCCTCAATCCTCAATCCTCAATCCTCAGTCCTAATTCGTCACTCCTCAATCTCCAATCCTCAATCTTCAATCCTCAATTCCCAATCCTCAATCCTCAATCCTCAATCCCCAATCCTCAATCGTCAATCCTCAATCCCCAATCCTCAATCTTCAATCCTCTATCCTCAATCATCTATCCTCGATCCCCAATCCTCAATCTTCAATCCTCAATCTTCAATCCTCAATCAGCAATCCTCAATTTTCAATCCTCAATACTCAATCTTCAATCCTCAGTCCTCAATCCTCAATCCTCAATCCTCAATCCTCAATCCTCAATCCTCAACCCTCAATCCTCAGTCCAGAAACATCACTACCGAATCCTCAATCCTGAATCCTCAATCTTCAGCCCTCAGTCCTCAACAATCAATTGTCAATCCTCAATCCTCAATAGAATATCCTCAATTCACAGTTTTCAATACTCAATCCCCATTCTTCAATCTTCAAATCTCAATCGCAAGCATCAAATCTCATCACTCAACCCTCAGCACTCAGTCCTCAATCTTCAATCCTCAATCCTAAATCCTCAATCTTCAATCCTCAATACTCAATCTTCAATCCTAAATCCTCAATTCTCAATCCTCAATACTCAATCCTCAATCGTCAATCCTCAATTCCCAATCCTCAATTTTCAATCCTCAATCCTCAATCTTCAATCCTCAATCCTCAATCCTCAATCCCCAATCCTCAATCTTCAATACTCAATCTTCAATCCTCAATCCTCAATCCTCAGTCCTCAATCCTCAATCCTCAATCCTCAGTCCTCAATCTTCAATCCTCAATACTCAATCTTCAATCCTCAATCCTCAATGCTCAATCCTCAATCCTCAATCCTCAATCCTCAATCCTCAATCCTCAATCTTCAATCCTCAATACTCAATCTTCAACCCTCAATCTTCAATCCTCAATCCTCAATCCTCATTCTTCAATCCTCAACACCCAATCCTCAATCTTCAATCCTCAATCCTCAATCCTCAATTCTCAATCCTCAATCCTCAATCCTCAGACCTCAAACATCAATACTCAACCCACAGTCCTCGTCCGCAATCAACAACCCTCAATCCTCAATCTTCAATGTTCAATCCTCAACCTTCAATACTCAATACTCAATCTTCAATCCTCAATCCTCAATCCTCAGTCCTCAATCCTGAATCCCAAATCCTCAATCCTCAATCCTCAATCCTCAACACTCAATCCTCAGTCCTGAAACATCAATACCGAATTCTCAATACTGAATCCTGAATCTTCAGCCCTCAGTCCTCAACAATCAATAGTCAATCCTCAATCCTCAATAGAATATCCTCAATACTCAATCTTCAATCCTCAATGATCAATCCTCTATCCTCAATCCTCAATCCTGAATGTTCAATCCTCAATACCCAATCCTCAATCTTCAATCCTCAGTACTCAATCCTCAATCCTCAACCCTCGAATCCTCAGTCCTCAAACCTCAATCCTGAATCCTCAATCCTGAAATCTCAATCTTCAGCCCTCAGTCCTCAACAATCAATTGTCAGTCCTCAATCCTCAATAGAACATCCTCAATTCACAGTTTTCAATACTCAATCCCCATTCTTCAATCTTCAAACCTCAATCCGCAAACATCAATTCTCATCACTCAACCCTCAACACTCAGTCCTCAATCTTCAAACCTCAATCCTCAATCCGCAATCTTGAATCCTCAATGCTCAATCTTCAATCCTCAATCCTCAATTCTCAATCCTCAACACTCAATCCTCAATCGTCAATCCTCAATCCCCAATCCTCAATCTTCAATCCTCTATCCTCAGTCCTCAATCCTCAATCTTCAATCCTCAACCTTCAATACTCAATACTCAATCTTCAATCCTCAATCCTCAATCCTCAGCCCTCAATCCTCAATCCTCAATCCTCAATCCTCAATCGTCAATCCTCAATTCCCAATCCTCAATCTTCAACCCTCAACCCTCAATCTTCAATCCTTAATCCTCAATCCTCAATCCCCAATCCTCAACCTTCAACCCTCAACCCTCAATCTTCAATCCTTAATCCTCAATCCTCAATCCCCAATCCTCAACCTTCAATTCTCAATACTCAATCTTCAATCCTCAATCCTCAAACCTCAATCCTCAATCCTCAATCCCCAATCCCCAGTCGTCAATCCTCAATCCCCAATCCTCAATCTTCAATCCTCTATCCTCAATCATCAATCCTCAATCCCCAATCCTCAATCTTCAATCCTCAATCCTCAATCTTCAATCCTCAATCATCAATCCTCAGTCCTCAAACCTCAACCTGAATCCTCAATCCTGAATCCTCAATCTTCATACCTCAGTCCTCAACAATCAATTGTCAATCCTCAATCCTCAATAGAATATCCTCAATTCACAGCTTTCAATACTCAATCCCCATACTTCAATCTTCAAATCTCAATCCACAAACATCAATTATCATCACTCAACCCTCAACACTCAGTCCTCAATCTTCAATCCTCAATCCTCAATCCGCAATCTTGAATCCTCAATACTCAATCTTCAATCCTCAATCCTTAATTCTCAATCCTCAACACTCAATCCTCAATCGTCAATCCTCAATCCCGAATCCTCAATCTTCAATCCTCTATCCTCAATCCTCAATCCTGAATCCTCAATCCTCAATCTTCAATACTCAATACTCAATATTCAATCCTCAATCCTCAATCCTCAGTCCTCAATCCTCAATCCTCAATCCTCAATCCTCAATCTTCAATCCTCAATACTCAATCTGCAATCCTCAATCCTCAATCCTCAATCCTCAGTCCTAATTCGTCACTCCTCAATCCCCAATCCTCAATCTTCAATCCTCAATTCCCAATCCTCAATCCTCAATCCTCAATCCCCAATCCTCAATCGTCAATCCTCAATCCCCAATCCTCAATCTTCAATCCTCTATCCTCAATCATCAATCCTCAATCCCCAATCCTCAATCTTCAATCCTCAATCTTCAATCCTCAATCATCAATCCTCAACCCTCAATCCTCAGTCCTGAAACCTCAATACCGGATCCTCAATCGTGAATCCTCAATCTTCAGCACTCAGTCCTCAACAATCAATTGTCAATCCTCAATCCTCAATAGAATATCCTCAATTCACAGTTTTCAATACTCAATCCCCATTCTCCTATCTTCAAATCTCAATCCACGAACATCAATTCTCATCACTCAACCCTCAACAGTCAGTCTTCAATCTTCAATACTCAATCCTAGATCCTCAATCTTCAATCCTCAATACACAATCTTCAATCCTCAAACCTCAATTCTCAATCCTCAATACTCAATCCTCAATCGTCAATCCTCAATTCCCAATCCTCAATCTTCAATCCTCAATCCTCAATCCTCAATCCTCAATCCTCAATCCTCAATCCTCAATCCTCAATCCTCAATCCTCAATCCCAAATCCTCAATCCTCAATCCTCAATCCTCAACCCTCAATCCTCAGTCCTGAAACCTCAATACCGGACCCTCAATCGTGAATCCTCAATCTTCAGCACTCAGTCCTCAACAATCAATTGTCAATCCTCAATCCTCAATAGAATATCCTCAATTCACAGTTTTCAATACTCAATCCCCATTCTCCTATCTTCAAATCTCAATCCACGAACATCAATTCTCATCACTCAACCCTCAACACTCAGTCCTCAATCTTCAATACTCAATCCTAGATCCTCAATCTTCAATCCTCAATACACAATCTTCAATCCTCAATCCTCAATCCTCAATCCTCAATACTCAATCCTCAATCGTCAATCCTCAATTCCCAATCCTCAATCTTCAATCCTCAATCCTCAATCTTCAATCCTCAATCCTCTATACTCAATCACCAATCCTCAATCTTCAATCCTCAATACTCAATCTTCAATCCTCAATCCTCAGTCCTCAATCCTCAATCCTCAATCCTCAGTCCTCAATCTTCAATCCTCAATACTCAATCTGCAATCCTCAATCCTCAATCCTCAATCCTCAATCCTAATTCGTCACTCCTCAATACCCAATCCTCAATCTTCAATCCTCAATCCTCAATCCTCAATTCTCAATCCTCAATCCACAATCCTCAATCCTCAATCTTCTATCCTCAATACTCAATCTTCAATACTCAATCCTCAATCCTCAATCCTCAATCTTCAATCCTCAATCCTCAATCCCAAATCCTCAATCCTCAATCCTCAACCCTCAATCCTCAGTCCTGAAACCTCAATACCGGATCCTCAATCGTGAATCCTCAATCTTCAGCCCTCAGACATCAACAATCAGTTGTCAATCTTCAATCCTCAATAGAATATCATCAATTCACAGTTTTCAATACTCAATACTCAATCTGCAATCTTCAAATCTCTGTCCACAAACATCAATTCTCATCACTCAACCCTCAACACTCCGTCCCCAATCTTCAATCCTCAATCCTCAATCCTCAACCTTGAATCCTCAATACTCAATCTTCAATCCTCAATCCTCAATTCTCAATCCTCAACACTGAATCCTCAATCGTCAATCCTCAATCCCCAATCCTCAATTTGTCAATCCTCTATCCTCAATCCTCAATCCTCAATCCTCAATCTTCAATCCTCAATACTCATTATTCAATCCTCAATCCTCAATCCTTAGTCCTCAATCCTCAATCCTCCATCCTCAATCCTCAATCTTCAATCCTCAATACTCAATCTGCAATCCTCAATCCTCAATCCTCAATCCTCAATCCTAATTCGTCACTCCTCAATACCCAATCCTCAATCTTCAATCCTCAATCCTCAATCCTCAATTCTCAATACTCAATCCTCAATCCTCAATCCTCAAACTTCAATCCTCAATACTCAACATTCAATACTCATTCCTGAATCCTCAATCCTCAATCCTCATTCCTCAATCCTCAATCCACAATCCCAAATCCTCAATCCTCAATACTCAATCCTCAACCCTCAATCCTCTGTCCTGAAACCTCAATACCGAATCCTTAACCCTGAATCCTCAATCTTCAGCCCTCAGTCCTCAACAATCAATAGTCAATCCTCAATCCTCAATCCTCAGTCCTCAATCCTCAATCCTCGTTCTTCAATCCTCAACACCCAATCCTCAATCTTCAATCCTCAATCCTCAATCCTCAATCCTCAATACTCAATCCTCAATGCTCAACCTTGAATCCTCAATCCTCAATACTCAATCCTCAATTCTCAATCCTCAATCGTCAACCTTCAATCCTCAATACTCAACCTTCAATCCTCAGTACTCAATCCTAATTCGTCACTCCTCAATACCCAATCCTCAATCCTCAATCCTCAATCCTCAATCCTGAATCCTCAATCCTCAATCGTCATTCCTCAATACCCAATCCTCAATCCTCAATCATCAATCCTCAATCCTCAATTCCCAATCCTCAATCTTCAATCCTCAATCCTCAATCTTCAATCCTCAATCCTCAATACTCAATCACCAATCCTCAATCTTCAATCCTCAATACTCAATCTTCAATCCTCAATCCTCAGTCCTCAATCCTCAATCCTCAATCCTCAGTCCTCAATCTTCAATCCTCAATACTCAATCTGCAATCCTCAATCCTCAATCCTCAATCCTCAATCCTAATTCGTCACTCCTCAATACCCAATCCTCAATCTTCAATCCTCAATCCTCGATCCTCAATTCTCAATCCTCAATCCACAATCCTCAATCCTCAATCTTCAATCCTCAATACTCAATCTTCAATACTCAATCCTCAATCCTCAATCCTCAATCCTCAATCCTCAATCCTCAATCCCAAATCCTCAATCCTCAATCCTCAATCCTCAACCCTCAATCCTCAGTCCTGAAACCACAATACCGGATCCTCAATCGTGAATCCTCAATCTTCAGCCCTCAGACATCAACAATCAGTTGTCAATCTTCAATCCTCAATAGAATATTATCAATTCACAGATTTCAATACTCAATACTCAATCTGCAATCTTCAAATCTCTGTCCACAAACATCAATTCTCATCACTCAACCCTCAACACTCCGTCCCCAATCTTCAATCCTCAATCCTCAATCCTCAACCTTGAATCCTCAATACTCAATCCTCAATCCTCAATCCTCAATCCTCAATCCTCAACACTGAATCCTCAATCGTCAATCCTCAATCCCCAATCCTCAATTAGTCAATCCTCTATCCTCAATCCTCAATCCTCAATCCTCAATCTTCAATCCTCAATACTCATTATTCAATCCTCAATCCTCAATCCTCAGTCCTCAATCCTCAATCCTCCATCCTCAATCCTCAATCTTCAATCCTCAATACTCAATCTGCAATCCTCAATCCTCAATCCTCAATCCTCAATCCTAATTCGTCACTCCTCAATACCCAATCCTCAATCTTCAATCCTCAATACTCAATCTTCAATCCTCAATCCTCAGTCCTCAAACCTCAATTCTGAATCCGCAATCCTGAATCCTCAACCTTCAGCCCTCAGTCCTCAACAATCAGTTGTCAATCCTCAATACTCAATAGGGTATCCTCAATTCACAGTTTTCAATCCTCAATACTCAATAGAGTATCATCAGTTCACAGTTTTCAATACTCAATACTCAAATGCAATCTTCAAATCTCTATCTACAAACATCAATTCTCATCACTCAACCCCCAACACTCAGTCCTCAATGTTCAACACGCAATCCTCAATCCTCAATCTTCAATCCTCAATACTGAATCTTCAATCCTCAATCCTCAATTCTCATTCCTCAATACTCAATCTGCAATCCTCAATCCTCAATCCTCAATCCTCAGTCCTCAATCCTCAATCCTCAATCCTCAATCCTCAATCCTCAATCCTCAATCCCCAATCCTCAATCCTCAATTCTCAATCCTCAATCCACAGTCCTCAGTCATCAAACCTTAATCCTCAACCCACAGTCCTCATCCTCAATACTCAATCCTCAGTCCTCAATCCTCAGTCCTCAATCCTCAGTCCTCAATCCTCAATCCTCAGTCTTCAATGTCCAATACTCAATCTTCAATCCTCAATACTCAATCCTCAATCCTCAATCCTCAATACTCAATCCTCAATCTTCAATCCTCAATACTCAATCTTCAACACTCAATCTTCAATCCTCAATCCTCTATCCTCATTCTTCAATCCTCAACACCCAATCCTCAATCTTCAATCCTCAATCCTTAGTCCTCAATCGTCAATCCTCATTGTTCAATCCTTAATACCCAATCCTCAATCTTCAATCCTCAATCCTCATTCCCCAATTCTCAACACTCAATCCTCAATCCTCAGACCTCAAGCATCAATACCCAAGCCTCAGTCCTCGTCCTCAATCCACAACACTCAATCCTCAATCCTCAATCTTCAATCACCAATATTCAATCTTCAATCCTCAATCCTCAATCCTCAATCCTCAATCCTCAATCCTCAGTCCTCAATACCCAATTCTCAATCTTCAATCCTCAATCCTCAATCCTCAATCCTCAATCCTCAATCCTCAATCCTCAGTGCTCAAACCTCAATCCCGAATCCTCAATCCTCAATCCTCAACCCTCAATCCTCAGTCCTTTAACCTCAATGCCGAATCCTCAATCCTGAATCCTCAACCTTCAGCCCTCAGTCCTCCGCAATCAATTGTCAATCCTCAGTCCTCAATAGAATATCCTCAATTCACAGTTTTCAATACTCAATCCCCATTCTTCAATCTTCTAATCACAATCCACAAACATCAATTCTCATCACTGAACCCTCAACACTCAGTCCTCAATCTTCAATCCTCAATCCTCAATTCTCAAACTTCAATCCTCAATACTGAATCTTCAATCCTAAAACCTCAATCCTCAATCCTCAATCCTCAATCCTCAATCTTCAATCCTCAGTCCCCAATCCTCAAATCTTCAACCCTCAGTCCCCAATCCTCAATCTTCAATCCTCAATACTCAATCCTCAATCCTCAATCTTCAGCCCTCAGACATCAACAATCAGTTGTCAATCTGCAATCCTCAAGAGAATATCATCAATTCACAGTTTTCAATACTCAATACTCAATCTGCAATCTTCAAATCTCTGTCCACAAACATCAACTCTCATCACTCAACCCTCAACACTCCGTCCCCAATCCTCAATCTTCAATCCTCAATCCTCAATCCTCAATCCTCAATTCTCAATTTTCAATCCTCAAACCTCAATCCTCAATCCACAATCCTCAATCCTCAATCCACAATCCTCAATCCTCAATCCACAAACCTCAATCCTGAGCCCTGAAACCTCAATCCCGAATCCTCAATCCTGAATCCTCAATCTTCAGACCTCAGTCCTCAACAATCAATTGTCAATCCTCAATCCTCAATAGAATATCCTCAATTCACAGTTTTCAATACTCAATCCCCATTCTTCAATCTTCAAATCTGAATCCACAAACATCAATTCTCATAACTCAACCCTCAACTCTCAGTCCTCAATCTTCAATCCTCAATCCTCAATCCTCAATATTCAATCCTCAATACTCAATCTTCAATCCTCAATCCTCAATTCTCAATCCTCAATACTCAATTCTCAATCGTCAATCCTCTATCCGCAATCCTCAATCTTCAATCCTCTATCCTCAATCCTCAATCCTCAATCCTCAATCCTCAATCCTCAATAGTCAATCTCCAATCCTGAATACTCAATCTTCAATCCTCAATCCTCAGTCCTCAATCCTCCATCCTCATTCTTCAATCCTCAAAACCCAATCCCACAATCTTCAATCCTCAACCTCAATCCTCAATTCTCAACACTCAATCCTCAATCCTCTGACCTCAAGCATCGATACGCAAGCCTCAGTCCTCGTCCTCAATCCACAACCCTCAATCCTCGTTCCTCAATCTTCATTCATCAATATTCAACCTTCAACTCTCAATCCTCAATCCTCAATCCTCAATCTTCAATCCTCAATCCTCAATCCTCAATACCCAATCCTCAATCTTCAATCCTCAATCCTCAATCCTCAATCCTCAATTCTCAATCCTCAACCCTCAATCCTCAGTCCTCAAACCTCAATCCCGAATCCTCAATCCTGAATCCTCAATCTTCAGCCCTCAGTCCTCAAGAATCAATTGCCAATCCTCAATCCTCAATAGAATAACCTCATGTCACAGTTTCCAATACTCAATCCCCGTTCTTCAATCTTCAAATCTCAATCCACAAACATCAATTCTCATCACTCAAACCTCAACACTCAGTCCTCCATCTTCAATCCTCAATCCTCAATCATCCATCCTCAATCCTCAATCCTCAATCCTCAATCTTCAATCCTCTATACTCAATCTTCAATCCTCAGTCCTCAATCCTCAATCCTCAATCGTCATTCTTCAATCCTCAACACACAATCCTCAATCTTCAATCCTCAATCTTCAATCCTCAATGCCCAATCCTCAATCCTCAATCCTCAGACATCAAACATCAATACTCAACCCTCAGTCCTCGTCCTCAATCCACAACACTCAATCCTCAATCCTCAATCTTCAATCATCAATATTCAATCTTCAATCCTCAATCCTCAATCCTCAATCCTCAATCCTCAATCCTCAATCCTCAATCCTCAATCCTCAATACCCAATCCTCAATCTTCAATCCTCAATTCTGAATCCTCAATCCTCAATCCTCAATCCTCAACACTCAATCCTCAGTGCTCAAACCTCACTCCCGAATCCTCAATCCTCAACCCTCAACCCTCAATCCTCAGTCCTTAAACCTCAATGCCGAATCCTGAATCCTGAATCCTCAACCTTCAGCACTCAGTCCTCTACAATCAATTGTCAATCCTTCAGTCCTCAATAGAATATCCTCAATTCACAGTTTTCAATACTCAATCCCCATTCTTCAATCTTCTAATCTCAATCCACAAACATCAATTCTCATCACTGAACCCTCAACACTCAGTCCTCAATCTTCAATCCTCAATACTCAATCCTCAATACTCAATCTTCAATCCTCAATAATCAATCCTGAATCCTCAATCCTCAAACCTCAGTCCTCAATCCTCAGTCCTCAATCCTCAATCCTCAATCTTCAATCCTCAATCCTCAATCCTCAACCCTCAATCTTCAATCCTCAATACTCAATCTCCAATACTCAATCCTCAATCCTCCATCCTCAGACCTCAAGCATCAATACCCAAGCCTCAGTCCTCGTCCTCAATCCACAACACTCAATCCTCATTCCTCAATCTTCATTCATCAATATTCAACATTCAATCCTCAATCCTCAATCCTCAATCCTCAATACTCAATCCTCAATCCTCAATCCTCAATACCCAATCCTCAATCTTCAATCCTCAATCCTCAATCCTCAATCCTCAATCCTCAATCCTCAATCCTCAATCCTCAATCCTCAGTCCTCAGTCCTCAAACATCAATCCTGAATCCTCAATCCTGAATCCTCAATCTTCAGCCCGCAGTCCTCAACAATCAGTTGTCAATCCTCAATCCTCAACAGAATATCACCAATTCACAGTTTTCAATACTCAATACTCAATCTGCAATCTTCAAATCTCTATCCACAAACATCAATTCTCATCACTCAACCCTCAACACTCAGTCCTCGATCCTCAATATTCAATCCTCAATCCTCGATCCTCAATCGTCAAACCTCAATCCTCAATCGTCAATCTCCAATCCTGAATAGTCAATCTTCAATCCTCAATCCTCAGTCCTCAATCCTCAATCCTCATTCTTCAATCCTCAACACCCAATCCTCAATCTTCAATCCTCAATCCTCAGTCCTCAATTCTCAACACTCAATCCTCAATCCTCAATCCTCAATCCTCAATACCCAATCCTCAATCCTCAATCCTCAATCCTCAATCCTCAATCCTTTATCCTCAATCCTCAGTCCTCAGTCCTCAAACATCAATCCTGAATCCTCAATCCTGAATCCTCAATCTTCAGCCCGCAGTCCTCAACAATCAGTTGTCAATCCTCAATCCTCAACAGAATATCACCAATTCACAGTTTTCAATACTCAATACTCAATCTGCAATCTTCAAATCTCTATCCACAAACATCAATTCTCATCACTCAACCCTCAACACTCAGTCCTCGATCCTCAATATTCAATCCTCAATCCTCGATCCTCAATCCTCAAACCTCAATCCTCAATCGTCAATCTCCAATCCTGAATACTCAATCTTCAATCCTCAATCCTCAGTCCTCAATCCTCAATCCTCGTTCTTCAATCCTCAACACCCAATCCTCAATCTTCAATCCTCAATCCTCAATCCTCAATCCTCAATACTCAATCCTCAATGCTCAACCTTGAATCCTCAATCCTCAATACTCAATCCTCAATTCTCAATCCTCAATCGTCAACCTTCAATCCTCAATACTCAACCTTCAATCCTCAGTACTCAATCCTAATTCGTCACTCCTCAATACCCAATCCTCAATCCTCAATCCTCAATCCTCAATCCTGAATCCTCAATCCTCAATCGTCATTCCTCAATACCCAATCCTCAATCCTCAATCATCAATCCTCAATCCTCAATTCCCAATCCTCAATCTTCAATCCTCAATCCTCAATCTTCAATCCTCAATCCTCAATACTCAATCACCAATCCTCAATCTTCAATCCTCAATACTCAATCTTCAATCCTCAATCCTCAGTCCTCAATCCTCAATCCTCAATCCTCAGTCCTCAATCTTCAATCCTCAATACTCAATCTGCAATCCTCAATCCTCAATCCTCAATCCTCAATCCTAATTCGTCACTCCTCAATACCCAATCCTCAATCTTCAATCCTCAATCCTCGATCCTCAATTCTCAATCCTCAATCCACAATCCTCAATCCTCAATCTTCAATCCTCAATACTCAATCTTCAATACTCAATCCTCAATCCTCAATCCTCAATCCTCAATCCTCAATCCTCAATCCCAAATCCTCAATCCTCAATCCTCAATCCTCAACCCTCAATCCTCAGTCCTGAAACCTCAATACCGGATCCTCAATCGTGAATCCTCAATCTTCAGCCCTCAGACATCAACAATCAGTTGTCAATCTTCAATCCTCAATAGAATATTATCAATTCACAGTTTTCAATACTCAATACTCAATCTGCAATCTTCAAATCTCTGTCCACAAACATCAATTCTCATCACTCAACCCTCAACACTCCGTCCCCAATCTTCAATCCTCAATCCTCAATCCTCAACCTTGAATCCTCAATACTCAATCCTCAATCCTCAATCCTCAATTCTCAATCCTCAACACTGAATCCTCAATCGTCAATCCTCAATCCCCAATCCTCAATTTGTCAATCCTCTATCCTCAATCCTCAATCCTCAATCCTCAATCTTCAATCCTCAATACTCATTATTCAATCCTCAGTCCTCAATCCTCAGTCATCAATCCTCAATCCTCCATCCTCAATCCTCAATCTTCAATCCTCAATACTCAATCTGCAATCCTCAATCCTCAATCCTCAATCCTCAATCCTAATTCGTCACTCCTCAATACCCAATCCTCAATCTTCAATCCTCAATCCTCAATCCTCAATTCTCAATACTCAATCCTCAATCCTCAATCCTCAAACTTCAATCCTCAATACTCAACATTCAATACTCATTCCTGAATCCTCAATCCTCAATCCTCATTCCTCAATCCTCAATCCACAATCCCAAATCCTCAATCCTGAATACTCAATCCTCAACCCTCAATCCTCTGTCCTGAAACCTCAATACCGAATCCTTAACCCTGAATCCTCAATCTTCAGCCCTCAGTCCTCAACAATCAATAGTCAATCCTCAATCCTCAATAGAATATCCTCAACTCACCGTTTTCAATACTGAATCCCCATTCTTCAATCCTCAAATCTCAATCCACAAGCATCAATTCTCATCACTCAACCCTCAACACTCAGTCCTCAATCTTCAATCCTCAATCCTAAATCCACAATCGTCAATCCTCAATTCCCAATCCTCAATCCTCAATCCTCAATCCTCATTCTTCAATCCTCAACACCCAATCCTCAATCTTCAATCCTCAATCCTCAGTCCTCAATTCTCAATTCTCAATCCACAGTCCTCAGACCTCAGACATCAATACTCAACCCTCAGTCCTCGTCCGCAATCCACAACCCTCAATCCTCAATCCTCAATCTTCAAACATCAATATTCTATCTTCAATCCTCAATCCTCAATCCTCAATCCTCAATCCTCAATCCTCAATCTTCAATCCTCAATACTTAATCTTCAATCCTCAATCCTCAATCCTCAATCCTCAATCCTCAATCCTCAATCCCCAATCGTCAATCCTCAATTCCCAATCCTCAACCTTCAATCCTCAATCCTCAATCTTCAATCCACAATCCTCAATCCTCAATCCTCAATCCTCAGCCTTCAATCCTCAATACTCAATCTTCAATCCTCTTTCCTCAATCCTCAATCCTCAATCTTCAATCTTCATTCCTCAATCCTCAATCCTCAATCCTCAATCCTCAATCCTCAATCTTCAATCCTCAATACTCAATCTTCATTCCTCAATCCTCAGTCCTCAATCCTCAATCCTCAATCTTCGATCCTCAGTCCCCAATCCTCAATCTTCAATCCTCAATCCTCAACTCTCAATCCTCAATCCTCAATTTTCAATCCTCAATATTCAATCTTCAATCTACAATCCTCAGTCCTCAATCCTCAATCCTCAACCCTCAATCCTCAATCCTCAATCCTCAGTCCTGAAACCTGAATCCCGAATCCTCAATCCTGAATCCGCAAACTTCAGTCCTCAGTCCTCAACAATCAATTGTCAATCCTCAATCCTCAATAGAATATCCTCAATTCACAATTTTCAATACTCAGTCCCCATTCTTCAATCTTCAAATCTCAATTCACAAACATCAATTCTCATCACTCAACCCTCGACACTCAGTCCTCAATCTTCAATCCTCAATCCTCAATCCTCAATCTTGAATCCTCAATACTCAACCTTCAATCCTCAATCCTCAATTCTCAAACCTCAATACTCAATCCTCAATCGTCAATCCTCAATCCCCAATCCTCAATCTTCAATCCTCTATCCTCAATCCTCAATCCTCAATCCTCAATCTTCAATACACAATACTCAATCTTCAATCCTCAATCCGCAATCCTCATTCCTCAATCCTCAATCCTCCATCCTCAATCCTCAATCTCCAATCCTCAAACCTCAATCCTCAATCCTCAATCTTCAATACTCAATACTCAATCTTCAATCCTCAATCCGCAATCCTCATTCCTCAATCCTCAATCCTCCATCCTCAATCCTCAATCTTCAATCCTCAATACTCTATCTGCAATCCTCAATCCTCAATCCTCAATCCCCGATCCTAATTCGTCACTCCTCAATACCCAATCCTCAATCTTCAATCCTCAATCCTCAATCCTCAATTCTCAATACTCAATCCTCAATCATCAATCCTTAATCTTCAATCCTCAATACTCAACCTTCAATACTCATTACACAATCCTCAATCCTCAACCCTCAATCCTCAATCCTCAATCCCAAATACTCAATCCTCAATCCTCAATCCTCAACCCTCAAACCTCAGTCCTGAAACCTCTATACCGAATCCTTAATCCTGAATCCTCAATCTTCAGCCCTCAGTCCTCAACAATCAATTGTCAATCCTCAATCCTCAATAGAATATCCTCAATTCACAGTTTTCAATACTCAATCCCCATTCTTCAATCTTCAAATCTCAATCCACAAACATCAATTCTCATCACTCAACCCTCAACACTCAGTCCTCAATCTTCAATCCTCAATCCTCAATCCTCAATCTTCAATCCTCAGTACTCAATCTTCAATCCTCAATCCTCAACCCTGAATCCTCACTCTTCAGCCCTCAGTCCTCAACAATCAGTTGTCAATCCTCAATCCTCAACAGAATATCACCAATTCACAGTTTTCAATACTCAATCCCCATTCTTCAATCTTCAAATCTCAATCCACAAACATCAATTCTCATTACTCAACCCTCAACACTCAGTCCTCAATCTTCAATCCTCAATCCTCAATCCTCAATCTTCAATCCTCAATACTCAATCTTCAATCCTCAATCCTCAATTCTCATTCCTCAATACTCAATCTGCAATCCTCAATCCTCAATCCTCAATCCTCAATCCCCAATCCTCAATCCCCAATCCTCAATCCTCAATTCTCAATCCTCAATCCACAGTCCTCAGTCATCAAACCTTAATCCTCAACCCACAGTCCTCATCCTCAATACTCAATCCTCAGTCCTCAATCCTCAGTCCTCAATCCTCAATCCTCAGCCTTCAATGTCCAATACTCAATCTTCAATCCTCAATACTCAATCCTCAATCCTCAATCCTCAATACTCAATCCTCAATCTTCAATCCTCAATACTCAATCTTCAACACTCAATCTTCAATCCTCAATCCTCTATCCTCATTCTTCAATCCTCAACACCCAATCCTCAATCTTCAATCCTCAATCCTTAGTCCTCAATCCTCAATCCTCATTGTTCAATCCTTAATACCCAATCCTCAATCTTCAATCCTCAATCCTCATTCCCCAATTCTCAACACTCAATCCTCAATCCTCAGACCTCAAGCATCAATACCCAAGCCTCAGTCCTCGTCCTCAATCCACAACACTCAATCCTCAATCCTCAATCTTCAATCATCAATATTCAATCTTCAATCCTCAATCCTCAATCCTCAATCCTCAATCCTCAATCCTCAATCCTCAATACTCAATCCTCAATCTTCAATCCTCAATACTCAATCTTCAACACTCAATCTTCAATCCTCAATCCTCTATCCTCATTCTTCAATCCTCAACACCCAATCCTCAATCTTCAATCCTCAATCCTTAGTCCTCAGTCCTCAATCCTCAATCCTCAATCCTCAATCCTCAATCCTCAATCCTCAATACTCAATCCTCAATCTTCAATCCTCAATACTCAATCTTCAACACTCAATCTTCAATCCTCAATCCTCTATCCTCATTCTTCAATCCTCAACACCCAATCCTCAATCTTCAATCCTCAATCCTTAGTCCTCAATCCTCAATCCTCATTGTTCAATCCTTAATACCCAATCCTCAATCTTCAATCCTCAATCCTCATTCCCCAATTCTCAACACTCAATCCTCAATCCTCAGACCTCAAGCATCAATACCCAAGCCTCAGTCCTCGTCCTCAATCCACAACACTCAATCCTCAATCCTCAATCTTCAATCATCAATATTCAATCTTCAATCCTCAATCCTCAATCCTCAATCCTCAATCCTCAATCCTCAATCCTCAATACCCAATTCTCAATCTTCAATCCTCAATCCTCAATCCTCAATCCTCAATCCTCAATCCTCAATCCTCAGTGCTCAAACCTCAATCCCGAATCCTCAATCCTCAATCCTCAACCCTCAATCCTCAGTCCTTAAACCTCAATGCCGAATCCTCAATCCTGAATCCTCAACCTTCAGCCCTCAGCCCTCCGCAATCAATTGTCAATCCTCAGTCCTCAATAGAATATCCTCAATTCCCAGTTTTCAATACTCAATCCCCATTCTTCAATCTTCTAATCACAATCCACAAACATCAATTCTCATCACTGAACCCTCAACACTCAGTCCTCAATCTTCAATCCTCAATCCTCAATTCTCAAACTTCAATCCTCAATTCTCAATTTTCAATCCTCAAACCTCAATCCTCAATCCACAATCCTCAATCCTCAATCCACAATCCTCAATCCTCAATCCACAAACCTCAATCCTCAGCCCTGAAACCTCAATCCCGAATCCTCAATCCTGAATCCTCAATCTTCAGACCTCAGTCCTCAACAATCAATTGTCAATCCTCAATCCTCAATAGAATATCCTCAATTCACAGTTTTCAATACTCAATCCCCATTCTTCAATCTTCAAATCTGAATCCACAAACATCAATTCTCATAACTCAACCCTCAACTCTCAGTCCTCAATCTTCAATCCTCAATCCTCAATCCTCAATTCTCAATCCTCAATCCTCAATCTTCAATCCTCAATACTCAATCTGCAATCCTCAATCCTCAATCCTCAATCCTCAGTCCTAATTCGTCACTCCTCAATCTCCAATCCTCAATCTTCAATCCTCAATTCCCAATCCTCAATCCTCAATCCTCAATCCCCAATCCTCAATCGTCAATCCTCAATCCCCAATCCTCAATCTTCAATCCTCTATCCTCAATCATCTATCCTCGATCCCCAATCCTCAATCTTCAATCCTCAATCTTCAATCCTCAATCAGCAATCCTCAATTTTCAATCCTCAATACTCAATCTTCAATCCTCAGTCCTCAATCCTCAATCCTCAATCCTCAATCCTCAATCCTCAATCCTCAACCCTCAATCCTCAGTCCAGAAACATCAATACCGAATCCTCAATCCTGAATCCTCAATCTTCAGCCCTCAGTCCTCAACAATCAATTGTCAATCCTCAATCCTCAATAGAATATCCTCAATTCACAGTTTTCAATACTCAATCCCCATTCTTCAATCTTCAAATCTCAATCGCAAGCATCAAATCTCATCACTCAACCCTCAGCACTCAGTCCTCAATCTTCAATCCTCAATCCTAAATCCTCAATCTTCAATCCTCAATACTCAATCTTCAATCCTAAATCCTCAATTCTCAATCCTCAATACTCAATCCTCAATCGTCAATCCTCAATTCCCAATCCTCAATTTTCAATCCTCAATCCTCAATCTTCAATCCTCAATCCTCAATCCTCAATCCCCAATCCTCAATCTTCAATACTCAATCTTCAATCCTCAATCCTCAATCCTCAGTCCTCAATCCTCAATCCTCAATCCTCAGTCCTCAATCTTCAATCCTCAATACTCAATCTTCAATCCTCAATCCTCAATGCTCAATCCTCAATCCTCAATCCTCAATCCTCAATCCTCAATCCTCAATCTTCAATCCTCAATACTCAATCTTCAACCCTCAATCTTCAATCCTCAATCCTCAATCCTCATTCTTCAATCCTCAACACCCAATCCTCAATCTTCAATCCTCAATCCTCAATCCTCAATTCTCAATCCTCAATCCTCAATCCTCAGACCTCAAACATCAATACTCAACCCACAGTCCTCGTCCGCAATCAACAACCCTCAATCCTCAATCTTCAATGTTCAATCCTCAATCTTCAATACTCAATACTCAATCTTCAATCCTCAATCCTCAATCCTCAGTCCTCAATCCTGAATCCCAAATCCTCAATCCTCAATCCTCAATCCTCAACACTCAATCCTCAGTCCTGAAACATCAATACCGAATTCTCAATACTGAATCCTGAATCTTCAGCCCTCAGTCCTCAACAATCAATAGTCAATCCTCAATCCTCAATAGAATATCCTCAATACTCAATCTTCAATCCTCAATGATCAATCCTCTATCCTCAATCCTCAATCCTGAATGTTCAATCCTCAATACCCAATCCTCAATCTTCAATCCTCAGTACTCAATCCTCAATCCTCAACCCTCGAATCCTCAGTCCTCAAACCTCAATCCTGAATCCTCAATCCTGAAATCTCAATCTTCAGCCCTCAGTCCTCAACAATCAATTGTCAGTCCTCAATCCTCAATAGAACATCCTCAATTCACAGTTTTCAATACTCAATCCCCATTCTTCAATCTTCAAACCTCAATCCGCAAACATCAATTCTCATCACTCAACCCTCAACACTCAGTCCTCAATCTTCAAACCTCAATCCTCAATCCGCAATCTTGAATCCTCAATGCTCAATCTTCAATCCTCAATCCTCAATTCTCAATCCTCAACACTCAATCCTCAATCGTCAATCCTCAATCCCCAATCCTCAATCTTCAATCCTCTATCCTCAATCCTCAATCCTCAATCTTCAATCCTCAACCTTCAATACTCAATACTCAATCTTCAATCCTCAATCCTCAATCCTCAGCCCTCAATCCTCAATCCTCAATCCTCAATCCTCAATCGTCAATCCTCAATTCCCAATCCTCAATCTTCAACCCTCAACCCTCAATCTTCAATCCTTAATCCTCAATCCTCAATCCCCAATCCTCAACCTTCAACCCTCAACCCTCAATCTTCAATCCTTAATCCTCAATCCTCAATCCCCAATCCTCAACCTTCAATTCTCAATACTCAATCTTCAATCCTCAATCCTCAAACCTCAATCCTCAATCCTCAATCCCCAATCCCCAGTCGTCAATCCTCAATCCCCAATCCTCAATCTTCAATCCTCTATCCTCAATCATCAATCCTCAATCCCCAATCCTCAATCTTCAATCCTCAATCCTCAATCTTCAATCCTCAATCATCAATCCTCAGTCCTCAAACCTCAACCTGAATCCTCAATCCTGAATCCTCAATCTTCATACCTCAGTCCTCAACAATCAATTGTCAATCCTCAATCCTCAATAGAATATCCTCAATTCACAGCTTTCAATACTCAATCCCCATACTTCAATCTTCAAATCTCAATCCACAAACATCAATTATCATCACTCAACCCTCAACACTCAGTCCTCAATCTTCAATCCTCAATCCTCAATCCGCAATCTTGAATCCTCAATACTCAATCTTCAATCCTCAATCCTTAATTCTCAATCCTCAACACTCAATCCTCAATCGTCAATCCTCAATCCCGAATCCTCAATCTTCAATCCTCTATCCTCAATCCTCAATCCTGAATCCTCAATCCTCAATCTTCAATACTCAATACTCAATCTTCAATCCTCAATCCTCAATCCTCAGTCCTCAATCCTCAATCCTCAATCCTCAATCCTCAATCTTCAATCCTCAATACTCAATCTGCAATCCTCAATCCTCAATCCTCAATCCTCAGTCCTAATTCGTCACTCCTCAATCCCCAATCCTCAATCTTCAATCCTCAATTCCCAATCCTCAATCCTCAATCCTCAATCCCCAATCCTCAATCGTCAATCCTCAATCCCCAATCCTCAATCTTCAATCCTCTATCCTCAATCATCAATCCTCAATCCCCAATCCTCAATCTTCAATCCTCAATCTTCAATCCTCAATCATCAATCCTCAACCCTCAATCCTCAGTCCTGAAACCTCAATACCGGATCCTCAATCGTGAATCCTCAATCTTCAGCACTCAGTCCTCAACAATCAATTGTCAATCCTCAATCCTCAATAGAATATCCTCAATTCACAGTTTTCAATACTCAATCCCCATTCTCCTATCTTCAAATCTCAATCCACGAACATCAATTCTCATCACTCAACCCTCAACAGTCAGTCTTCAATCTTCAATACTCAATCCTAGATCCTCAATCTTCAATCCTCAATACACAATCTTCAATCCTCAAACCTCAATTCTCAATCCTCAATACTCAATCCTCAATCGTCAATCCTCAATTCCCAATCCTCAATCTTCAATCCTCAATCCTCAATCCTCAATCCTCAATCCTCAATCCTCAATCCTCAATCCTCAATCCTCAATCCTCAATCCCAAATCCTCAATCCTCAATCCTCAATCCTCAACCCTCAATCCTCAGTCCTGAAACCTCAATACCGGACCCTCAATCGTGAATCCTCAATCTTCAGCACTCAGTCCTCAACAATCAATTGTCAATCCTCAATCCTCAATAGAATATCCTCAATTCACAGTTTTCAATACTCAATCCCCATTCTCCTATCTTCAAATCTCAATCCACGAACATCAATTCTCATCACTCAACCCTCAACACTCAGTCCTCAATCTTCAATACTCAATCCTAGATCCTCAATCTTCAATCCTCAATACACAATCTTCAATCCTCAATCCTCAATCCTCAATCCTCAATACTCAATCCTCAATCGTCAATCCTCAATTCCCAATCCTCAATCTTCAATCCTCAATCCTCAATCTTCAATCCTCAATCCTCTATACTCAATCACCAATCCTCAATCTTCAATCCTCAATACTCAATCTTCAATCCTCAATCCTCAGTCCTCAATCCTCAATCCTCAATCCTCAGTCCTCAATCTTCAATCCTCAATACTCAATCTGCAATCCTCAATCCTCAATCCTCAATCCTCAATCCTAATTCGTCACTCCTCAATACCCAATCCTCAATCTTCAATCCTCAATCCTCAATCCTCAATTCTCAATCCTCAATCCACAATCCTCAATCCTCAATCTTCTATCCTCAATACTCAATCTTCAATACTCAATCCTCAATCCTCAATCCTCAATCTTCAATCCTCAATCCTCAATCCCAAATCCTCAATCCTCAATCCTCAACCCTCAATCCTCAGTCCTGAAACCTCAATACCGGATCCTCAATCGTGAATCCTCAATCTTCAGCCCTCAGACATCAACAATCAGTTGTCAATCTTCAATCCTCAATAGAATATCATCAATTCACAGTTTTCAATACTCAATACTCAATCTGCAATCTTCAAATCTCTGTCCACAAACATCAATTCTCATCACTCAACCCTCAACACTCCGTCCCCAATCTTCAATCCTCAATCCTCAATCCTCAACCTTGAATCCTCAATACTCAATCTTCAATCCTCAATCCTCAATTCTCAATCCTCAACACTGAATCCTCAATCGTCAATCCTCAATCCCCAATCCTCAATTTGTCAATCCTCTATCCTCAATCCTCAATCCTCAATCCTCAATCTTCAATCCTCAATACTCATTATTCAATCCTCAATCCTCAATCCTTAGTCCTCAATCCTCAATCCTCCATCCTCAATCCTCAATCTTCAATCCTCAATACTCAATCTGCAATCCTCAATCCTCAATCCTCAATCCTCAATCCTAATTCGTCACTCCTCAATACCCAATCCTCAATCTTCAATCCTCAATCCTCAATCCTCAATTCTCAATACTCAATCCTCAATCCTCAATCCTCAAACTTCAATCCTCAATACTCAACATTCAATACTCATTCCTGAATCCTCAATCCTCAATCCTCATTCCTCAATCCTCAATCCACAATCCCAAATCCTCAATCCTCAATACTCAATCCTCAACCCTCAATCCTCTGTCCTGAAACCTCAATACCGAATCCTTAACCCTGAATCCTCAATCTTCAGCCCTCAGTCCTCAACAATCAATAGTCAATCCTCAATCCTCAATCCTCAGTCCTCAATCCTCAATCCTCGTTCTTCAATCCTCAACACCCAATCCTCAATCTTCAATCCTCAATCCTCAATCCTCAATCCTCAATACTCAATCCTCAATGCTCAACCTTGAATCCTCAATCCTCAATACTCAATCCTCAATTCTCAATCCTCAATCGTCAACCTTCAATCCTCAATACTCAACCTTCAATCCTCAGTACTCAATCCTAATTCGTCACTCCTCAATACCCAATCCTCAATCCTCAATCCTCAATCCTCAATCCTGAATCCTCAATCCTCAATCGTCATTCCTCAATACCCAATCCTCAATCCTCAATCATCAATCCTCAATCCTCAATTCCCAATCCTCAATCTTCAATCCTCAATCCTCAATCTTCAATCCTCAATCCTCAATACTCAATCACCAATCCTCAATCTTCAATCCTCAATACTCAATCTTCAATCCTCAATCCTCAGTCCTCAATCCTCAATCCTCAATCCTCAGTCCTCAATCTTCAATCCTCAATACTCAATCTGCAATCCTCAATCCTCAATCCTCAATCCTCAATCCTAATTCGTCACTCCTCAATACCCAATCCTCAATCTTCAATCCTCAATCCTCGATCCTCAATTCTCAATCCTCAATCCACAATCCTCAATCCTCAATCTTCAATCCTCAATACTCAATCTTCAATACTCAATCCTCAATCCTCAATCCTCAATCCTCAATCCTCAATCCTCAATCCCAAATCCTCAATCCTCAATCCTCAATCCTCAACCCTCAATCCTCAGTCCTGAAACCACAATACCGGATCCTCAATCGTGAATCCTCAATCTTCAGCCCTCAGACATCAACAATCAGTTGTCAATCTTCAATCCTCAATAGAATATTATCAATTCACAGATTTCAATACTCAATACTCAATCTGCAATCTTCAAATCTCTGTCCACAAACATCAATTCTCATCACTCAACCCTCAACACTCCGTCCCCAATCTTCAATCCTCAATCCTCAATCCTCAACCTTGAATCCTCAATACTCAATCCTCAATCCTCAATCCTCAATTCTCAATCCTCAACACTGAATCCTCAATCGTCAATCCTCAATCCCCAATCCTCAATTAGTCAATCCTCTATCCTCAATCCTCAATCCTCAATCCTCAATCTTCAATCCTCAATACTCATTATTCAATCCTCAATCCTCAATCCTCAGTCCTCAATCCTCAATCCTCCATCCTCAATCCTCAATCTTCAATCCTCAATACTCAATCTGCAATCCTCAATCCTCAATCCTCAATCCTCAATCCTAATTCGTCACTCCTCAATACCCAATCCTCAATCTTCAATCCTCAATACTCAATCTTCAATCCTCAATCCTCAGTCCTCAAACCTCAATTCTGAATCCGCAATCCTGAATCCTCAACCTTCAGCCCTCAGTCCTCAACAATCAGTTGTCAATCCTCAATACTCAATAGGGTATCCTCAATTCACAGTTTTCAATCCTCAATACTCAATAGAGTATCATCAGTTCACAGTTTTCAATACTCAATACTCAAATGCAATCTTCAAATCTCTATCTACAAACATCAATTCTCATCACTCAACCCCCAACACTCAGTCCTCAATGTTCAACACGCAATCCTCAATCCTCAATCTTCAATCCTCAATACTGAATCTTCAATCCTCAATCCTCAATTCTCATTCCTCAATACTCAATCTGCAATCCTCAATCCTCAATCCTCAATCCTCAGTCCTCAATCCTCAATCCTCAATCCTCAATCCTCAATCCTCAATCCTCAATCCCCAATCCTCAATCCTCAATTCTCAATCCTCAATCCACAGTCCTCAGTCATCAAACCTCAATCCTCAATCCTCAATCCTCAGTGCTCAAACCTCAATCCCGAATCCTCAATCCTCAATCCTCAACCCTCAATCCTCAGTCCTTTAACCTCAATGCCGAATCCTCAATCCTGAATCCTCAACCTTCAGCCCTCAGTCCTCCGCAATCAATTGTCAATCCTCAGTCCTCAATAGAATATCCTCAATTCACAGTTTTCAATACTCAATCCCCATTCTTCAATCTTCTAATCACAATCCACAAACATCAATTCTCATCACTGAACCCTCAACACTCAGTCCTCAATCTTCAATCCTCAATCCTCAATTCTCAAACTTCAATCCTCATTACTGAATCTTCAATCCTAAAACCTCAATCCTCAATCCTCAATCCTCAATCCTCAATCTTCAATCCTCAGTCCCCAATCCTCAAATCTTCAACCCTCAGTCCCCAATCCTCAATCTTCAATCCTCAATACTCAATCCTCAATCCTCAATCTTCAGCCCTCAGACATCAACAATCAGTTGTCAATCTGCAATCCTCAAGAGAATATCATCAATTCACAGTTTTCAATACTCAATACTCAATCTGCAATCTTCAAATCTCTGTCCACAAACATCAACTCTCATCACTCAACCCTCAACACTCCGTCCCCAATCCTCAATCTTCAATCCTCAATCCTCAATCCTCAATCCTCAATTCTCAATTTTCAATCCTCAAACCTCAATCCTCAATCCACAATCCTCAATCCTCAATCCACAATCCTCAATCCTCAATCCACAAACCTCAATCCTGAGCCCTGAAACCTCAATCCCGAATCCTCAATCCTGAATCCTCAATCTTCAGACCTCAGTCCTCAACAATCAATTGTCAATCCTCAATCCTCAATAGAATATCCTCAATTCACAGTTTTCAATACTCAATCCCCATTCTTCAATCTTCAAATCTGAATCCACAAACATCAATTCTCATAACTCAACCCTCAACTCTCAGTCCTCAATCTTCAATCCTCAATCCTCAATCCTCAATATTCAATCCTCAATACTCAATCTTCAATCCTCAATCCTCAATTCTCAATCCTCAATACTCAATTCTCAATCGTCAATCCTCTATCCGCAATCCTCAATCTTCAATCCTCTATCCTCAATCCTCAATCCTCAATCCTCAATCCTCAATCCTCAATAGTCAATCTCCAATCCTGAATACTCAATCTTCAATCCTCAATCCTCAGTCCTCAATCCTCCATCCTCATTCTTCAATCCTCAAAACCCAATCCCACAATCTTCAATCCTCAACCTCAATCCTCAATTCTCAACACTCAATCCTCAATCCTCTGACCTCAAGCATCGATACGCAAGCCTCAGTCCTCGTCCTCAATCCACAACCCTCAATCCTCGTTCCTCAATCTTCATTCATCAATATTCAACCTTCAACTCTCAATCCTCAATCCTCAATCCTCAATCTTCAATCCTCAATCCTCAATCCTCAATACCCAATCCTCAATCTTCAATCCTCAATCCTCAATCCTCAATCCTCAATTCTCAATCCTCAACCCTCAATCCTCAGTCCTCAAACCTCAATCCCGAATCCTCAATCCTGAATCCTCAATCTTCAGCCCTCAGTCCTCAAGAATGAATTGCCAATCCTCAATCCTCAATAGAATAACCTCATGTCACAGTTTCCAATACTCAATCCCCGTTCTTCAATCTTCAAATCTCAATCCACAAACATCAATTCTCATCACTCAAACCTCAACACTCAGTCCTCCATCTTCAATCCTCAATCCTCAATCATCCATCCTCAATCCTCAATCCTCAATCCTCAATCTTCAATCCTCTATACTCAATCTTCAATCCTCAGTCCTCAATCCTCAATCCTCAATCGTCATTCTTCAATCCTCAACACACAATCCTCAATCTTCAATCCTCAATCTTCAATCCTCAATGCCCAATCCTCAATCCTCAATCCTCAGACATCAAACATCAATACTCAACCCTCAGTCCTCGTCCTCAATCCACAACACTCAATCCTCAATCCTCAATCTTCAATCATCAATATTCAATCTTCAATCCTCAATCCTCAATCCTCAATCCTCAATCCTCAATCCTCAATCCTCAATCCTCAATCCTCAATACCCAATCGTCAATCTTCAATCCTCAATTCTGAATCCTCAATCCTCAATCCTCAATCCTCAATCCTCAATCCTCAGTGCTCAAACCTCACTCCCGAATCCTCAATCCTCAACCCTCAACCCTCAATCCTCAGTCCTTAAACCTCAATGCCGAATCCTGAATCCTGAATCCTCAACCTTCAGCACTCAGTCCTCTACAATCAATTGTCAATCCTTCAGTCCTCAATAGAATATCCTCAATTCACAGTTTTCAATACTCAATCCCCATTCTTCAATCTTCTAATCTCAATCCACAAACATCAATTCTCATCACTGAACCCTCAACACTCAGTCCTCAATCTTCAATCCTCAATACTCAATCCTCAATACTCAATCTTCAATCCTCAATAATCAATCCTGAATCCTCAATCCTCAAACCTCAGTCCTCAATCCTCAGTCCTCAATCCTCAATCCTCAATCTTCAATCCTCAATCCTCAATCCTCAACCCTCAATCTTCAATCCTCAATACTCAATCTCCAATACTCAATCCTCAATCCTCCATCCTCAGACCTCAAGCATCAATACCCAAGCCTCAGTCCTCGTCCTCAATCCACAACACTCAATCCTCATTCCTCAATCTTCATTCATCAATATTCAACATTCAATCCTCAATCCTCAATCCTCAATCCTCAATACTCAATCCTCAATCCTCAATCCTCAATACCCAATCCTCAATCTTCAATCCTCAATCCTCAATCCTCAATCCTCAATCCTCAATCCTCAATCCTCAATCCTCAATCCTCAGTCCTCAGTCCTCAAACATCAATCCTGAATCCTCAATCCTGAATCCTCAATCTTCAGCCCGCAGTCCTCAACAATCAGTTGTCAATCCTCAATCCTCAACAGAATATCACCAATTCACAGTTTTCAATACTCAATACTCAATCTGCAATCTTCAAATCTCTATCCACAAACATCAATTCTCATCACTCAACCCTCAACACTCAGTCCTCGATCCTCAATATTCAATCCTCAATCCTCGATCCTCAATCGTCAAACCTCAATCCTCAATCGTCAATCTCCAATCCTGAATAGTCAATCTTCAATCCTCAATCCTCAGTCCTCAATCCTCAATCCTCATTCTTCAATCCTCAACACCCAATCCTCAATCTTCAATCCTCAATCCTCAGTCCTCAATTCTCAACACTCAATCCTCAATCCTCAATCCTCAATCCTCAATACCCAATCCTCAATCCTCAATCCTCAATCCTCAATCCTCAATCCTTTATCCTCAATCCTCAGTCCTCAGTCCTCAAACATCAATCCTGAATCCTCAATCCTGAATCCTCAATCTTCAGCCCGCAGTCCTCAACAATCAGTTGTCAATCCTCAATCCTCAACAGAATATCACCAATTCACAGTTTTCAATACTCAATACTCAATCTGCAATCTTCAAATCTCTATCCACAAACATCAATTCTCATCACTCAACCCTCAACACTCAGTCCTCGATCCTCAATATTCAATCCTCAATCCTCGATCCTCAATCCTCAAACCTCAATCCTCAATCGTCAATCTCCAATCCTGAATACTCAATCTTCAATCCTCAATCCTCAGTCCTCAATCCTCAATCCTCGTTCTTCAATCCTCAACACCCAATCCTCAATCTTCAATCCTCAATCCTCAATCCTCAATCCTCAATACTCAATCCTCAATGCTCAACCTTGAATCCTCAATCCTCAATACTCAATCCTCAATTCTCAATCCTCAATCGTCAACCTTCAATCCTCAATACTCAACCTTCAATCCTCAGTACTCAATCCTAATTCGTCACTCCTCAATACCCAATCCTCAATCCTCAATCCTCAATCCTCAATCCTGAATCCTCAATCCTCAATCGTCATTCCTCAATACCCAATCCTCAATCCTCAATCATCAATCCTCAATCCTCAATTCCCAATCCTCAATCTTCAATCCTCAATCCTCAATCTTCAATCCTCAATCCTCAATACTCAATCACCAATCCTCAATCTTCAATCCTCAATACTCAATCTTCAATCCTCAATCCTCAGTCCTCAATCCTCAATCCTCAATCCTCAGTCCTCAATCTTCAATCCTCAATACTCAATCTGCAATCCTCAATCCTCAATCCTCAATCCTCAATCCTAATTCGTCACTCCTCAATACCCAATCCTCAATCTTCAATCCTCAATCCTCGATCCTCAATTCTCAATCCTCAATCCACAATCCTCAATCCTCAATCTTCAATCCTCAATACTCAATCTTCAATACTCAATCCTCAATCCTCAATCCTCAATCCTCAATCCTCAATCCTCAATCCCAAATCCTCAATCCTCAATCCTCAATCCTCAACCCTCAATCCTCAGTCCTGAAACCTCAATACCGGATCCTCAATCGTGAATCCTCAATCTTCAGCCCTCAGACATCAACAATCAGTTGTCAATCTTCAATCCTCAATAGAATATTATCAATTCACAGTTTTCAATACTCAATACTCAATCTGCAATCTTCAAATCTCTGTCCACAAACATCAATTCTCATCACTCAACCCTCAACACTCCGTCCCCAATCTTCAATCCTCAATCCTCAATCCTCAACCTTGAATCCTCAATACTCAATCCTCAATCCTCAATCCTCAATTCTCAATCCTCAACACTGAATCCTCAATCGTCAATCCTCAATCCCCAATCCTCAATTTGTCAATCCTCTATCCTCAATCCTCAATCCTCAATCCTCAATCTTCAATCCTCAATACTCATTATTCAATCCTCAGTCCTCAATCCTCAGTCCTCAATCCTCAATCCTCCATCCTCAATCCTCAATCTTCAATCCTCAATACTCAATCTGCAATCCTCAATCCTCAATCCTCAATCCTCAATCCTAATTCGTCACTCCTCAATACCCAATCCTCAATCTTCAATCCTCAATCCTCAATCCTCAATTCTCAATACTCAATCCTCAATCCT
Organism: Calliopsis andreniformis; assembly: GCF_051401765.1. NCBI lineage: Eukaryota > Metazoa > Arthropoda > Insecta > Hymenoptera > Andrenidae > Calliopsis > Calliopsis andreniformis. Next base: position 207,486 of record NW_027480604.1, read on the forward strand.
CAATCCTCAAACTTCAATCCTCAATACTCAACATTCAATACTCATTCCTGAATCCTCAATCCTCAATCCTCATTCCTCAATCCTCAATCCACAATCCCAAATCCTCAATCCTGAATACTCAATCCTCAACCCTCAATCCTCTGTCCTGAAACCTCAATACCGAATCCTTAACCCTGAATCCTCAATCTTCAGCCCTCAGTCCTCAACAATCAATAGTCAATCCTCAATCCTCAATAGAATATCCTCAACTCACCGTTTTCAATACTGAATCCCCATTCTTCAATCCTCAAATCTCAATCCACAAGCATCAATTCTCATCACTCAACCCGCAACACTCAGTCCTCAATCTTCAATCCTCAATCCTAAATCCACAATCGTCAATCCTCAATTCCCAATCCTCAATCCTCAATCCTCAATCCTCATTCTTCAATCCTCAACACCCAATCCTCAATCTTCAATCCTCAATCCTCAGTCCTCAATTCTCAATTCTCAATCCACAGTCCTCAGACCTCAGACATCAATACTCAACCCTCAGTCCTCGTCCGCAATCCACAACCCTCAATCCTCAATCCTCAATCTTCAAACATCAATATTCTATCTTCAATCCTCAATCCTCAATCCTCAATCCTCAATCCTCAATCCTCAATCTTCAATCCTCAATACTTAATCTTCAATCCTCAATCCTCAATCCTCAATCCTCAATCCTCAATCCTCAATCCTCAATCGTCAATCCTCAATTCCCAATCCTCAACCTTCAATCCTCAATCCTCAATCTTCAATCCACAATCCTCAATCCTCAATCCTCAATCCTCAGCCTTCAATCCTCAATACTCAATCTTCAATCCTCTTTCCTCAATCCTCAATCCTCAATCTTCAATCTTCATTCCTCAATCCTCAATCCTCAATCCTCAATCCTCAATCCTCAATCTTCAATCCTCAATACTCAATCTTCATTCCTCAATCCTCAGTCCTCAATCCTCAATCCTCAATCTTCGATCCTCAGTCCCCAATCCTCAATCTTCAATCCTCAATCCTCAACTCTCAATCCTCAATCCTCAATTTTCAATCCTCAATATTCAATCTTCAATCTACAATCCTCAGTCCTCAATCCTCAATCCTCAACCCTCAATCCTCAATCCTCAATCCTCAGTCCTGAAACCTGAATCCCGAATCCTCAATCCTGAATCCGCAAACTTCAGTCCTCAGTCCTCAACAATCAATTGTCAATCCTCAATCCTCAATAGAATATCCTCAATTCACAATTTTCAATACTCAGTCCCCATTCTTCAATCTTCAAATCTCAATTCACAAACATCAATTCTCATCACTCAACCCTCGACACTCAGTCCTCAATCTTCAATCCTCAATCCTCAATCCTCAATCTTGAATCCTCAATACTCAACCTTCAATCCTCAATCCTCAATTCTCAAACCTCAATACTCAATCCTCAATCGTCAATCCTCAATCCCCAATCCTCAATCTTCAATCCTCTATCCTCAATCCTCAATCCTCAATCCTCAATCTTCAATACACAATACTCAATCTTCAATCCTCAATCCGCAATCCTCATTCCTCAATCCTCAATCCTCCATCCTCAATCCTCAATCTCCAATCCTCAAACCTCAATCCTCAATCCTCAATCTTCAATACTCAATACTCAATCTTCAATCCTCAATCCGCAATCCTCATTCCTCAATCCTCAATCCTCCATCCTCAATCCTCAATCTTCAATCCTCAATACTCTATCTGCAATCCTCAATCCTCAATCCTCAATCCCCGATCCTAATTCGTCACTCCTCAATACCCAATCCTCAATCTTCAATCCTCAATCCTCAATCCTCAATTCTCAATACTCAATCCTCAATCATCAATCCTTAATCTTCAATCCTCAATACTCAACCTTCAATACTCATTACTCAATCCTCAATCCTCAACCCTCAATCCTCAATCCTCAATCCCAAATACTCAATCCTCAATCCTCAATCCTCAACCCTCAAACCTCAGTCCTGAAACCTCTATACCGAATCCTTAATCCTGAATCCTCGATCTTCAGCCCTCAGTCCTCAACAATCAATTGTCAATCCTCAATCCTCAATAGAATATCCTCAATTCACAGTTTTCAATACTCAATCCCCATTCTTCAATCTTCAAATCTCAATCCACAAACATCAATTCTCATCACTCAACCCTCAACACTCAGTCCTCAATCTTCAATCCTCAATCCTCAATCCTCAATCTTCAATCCTCAGTACTCAATCTTCAATCCTCAATCCTCAACCCTGAATCCTCACTCTTCAGCCCTCAGTCCTCAACAATCAGTTGTCAATCCTCAATCCTCAACAGAATATCACCAATTCACAGTTTTCAATACTCAATCCCCATTCTTCAATCTTCAAATCTCAATCCACAAACATCAATTCTCATTACTCAACCCTCAACACTCAGTCCTCAATCTTCAATCCTCAATCCTCAATCCTCAATCTTCAATCCTCAATACTCAATCTTCAATCCTCAATCCTCAATTCTCATTCCTCAATACTCAATCTGCAATCCTCAATCCTCAATCCTCAATCCTCAATCCTCAATCCTCAATCCTCAATCCCCAATCCTCAATCCTCAATTCTCAATCCTCAATCCACAGTCCTCAGTCATCAAACCTTAATCCTCAACCCACAGTCCTCATCCTCAATACTCAATCCTCAGTCCTCAATCCTCAGTCCTCAATCCTCAATCCTCAGCCTTCAATGTCCAATACTCAATCTTCAATCCTCAATACTCAATCCTCAATCCTCAATCCTCAATACTCAATCCTCAATCTTCAATCCTCAATACTCAATCTTCAACACTCAATCTTCAATCCTCAATCCTCTATCCTCATTCTTCAATCCTCAACACCCAATCCTCAATCTTCAATCCTCAATCCTTAGTCCTCAATCCTCAATCCTCATTGTTCAATCCTTAATACCCAATCCTCAATCTTCAATCCTCAATCCTCATTCCCCAATTCTCAACACTCAATCCTCAATCCTCAGACCTCAAGCATCAATACCCAAGCCTCAGTCCTCGTCCTCAATCCACAACACTCAATCCTCAATCCTCAATCTTCAATCATCAATATTCAATCTTCAATCCTCAATCCTCAATCCTCAATCCTCAATCCTCAATCCTCAATCCTCAATACTCAATCCTCAATCTTCAATCCTCAATACTCAATCTTCAACACTCAGTCTTCAATCCTCAATCCTCTATCCTCATTCTTCAATCCTCAACACCCAATCCTCAATCTTCAATCCTCAATCCTTAGTCCTCAGTCCTCAATCCTCAATCCTCAATCCTCAATCCTCAATCCTCAATCCTCAATACTCAATCCTCAATCTTCAATCCTCAATACTCAATCTTCAACACTCAATCTTCAATCCTCAATCCTCTATCCTCATTCTTCAATCCTCAACACCCAATCCTCAATCTTCAATCCTCAATCCTTAGTCCTCAATCCTCAATCCTCATTGTTCAATCCTTAATACCCAATCCTCAATCTTCAATCCTCAATCCTCATTCCCCAATTCTCAACACTCAATCCTCAATCCTCAGACCTCAAGCATCAATACCCAAGCCTCAGTCCTCGTCCTCAATCCACAACACTCAATCCTCAATCCTCAATCTTCAATCATCAATATTCAATCTTCAATCCTCAATCCTCAATCCTCAATCCTCAATCCTCAATCCTCAATCCTCAATACCCAATTCTCAATCTTCAATCCTCAATCCTCAATCCTCAATCCTCAATCCTCAATCCTCAATCCTCAGTGCTCAAACCTCAATCCCGAATCCTCAATCCTCAATCCTCAACCCTCAATCCTCAGTCCTTAAACCTCAATGCCGAATCCTCAATCCTGAATCCTCAACCTTCAGCCCTCAGCCCTCCGCAATCAATTGTCAATCCTCAGTCCTCAATAGAATATCCTCAATTCACAGTTTTCAATACTCAATCCCCATTCTTCAATCTTCTAATCACAATCCACAAACATCAATTCTCATCACTGAACCCTCAACACTCAGTCCTCAATCTTCAATCCTCAATCCTCAATTCTCAAACTTCAATCCTCAATTCTCAATTTTCAATCCTCAAACCTCAATCCTCAATCCACAATCCTCAATCCTCAATCCACAATCCTCAATCCTCAATCCACAAACCTCAATCCTCAGCCCTGAAACCTCAATCCCGAATCCTCAATCCTGAATCCTCAATCTTCAGACCTCAGTCCTCAACAATCAATTGTCAATCCTCAATCCTCAATAGAATATCCTCAATTCACAGTTTTCAATACTCAATCCCCATTCTTCAATCTTCAAATCTGAATCCACAAACATCAATTCTCATAACTCAACCCTCAACTCTCAGTCCTCAATCTTCAATCCTCAATCCTCAATCCTCAATATTCAATCCTCAATACTCAATCTTCAATCCTCAATCCTCAATTCTCAATCCTCAATACTCAATTCTCAATCGTCAATCCTCTATCCGCAATCCTCAATCTTCAATCCTCTATCCTCAATCCTCAATCCTCAATCCTCAATCCTCAATCCTCAATAGTCAATCTCCAATCCTGAATACTCAATCTTCAATCCTCAATCCTCAGTCCTCAATCCTCCATCCTCATTCTTCAATCCTCAATACCCAATCCTCAATCTTCAATCCTCAACCTCAATCCTCAATTCTCAACACTCAATCCTCAATCCTCTGACCTCAAGCATCGATACGCAAGCCTCAGTCCTCGTCCTCAATCCACAACCCTCAATCCTCGTTCCTCAATCTTCATTCATCAATATTCAACCTTCAACCCTCAATCCTCAATCCTCAATCCTCAATCTTCAATACTCAATCCTCAATCCTCAATACCCAATCTCCAATACTCAATCCTCAATCCTCCATCCTCAGACCTCAAGCATCAATACCCAAGCCTCAGTCCTCGTCCTCAATCCACAACACTCAATCCTCATTCCTCAATCTTCATTCATCAATATTCAACATTCAATCCTCAATCCTCAATCCTCAATCCTCAATACTCAATCTTCAATCCTCAATAATCAATCCTGAATCCTCAATCCTCAAACCTCAGTCCTCAATCCTCAGTCCTCAATCCTCAATCCTCAATCTTCAATCCTCAATCCTCAATCCTCAACCCTCAATCTTCAATCCTCAATACTCAATCTCCAATACTCAATCCTCAATCCTCCATCCTCAGACCTCAAGCATCAATACCCAAGCCTCAGTCCTCGTCCTCAATCCACAACACTCAATCCTCATTCCTCAATCTTCATTCATCAATATTCAACATTCAATCCTCAATCCTCAATCCTCAATCCTCAATACTCAATCCTCAATCCTCAATCCTCAATACCCAATCCTCAATCTTCAATCCTCAATCCTCAATCCTCAATCCTCAATCCTCAATCCTCAATCCTCAATCCTCAATCCTCAGTCCTCAGTCCTCAAACATCAATCCTGAATCCTCAATCCTGAATCCTCAATCTTCAGCCCGCAGTCCTCAACAATCAGTTGTCAATCCTCAATCCTCAACAGAATATCACCAATTCACAGTTTTCAATACTCAATACTCAATCTGCAATCTTCAAATCTCTATCCACAAACATCAATTCTCATCACTCAACCCTCAACACTCAGTCCTCGATCCTCAATATTCAATCCTCAATCCTCGATCCTCAATCGTCAAACCTCAATCCTCAATCGTCAATCTCCAATCCTGAATAGTCAATCTTCAATCCTCAATCCTCAGTCCTCAATCCTCAATCCTCATTCTTCAATCCTCAACACCCAATCCTCAATCTTCAATCCTCAATCCTCAGTCCTCAATTCTCAACACTCAATCCTCAATCCTCAATCCTCAATCCTCAATCCTCAATACCCAATCCTCAATCCTCAATCCTCAATCCTCAATCCTCAATCCTTTATCCTCAATCCTCAGTCCTCAGTCCTCAAACATCAATCCTGAATCCTCAATCCTGAATCCTCAATCTTCAGCCCGCAGTCCTCAACAATCAGTTGTCAATCCTCAATCCTCAACAGAATATCACCAATTCACAGTTTTCAATACTCAATACTCAATCTGCAATCTTCAAATCTCTATCCACAAACATCAATTCTCATCACTCAACCCTCAACACTCAGTCCTCGATCCTCAATATTCAATCCTCAATCCTCGATCCTCAATCCTCAAACCTCAATCCTCAATCGTCAATCTCCAATCCTGAATACTCAATCTTCAATCCTCAATCCTCAGTCCTCAATCCTCAATCCTCGTTCTTCAATCCTCAACACCCAATCCTCAATCTTCAATCCTCAATCCTCAATCCTCAATCCTCAATACTCAATCCTCAATGCTCAACCTTGAATCCTCAATCCTCAATACTCAATCCTCAATTCTCAATCCTCAATCGTCAACCTTCAATCCTCAATACTCAACCTTCAATCCTCAGTACTCAATCCTAATTCGTCACTCCTCAATACCCAATCCTCAATCCTCAATCCTCAATCCTCAATCCTGAATCCTCAATCCTCAATCGTCATTCCTCAATACCCAATCCTCAATCCTCAATCATCAATCCTCAATCCTCAATTCCCAATCCTCAATCTTCAATCCTCAATCCTCAATCTTCAATCCTCAATCCTCAATACTCAATCACCAATCCTCAATCTTCAATCCTCAATACTCAATCTTCAATCCTCAATCCTCAGTCCTCAATCCTCAATCCTCAATCCTCAATCCTCAGTCCTCAATCTTCAATCCTCAATACTCAATCTGCAATCCTCAATCCTCAATCCTCAATCCTCAATCCTAATTCGTCACTCCTCAATACCCAATCCTCAATCTTCAATCCTCAATCCTCGATCCTCAATTCTCAATCCTCAATCCACAATCCTCAATCCTCAATCTTCAATCCTCAATACTCAATCTTCAATACTCAATCCTCAATCCTCAATCCTCAATCCTCAATCCTCAATCCTCAATCCCAAATCCTCAATCCTCAATCCTCAATCCTCAACCCTCAATCCTCAGTCCTGAAACCTCAATACCGGATCCTCAATCGTGAATCCTCAATCTTCAGCCCTCAGACATCAACAATCAGTTGTCAATCTTCAATCCTCAATAGAATATTATCAATTCACAGGTTTCAATACTCAATACTCAATCTGCAATCTTCAAATCTCTGTCCACAAACATCAATTCTCATCACTCAACCCTCAACACTCCGTCCCCAATCTTCAATCCTCAATCCTCAATCCTCAACCTTGAATCCTCAATACTCAATCCTCAATCCTCAATCCTCAATTCTCAATCCTCAACACTGAATCCTCAATCGTCAATCCTCAATCCCCAATCCTCAATTTGTCAATCCTCTATCCTCAATCCTCAATCCTCAATCCTCAATCTTCAATCCTCAATACTCATTATTCAATCCTCAGTCCTCAATCCTCAGTCCTCAATCCTCAATCCTCCATCCTCAATCCTCAATCTTCAATCCTCAATACTCAATCTGCAATCCTCAATCCTCAATCCTCAATCCTCAATCCTAATTCGTCACTCCTCAATACCCAATCCTCAATCTTCAATCCTCAATCCTCAATCCTCAATTCTCAATACTCAATCCTCAATCCTCAATCCTCAAACTTCAATCCTCAATACTCAACATTCAATACTCATTCCTGAATCCTCAATCCTCAATCCTCATTCCTCAATCCTCAATCCACAATCCCAAATCCTCAATCCTGAATACTCAATCCTCAACCCTCAATCCTCTGTCCTGAAACCTCAATACCGAATCCTTAACCCTGAATCCTCAATCTTCAGCCCTCAGTCCTCAACAATCAATAGTCAATCCTCAATCCTCAATAGAATATCCTCAACTCACCGTTTTCAATACTGAATCCCCATTCTTCAATCCTCAAATCTCAATCCACAAGCATCAATTCTCATCACTCAACCCTCAACACTCAGTCCTCAATCTTCAATCCTCAATCCTAAATCCACAATCGTCAATCCTCAATTCCCAATCCTCAATCCTCAATCCTCAATCCTCATTCTTCAATCCTCAACACCCAATCCTCAATCTTCAATCCTCAATCCTCAGTCCTCAATTCTCAATTCTCAATCCACAGTCCTCAGACCTCAGACATCAATACTCAACCCTCAGTCCTCGTCCGCAATCCACAACCCTCAATCCTCAATCCTCAATCTTCAAACATCAATATTCTATCTTCAATCCTCAATCCTCAATCCTCAATCCTCAATCCTCAATCCTCAATCTTCAATCCTCAATACTTAATCTTCAATCCTCAATCCTCAATCCTCAATCCTCAATCCTCAATCCTCAATCCTCAATCGTCAATCCTCAATTCCCAATCCTCAACCTTCAATCCTCAATCCTCAATCTTCAATCCACAATCCTCAATCCTCAATCCTCAATCCTCAGCCTTCAATCCTCAATACTCAATCTTCAATCCTCTTTCCTCAATCCTCAATCCTCAATCTTCAATCTTCATTCCTCAATCCTCAATCCTCAATCCTCAATCCTCAATCCTCAATCTTCAATCCTCAATACTCAATCTTCATTCCTCAATCCTCAGTCCTCAATCCTCAATCCTCAATCTTCGATCCTCAGTCCCCAATCCTCAATCTTCAATCCTCAATCCTCAACTCTCAATCCTCAATCCTCAATTTTCAATCCTCAATATTCAATCTTCAATCTACAATCCTCAGTCCTCAATCCTCAATCCTCAACCCTCAATCCTCAATCCTCAATCCTCAGTCCTGAAACCTGAATCCCGAATCCTCAATCCTGAATCCGCAAACTTCAGTCCTCAGTCCTCAACAATCAATTGTCAATCCTCAATCCTCAATAGAATATCCTCAATTCACAATTTTCAATACTCAGTCCCCATTCTTCAATCTTCAAATCTCAATTCACAAACATCAATTCTCATCACTCAACCCTCGACACTCAGTCCTCAATCTTCAATCCTCAATCCTCAATCCTCAATCTTGAATCCTCAATACTCAAAATTCAATCCTCAATCCTCAATTCTCAAACCTCAATACTCAATCCTCAATCGTCAATCCTCAATCCCCAATCCTCAATCTTCAATCCTCTATCCTCAATCCTCAATCCTCAATCCTCAATCTTCAATACACAATACTCAATCTTCAATCCTCAATCCGCAATCCTCATTCCTCAATCCTCAATCCTCCATCCTCAATCCTCAATCTCCAATCCTCAAACCTCAATCCTCAATCCTCAATCTTCAATACTCAATACTCAATCTTCAATCCTCAATCCGCAATCCTCATTCCTCAATCCTCAATCCTCCATCCTCAATCCTCAATCTTCAATCCTCAATACTCTATCTGCAATCCTCAATCCTCAATCCTCAATCCCCGATCCTAATTCGTCACTCCTCAATACCCAATCCTCAATCTTCAATCCTCAATCCTCAATCCTCAATTCTCAATACTCAATCCTCAATCATCAATCCTTAATCTTCAATCCTCAATACTCAACCTTCAATACTCATTACTCAATCCTCAATCCTCAACCCTCAATCCTCAATCCTCAATCCCAAATACTCAATCCTCAATCCTCAATCCTCAACCCTCAAACCTCAGTCCTGAAACCTCTATACCGAATCCTTAATCCTGAATCCTCAATCTTCAGCCCTCAGTCCTCAACAATCAATTGTCAATCCTCAATCCTCAATAGAATATCCTCAATTCACAGTTTTCAATACTCAATCCCCATTCTTCAATCTTCAAATCTCAATCCACAAACATCAATTCTCATCACTCAACCCTCAACACTCAGTCCTCAATCTTCAATCCTCAATCCTCAATCCTCAATCTTCAATCCTCAGTACTCAATCTTCAATCCTCAATCCTCAACCCTGAATCCTCACTCTTCAGCCCTCAGTCCTCAACAATCAGTTGTCAATCCTCAATCCTCAACAGAATATCACCAATTCACAGTTTTCAATACTCAATCCCCATTCTTCAATCTTCAAATCTCAATCCACAAACATCAATTCTCATTACTCAACCCTCAACACTCAGTCCTCAATCTTCAATCCTCAATCCTCAATCCTCAATCTTCAATCCTCAATACTCAATCTTCAATCCTCAATCCTCAATTCTCATTCCTCAATACTCAATCTGCAATCCTCAATCCTCAATCCTCAATCCTCAATCCTCAATCCTCAATCCCCAATCCTCAATCCTCAATTCTCAATCCTCAATCCACAGTCCTCAGTCACCAAACCTTAATCCTCAACCCACAGTCCTCATCCTCAATACTCAATCCTCAGTCCTCAATCCTCAGTCCTCAATCCTCAATCCTCAGCCTTCAATGTCCAATACTCAATCTTCAATCCTCAATACTCAATCCTCAATCCTCAATCCTCAATACTCAATCCTCAATCTTCAATCCTCAATACTCAATCTTCAACACTCAATCTTCAATCCTCAATCCTCTATCCTCATTCTTCAATCCTCAACACCCAATCCTCAATCTTCAATCCTCAATCCTTAGTCCTCAGTCCTCAATCCTCAATCCTCAATCCTCAATCCTCAATCCTCAATCCTCAATACTCAATCCTCAATCTTCAATCCTCAATACTCAATCTTCAACACTCAATCTTCAATCCTCAATCCTCTATCCTCATTCTTCAATCCTCAACACCCAATCCTCAATCTTCAATCCTCAATCCATAGTCCTCAATCCTCAATCCTCATTGTTCAATCCTTAATACCCAATCCTCAATCTTCAATCCTCAATCCTCATTCCCCAATTCTCAACACTCAATCCTCAATCCTCAGACCTCAAGCATCAATACCCAAGCCTCAGTCCTCGTCCTCAATCCACAACACTCAATCCTCAATCCTCAATCTTCAATCATCAATATTCAATCTTCAATCCTCAATCCTCAATCCTCAATCCTCAATCCTCAATCCTCAATACCCAATTCTCAATCTTCAATCCTCAATCCTCAATCCTCAATCCTCAATCCTCAATCCTCAATCCTCAGTGCTCAAACCTCAATCCCGAATCCTCAATCCTCAATCCTCAACCCTCAATCCTCAGTCCTTAAACCTCAATGCCGAATCCTCAATCCTGAATCCTCAACCTTCAGCCCTCAGCCCTCCGCAATCAATTGTCAATCCTCAGTCCTCAATAGAATATCCTCAATTCACAGTTTTCAATACTCAATCCCCATTCTTCAATCTTCTAATCACAATCCACAAACATCAATTCTCATCACTGAACCCTCAACACTCAGTCCTCAATCTTCAATCCTCAATCCTCAATTCTCAAACTTCAATCCTCAATTCTCAATTTTCAATCCTCAAACCTCAATCCTCAATCCACAATCCTCAATCCTCAATCCACAATCCTCAATCCTCAATCCACAAACCTCAATCCTCAGCCCTGAAACCTCAATCCCGAATCCTCAATCCTGAATCCTCAATCTTCAGACCTCAGTCCTCAACAATCAATTGTCAATCCTCAATCCTCAATAGAATATCCTCAATTCACAGTTTTCAATACTCAATCCCCATTCTTCAATCTTCAAATCTGAATCCACAAACATCAATTCTCATAACTCAACCCTCAACTCTCAGTCCTCAATCTTCAATCCTCAATCCTCAATCCTCAATATTCAATCCTCAATACTCAATCTTCAATCCTCAATCCTCAATTCTCAATCCTCAATACTCAATTCTCAATCGTCAATCCTCTATCCGCAATCCTCAATCTTCAATCCTCTATCCTCAATCCTCAATCCTCAATCCTCAATCCTCAAACCTCAATAGTCAATCTCCAATCCTGAATACTCAATCTTCAATCCTCAATCCTCAGTCCTCAATCCTCCATCCTCATTCTTCAATCCTCAATACCCAATCCTCAATCTTCAATCCTCAACCTCAATCCTCAATTCTCAACACTCAATCCTCAATCCTCTGACCTCAAGCATCGATACGCAAGCCTCAGTCCTCGTCCTCAATCCACAACCCTCAATCCTCGTTCCTCAATCTTCATTCATCAATATTCAACCTTCAACCCTCAATCCTCAATCCTCAATCCTCAATCTTCAATACTCAATCCTCAATCCTCAATACCCTATCTCCAATACTCAATCCTCAATCCTCCATCCTCAGACCTCAAGCATCAATACCCAAGCCTCAGTCCTCGTCCTCAATCCACAACACTCAATCCTCATTCCTCAATCTTCATTCATCAATATTCAACATTCAATCCTCAATCCTCAATCCTCAATCCTCAATACTCAATCTTCAATCCTCAATAATCAATCCTGAATCCTCAATCCTCAAACCTCAGTCCTCAATCCTCAGTCCTCAATCCTCAATCCTCAATCTTCAATCCTCAATCCTCAATCCTCAACCCTCAATCTTCAATCCTCAATACTCAATCTCCAATACTCAATCCTCAATCCTCCATCCTCAGACCTCAAGCATCAATACCCAAGCCTCAGTCCTCGTCCTCAATCCACAACACTCAATCCTCATTCCTCAATCTTCATTCATCAATATTCAACATTCAATCCTCAATCCTCAATCCTCAATCCTCAATACTCAATCCTCAATCCTCAATCCTCAATACCCAATCCTCAATCTTCAATCCTCAATCCTCAATCCTCAATCCTCAATCCTCAATCCTCAATCCTCAATCCTCAATCCTCAGTCCTCAGTCCTCAAACATCAATCCTGAATCCTCAATCCTGAATCCTCAATCTTCAGCCCGCAGTCCTCAACAATCAGTTGTCAATCCTCAATCCTCAACAGAATATCACCAATTCACAGTTTTCAATACTCAATACTCAATCTGCAATCTTCAAACCTCTATCCACAAACATCAATTCTCATCACTCAACCCTCAACACTCAGTCCTCGATCCTCAATATTCAATCCTCAATCCTCGATCCTCAATCGTCAAACCTCAATCCTCAATCGTCAATCTCCAATCCTGAATAGTCAATCTTCAATCCTCAATCCTCAGTCCTCAATCCTCAATCCTCATTCTTCAATCCTCAACACCCAATCCTCAATCTTCAATCCTCAATCCTCAGTCCTCAATTCTCAACACTCAATCCTCAATCCTCAATCCTCAATCCTCAATACCCAATCCTCAATCCTCAATCCTCAATCCTCAATCCTCAATCCTTTATCCTCAATCCTGAGTCCTCAGTCCTCAAACATCAATCCTGAATCCTCAATCCTGAATCCTCAATCTTCAGCCCGCAGTCCTCAACAATCAGTTGTCAATCCTCAATCCTCAACAGAATATCACCAATTCACAGTTTTCAATACTCAATACTCAATCTGCAATCTTCAAATCTCTATCCACAAACATCAATTCTCATCACTCAACCCTCAACACTCAGTCCTCGATCCTCAATATTCAATCCTCAATCCTCGATCCTCAATCCTCAAACCTCAATCCTCAATCGTCAATCTCCAATCCTGAATACTCAATCTTCAATCCTCAATCCTCAGTCCTCAATCCTCAATCCTCGTTCTTCAATCCTCAACACCCAATCCTCAATCTTCAATCCTCAATCCTCAATCCTCAATCCTCAATACTCAATCCTCAATGCTCAACCTTGAATCCTCAATCCTCAATACTCAATCCTCAATTCTCAATCCTCAATCGTCAACCTTCAATCCTCAATACTCAACCTTCAATCCTCAGTACTCAATCCTAATTCGTCACTCCTCAATACCCAATCCTCAATCCTCAATCCTCAATCCTCAATCCTGAATCCTCAATCCTCAATCGTCATTCCTCAATACCCAATCCTCAATCCTCAATCATCAATCCTCAATCCTCAATTCCCAATCCTCAATCTTCAATCCTCAATCCTCAATCTTCAATCCTCAATCCTCAATACTCAATCACCAATCCTCAATCTTCAATCCTCAATACTCAATCTTCAATCCTCAATCCTCAGTCCTCAATCCTCAATCCTCAATCCTCAGTCCTCAATCTTCAATCCTCAATACTCAATCTGCAATCCTCAATCCTCAATCCTCAATCCTCAATCCTAATTCGTCACTCCTCAATACCCAATCCTCAATCTTCAATCCTCAATCCTCGATCCTCAATTCTCAATCCTCAATCCACAATCCTCAATCCTCAATCTTCAATCCTCAATACTCAATCTTCAATACTCAATCCTCAATCCTCAATCCTCAATCCTCAATCCTCAATCCTCAATCCCAAATCCTCAATCCTCAATCCTCAATCCTCAACCCTCAATCCTCAGTCCTGAAACCTCAATACCGGATCCTCAATCGTGAATCCTCAATCTGCAGCCCTCAGACATCAACAATCAGTTGTCAATCTTCAATCCTCAATAGAATATTATCAATTCACAGTTTTCAATACTCAATACTCAATCTGCAATCTTCAAATCTCTGTCCACAAACATCAATTCTCATCACTCAACCCTCAACACTCCGTCCCCAATCTTCAATCCTCAATCCTCAATCCTCAACCTTGAATCCTCAATACTCAATCCTCAATCCTCAATCCTCAATTCTCAATCCTCAACACTGAATCCTCAATCGTCAATCCTCAATCCCCAATCCTCAATTTGTCAATCGTCTATCCTCAATCCTCAATCCTCAATCCTCAATCTTCAATCCTCAATACTCATTATTCAATCCTCAGTCCTCAATCCTCAGTCCTCAATCCTCAATCCTCCATCCTCAATCCTCAATCTTCAATCCTCAATACTCAATCTGCAATCCTCAATCCTCAATCCTCAATCCTCAATCCTAATTCGTCACTCCTCAATACCCAATCCTCAATCTTCAATCCTCAATCCTCAATCCTCAATTCTCAATACTCAATCCTCAATCCTCAATCCTCAAACTTCAATCCTCAATACTCAACATTCAATACTCATTCCTGAATCCTCAATCCTCAATCCTCATTCCTCAATCCTCAATCCACAATCCCAAATCCTCAATCCTGAATACTCAATCCTCAACCCTCAATCCTCTGTCCTGAAACCTCAATACCGAATCCTTAACCCTGAATCCTCAATCTTCAGCCCTCAGTCCTCAACAATCAATAGTCAATCCTCAATCCTCAATAGAATATCCTCAACTCACCGTTTTCAATACTGAATCCCCATTCTTCAATCCTCAAATCTCAATCCACAAGCATCAATTCTCATCACTCAACCCTCAACACTCAGTCCTCAATCTTCAATCCTCAATCCTAAATCCACAATCGTCAATCCTCAATTCCCAATCCTCAATCCTCAATCCTCAATCCTCATTCTTCAATCCTCAACACCCAATCCTCAATCTTCAATCCTCAATCCTCAGTCCTCAATTCTCAATTCTCAATCCACAGTCCTCAGACCTCAGACATCAATACTCAACCCTCAGTCCTCGTCCGCAATCCACAACCCTCAATCCTCAATCCTCAATCTTCAAACATCAATATTCTATCTTCAATCCTCAATCCTCAATCCTCAATCCTCAATCCTCAATCCTCAATCTTCAATCCTCAATACTTAATCTTCAATCCTCAATCCTCAATCCTCAATCCTCAATCCTCAATCCTCAATCCTCAATCCTCAATCGTCAATCCTCAATTCCCAATCCTCAACCTTCAATCCTCAATCCTCAATCTTCAATCCACAATCCTCAATCCTCAATCCTCAATCCTCAGCCTTCAATCCTCAATACTCAATCTTCAATCCTCTTTCCTCAATCCTCAATCCTCAATCTTCAATCTTCATTCCTCAATCCTCAATCCTCAATCCTCAATCCTCAATCCTCAATCTTCAATCCTCAATACTCAATCTTCATTCCTCAATCCTCAGTCCTCAATCCTCAATCCTCAATCTTCGATCCTCAGTCCCCAATCCTCAATCTTCAATCCTCAATCCTCAACTCTCAATCCTCAATCCTCAATTTTCAATCCTCAATATTCAATCTTCAATCTACAATCCTCAGTCCTCAATCCTCAATCCTCAACCCTCAATCCTCAATCCTCAATCCTCAGTCCTGAAACCTGAATCCCGAATCCTCAATCCTGAATCCGCAAACTTCAGTCCTCAGTCCTCAACAATCAATTGTCAATCCTCAATCCTCAATAGAATATCCTCAATTCACAATTTTCAATACTCAGTCCCCATTCTTCAATCTTCAAATCTCAATTCACAAACATCAATTCTCATCACTCAACCCTCGACACTCAGTCCTCAATCTTCAATCCTCAATCCTCAATCCTCAATCTTGAATCCTCAATACTCAACCTTCAATCCTCAATCCTCAATTCTCAAACCTCAATACTCAATCCTCAATCGTCAATCCTCAATCCCCAATCCTCAATCTTCAATCCTCTATCCTCAATCCTCAATCCTCAATCCTCAATCTTCAATACACAATACTCAATCTTCAATCCTCAATCCGCAATCCTCATTCCTCAATCCTCAATCCTCCATCCTCAATCCTCAATCTCCAATCCTCAAACCTCAATCCTCAATCCTCAATCTTCAATACTCAATACTCAATCTTCAATCCTCAATCCGCAATCCTCATTCCTCAATCCTCAATCCTCCATCCTCAATCCTCAATCTTCAATCCTCAATACTCTATCTGCAATCCTCAATCCTCAATCCTCAATCCCCGATCCTAATTCGTCACTCCTCAATACCCAATCCTCAATCTTCAATCCTCAATCCTCAATCCTCAATTCTCAATACTCAATCCTCAATCATCAATCCTTAATCTTCAATCCTCAATACTCAACCTTCAATACTCATTACTCAATCCTCAATCCTCAACCCTCAATCCTCAATCCTCAATCCCAAATACTCAATCCTCAATCCTCAATCCTCAACCCTCAAACCTCAGTCCTGAAACCTCTATACCGAATCCTTAATCCTGAATCCTCAATCTTCAGCCCTCAGTCCTCAACAATCAATTGTCAATCCTCAATCCTCAATAGAATATCCTCAATTCACAGTTTTCAATACTCAATCCCCATTCTTCAATCTTCAAATCTCAATCCACAAACATCAATTCTCATCACTCAACCCTCAACACTCAGTCCTCAATCTTCAATCCTCAATCCTCAATCCTCAATCTTCAATCCTCAGTACTCAATCTTCAATCCTCAATCCTCAACCCTGAATCCTCACTCTTCAGCCCTCAGTCCTCAACAATCAGTTGTCAATCCTCAATCCTCGACAGAATATCACCAATTCACAGTTTTCAATACTCAATCCCCATTCTTCAATCTTCAAATCTCAATCCACAAACATCAATTCTCATTACTCAACCCTCAACACTCAGTCCTCAATCTTCAATCCTCAATCCTGAATCCTCAATCTTCAATCCTCAATACTCAATCTTCAATCCTCAATCCTCAATTCTCATTCCTCAATACTCAATCTGCAATCCTCAATCCTCAATCCTCGATCCTCAATCCTCAATCCTCAATCCCCAATCCTCAATCCTCAATTCTCAATCCTCAATCCACAGTCCTCAGTCATCAAACCTTAATCCTCAACCCACAGTCCTCATCCTCAATACTCAATCCTCAGTCCTCAATCCTCAGTCCTCAATCCTCAATCCTCAGCCTTCAATGTCCAATACTCAATCTTCAATCCTCAATACTCAATCCTCAATCCTCAATCCTCAATACTCAATCCTCAATCTTCAATCCTCAATACTCAATCTTCAACACTCAATCTTCAATCCTCAATCCTCTATCCTCATTCTTCAATCCTCAACACCCAATCCTCAATCTTCAATCCTCAATCCTTAGTCCTCAATCCTCAATCCTCATTGTTCAATCCTTAATACCCAATCCTCAATCTTCAATCCTCAATCCTCATTCCCCAATTCTCAACACTCAATCCTCAATCCTCAGACCTCAAGCATCAATACCCAAGCCTCAGTCCTCGTCCTCAATCCACAACACTCAATCCTCAATCCTCAATCTTCAATCATCAATATTCAATCTTCAATCCTCAATCCTCAATCCTCAATCCTCAATCCTCAATCCTCAATCCTCAATACTCAATCCTCAATCTTCAATCCTCAATACTCAATCTTCAACACTCAATCTTCAATCCTCAATCCTCTATCCTCATTCTTCAATCCTCAACACCCAATCCTCAATCTTCAATCCTCAATCCTTAGTCCTCAGTCCTCAATCCTCAATCCTCAATCCTCAATCCTCAATCCTCAATCCTCAATACTCAATCCTCAATCTTCAATCCTCAATACTCAATCTTCAACACTCAATCTTCAATCCTCAATCCTCTATCCTCATTCTTCAATCCTCAACACCCAATCCTCAATCTTCAATCCTCAATCCTTAGTCCTCAATCCTCAATCCTCATTGTTCAATCCTTAATACCCAATCCTCAATCTTCAATCCTCAATCCTCATTCCCCAATTCTCAACACTCAATCCTCAATCCTCAGACCTCAAGCATCAATACCCAAGCCTCAGTCCTCGTCCTCAATCCACAACACTCAATCCTCAATCCTCAATCTTCAATCATCAATATTCAATCTTCAATCCTCAATCCTCAATCCTCAATCCTCAATCCTCAATCCTCAATCCTCAATACCCAATTCTCAATCTTCAATCCTCAATCCTCAATCCTCAATCCTCAATCCTCAATCCTCAATCCTCAGTGCTCAAACCTCAATCCCGAATCCTCAATCCTCAATCCTCAACCCTCAATCCTCAGTCCTTAAACCTCAATGCCGAATCCTCAATCCTGAATCCTCGACCTTCAGCCCTCAGCCCTCCGCAATCAATTGTCAATCCTCAGTCCTCAATAGAATATCCTCAATTCACAGTTTTCAATACTCAATCCCCATTCTTCAATCTTCTAATCACAATCCACAAACATCAATTCTCATCACTGAACCCTCAACACTCAGTCCTCAATCTTCAATCCTCAATCCTCAATTCTCAAACTTCAATCCTCAATTCTCAATTTTCAATCCTCAAACCTCAATCCTCAATCCACAATCCTCAATCCTCAATCCACAATCCTCAATCCTCAATCCACAAACCTCAATCCTCAGCCCTGAAACCTCAATCCCGAATCCTCAATCCTGAATCCTCAATCTTCAGACCTCAGTCCTCAACAATCAATTGTCAATCCTCAATCCTCAATAGAATATCCTCAATTCACAGTTTTCAATACTCAATCCCCATTCTTCAATCTTCAAATCTGAATCCACAAACATCAATTCTCATAACTCAACCCTCAACTCTCAGTCCTCAATCTTCAATCCTCAATCCTCAATCCTCAATATTCAATCCTCAATACTCAATCTTCAATCCTCAATCCTCAATTCTCAATCCTCAATACTCAATTCTCAATCGTCAATCCTCTATCCGCAATCCTCAATCTTCAATCCTCTATCCTCAATCCTCAATCCTCAATCCTCAATCCTCAATCCTCAGTAGTCAATCTCCAATCCTGAATACTCAATCTTCAATCCTCAATCCTCAGTCCTCAATCCTCCATCCTCATTCTTCAATCCTCAATACCCAATCCTCAATCTTCAATCCTCAACCTCAATCCTCAATTCTCAACACTCAATCCTCAATCCTCTGACCTCAAGCATCGATACGCAAGCCTCAGTCCTCGTCCTCAATCCACAACCCTCAATCCTCGTTCCTCAATCTTCATTCATCAATATTCAACCTTCAACCCTCAATCCTCAATCCTCAATCCTCAATCTTCAATACTCAATCCTCAATCCTCAATACCCAATCCTCAATCTTCAATCCTCAATCCTCAATCCTCAATCCTCAATTCTCAATCCTCAATCCTCAATCCTCAGTCCTCAAACCTCAATCCTGAATCCTCAATCCTGAATCCTCAACCTTCTGCCCTCAGTCCTCAACAGTCAGTTGTCAATCATCAATCCTCAATAGAATATCAACAATTCACAGTTTTCAAAACACAATACTCAATCTGCAATCTTCAAATCTCTATCCACAAACATCAATTCTCATCACTCAACCCTCAAAGCTCCGTCCCCAATCCTCAACCTTCAATCCTCAATACTCAACCTTCAATACTCATTCCTCAATCCTCAATCCTCAATCCTCAACCCTCAATCCTCAATCCTCAATCCCAAATCCTCAATCCTCAATTCTCAATCCTCAACCCTCAATCCTCAGTCCTGAAACCTCAATACCGAATACTTAACCCTGAATCCTCAATCTTCAGCCCTCAGTCCTCAACAATCAATTGCCAATCCTCAATCCTCAACAGAATATCACCAATTCACAGTTTTCAATACTCAATACTCAATCTGCAATCCTCAAATCTCTATCCACAAACATCAATTCTCATCACTCAACCCTCAACACTCAGTCCTCGATCCTCAATATTCAATCCTCAATCCTCGATCCTCGATCCTCAATCCTCAATCCTCAATCCTCAATCCTCAATCCTCAATCCTCAATCCTCAATCCTCAGTCCTCAGTCCTCAAACATCAATCCTGAATCCTCAATCCTGAATCCTCAATCTTCAGCCCGCAGTCCTCAACAATCAGTTGTCAATCCTCAATCCTCAACAGAATATCACCAGTTCACAGTTTTCAATACTCAATACTCAATCTGCAATCTTCAAATCTCTATCCACAAACATCAATTCTCATCACTCAACCCTCAACACTCAGTCCTCGATCCTCAATATTCAATCCTCAATCCTCGATCCTCAATCCTCAAACCTCAATCCTCAATCGTCAATCTCCAATCCTGAATACTCAATCTTCAATCCTGAATCCTCAGTCCTCAATCCTCAATCCTCGTTTTTCAATCCTCAACACCCAATCCTCAATCTTCAGTCCTCAATCCTCAATCCTCGATCCTCAATACTCAATCCTCAATGCTCAACCTTGAATCCTCAATCCTCAATACTCAATCCTCAATTCTCAATCCTCAATCGTCAACCTTCAATCCTCAATACTCAACCTTCAATCCTCAGTACTCAATCCTAATTCGTCACTCCTCAATACCCAATCCTCAATCCTCAATCCTCAATCCTCAATCCTGAATCCTCAATCCTCAATCGTCATTCCTCAATACCCAATCCTCAATCCTCAATCCTCAATCCTCAATCATCAATCCTTAATCCTCAACCCTCAATCCCCAATCCTCAATCTTCAATACTCAATCTTCAATCCTCAATCCTCAATCCTCAGTCCTCAATCCTCAATCCTCAATCCTCAATCCTCAATCTTCAATCTTCAATACTCAATCTTCAATCCTCAATCCTCAATCCTCAGTCCTCAATCCTCAATCCTCAATCCTCAATCCTCAATCCTCAATCCCCAATCCTCAATCTTCAATCCTCAATACTCAATCTTCAATCCTCAATCCTCAATCCTCAATCCTCAATCCTCAATCCTCAATCCTCAACCCTCAACCTTCAATCCTCAATACTCAATCTTCAACCCTCAATCTTCAATCCTCAATCCTCAATCCTCAATACCCAATTCTCAATCTTCAATCCTCAATCCTCAATCCTCAATCCTCAATCCTCAATCCTCAATCCTCAGTGCTCAAACCTCAATCCCGAATCCTCAATCCTCAATCCTCAACCCTCAATCCTCAGTCCTTAAACCTCAATGCCGAATCCTCAATCCTGAATCCTCGACCTTCAGCCCTCAGCCCTCCGCAATCAATTGTCAATCCTCAGTCCTCAATAGAATATCCTCAATTCACAGTTTTCAATACTCAATCCCCATTCTTCAATCTTCTAATCACAATCCACAAACATCAATTCTCATCACTGAACCCTCAACACTCAGTCCTCAATCTTCAATCCTCAATCCTCAATTCTCAAACTTCAATCCTCAATTCTCAATTTTCAATCCTCAAACCTCAATCCTCAATCCACAATCCTCAATCCTCAATCCACAATCCTCAATCCTCAATCCACAAACCTCAATCCTCAGCCCTGAAACCTCAATCCCGAATCCTCAATCCTGAATCCTCAATCTTCAGACCTCAGTCCTCAACAATCAATTGTCAATCCTCAATCCTCAATAGAATATCCTCAATTCACAGTTTTCAATACTCAATCCCCATTCTTCAATCTTCAAATCTGAATCCACAAACATCAATTCTCATAACTCAACCCTCAACTCTCAGTCCTCAATCTTCAATCCTCAATCCTCAATCCTCAATATTCAATCCTCAATACTCAATCTTCAATCCTCAATCCTCAATTCTCAATCCTCAATACTCAATTCTCAATCGTCAATCCTCTATCCGCAATCCTCAATCTTCAATCCTCTATCCTCAATCCTCAATCCTCAATCCTCAATCCTCAATCCTCAGTAGTCAATCTCCAATCCTGAATACTCAATCTTCAATCCTCAATCCTCAGTCCTCAATCCTCCATCCTCATTCTTCAATCCTCAATACCCAATCCTCAATCTTCAATCCTCAACCTCAATCCTCAATTCTCAACACTCAATCCTCAATCCTCTGACCTCAAGCATCGATACGCAAGCCTCAGTCCTCGTCCTCAATCCACAACCCTCAATCCTCGTTCCTCAATCTTCATTCATCAATATTCAACCTTCAACCCTCAATCCTCAATCCTCAATCCTCAATCTTCAATACTCAATCCTCAATCCTCAATACCCAATCCTCAATCTTCAATCCTCAATCCTCAATCCTCAATCCTCAATTCTCAATCCTCAATCCTCAATCCTCAGTCCTCAAACCTCAATCCTGAATCCTCAATCCTGAATCCTCAACCTTCTGCCCTCAGTCCTCAACAGTCAGTTGTCAATCATCAATCCTCAATAGAATATCAACAATTCACAGTTTTCAAAACACAATACTCAATCTGCAATCTTCAAATCTCTATCCACAAACATCAATTCTCATCACTCAACCCTCAAAGCTCCGTCCCCAATCCTCAACCTTCAATCCTCAATACTCAACCTTCAATACTCATTCCTCAATCCTCAATCCTCAATCCTCAACCCTCAATCCTCAATCCTCAATCCCAAATCCTCAATCCTCAATTCTCAATCCTCAACCCTCAATCCTCAGTCCTGAAACCTCAATACCGAATACTTAACCCTGAATCCTCAATCTTCAGCCCTCAGTCCTCAACAATCAATTGCCAATCCTCAATCCTCAACAGAATATCACCAATTCACAGTTTTCAATACTCAATACTCAATCTGCAATCCTCAAATCTCTATCCACAAACATCAATTCTCATCACTCAACCCTCAACACTCAGTCCTCGATCCTCAATATTCAATCCTCAATCCTCGATCCTCGATCCTCAATCCTCAATCCTCAATCCTC
Organism: Calliopsis andreniformis; assembly: GCF_051401765.1. NCBI lineage: Eukaryota > Metazoa > Arthropoda > Insecta > Hymenoptera > Andrenidae > Calliopsis > Calliopsis andreniformis. The sequence goes on from NW_027480604.1 coordinate 230,916, forward strand.
AATCCTCAATCCTCAATCCTCAATCCTCAATCCTCAGTCCTCAGTCCTCAAACATCAATCCTGAATCCTCAATCCTGAATCCTCAATCTTCAGCCCGCAGTTCTCAACAATCAGTTGTCAATCCTCAATCCTCAACAGAATATCACCAGTTCACAGTTTTCAATACTCAATACTCAATCTGCAATCTTCAAATCTCTATCCACAAACATCAATTCTCATCACTCAACCCTCAACACTCAGTCCTCGATCCTCAATATTCAATCCTCAATCCTCGATCCTCAATCCTCAAACCTCAATCCTCAATCGTCAATCTCCAATCCTGAATACTCAATCTTCAATCCTGAATCCTCAGTCCTCAATCCTCAATCCTCGTTTTTCAATCCTCAACACCCAATCCTCAATCTTCAGTCCTCAATCCTCAATCCTCGATCCTCAATACTCAATCCTCAATGCTCAACCTTGAATCCTCAATCCTCAATACTCAATCCTCAATTCTCAATCCTCAATCGTCAACCTTCAATCCTCAATACTCAACCTTCAATCCTCAGTACTCAATCCTAATTCGTCACTCCTCAATACCCAATCCTCAATCCTCAATCCTCAATCCTCAATCCTGAATCCTCAATCCTCAATCGTCATTCCTCAATACCCAATCCTCAATCCTCAATCCTCAATCCTCAATCATCAATCCTTAATCCTCAACCCTCAATCCCCAATCCTCAATCTTCAATACTCAATCTTCAATCCTCAATCCTCAATCCTCAGTCCTCAATCCTCAATCCTCAATCCTCAATCCTCAATCTTCAATCTTCAATACTCAATCTTCAATCCTCAATCCTCAATCCTCAGTCCTCAATCCTCAATCCTCAATCCTCAATCCTCAATCCTCAATCCCCAATCCTCAATCTTCAATCCTCAATACTCAATCTTCAATCCTCAATCCTCAATCCTCAATCCTCAATCCTCAATCCTCAATCCTCAACCCTCAACCTTCAATCCTCAATACTCAATCTTCAACCCTCAATCTTCAATCCTCAATCCTCAATCCTCATTCTTCAATCCTCAACACCCAGTCCTCAATCTTCAATCCTCAATCCTCAATCCTCAATTCTCAATCTTCAATCCTCAATACTGAATCTTCAATACTCAATCCTCAATCCTCAACCTTTAATACTCAGTCCCCAATCCTCAATCTTCAATCCTCAACACCCAATCCTCAATCTTCAATCCTCAATCCTCAAACCTCAATTCTCAATCCTCAATCCTCAATCCTCAGACCTCAAACATCAATACTCAACCCTCAGTCCTCGTCCGCAATCCACAAACCTCAATCGTCAATCCTCAATGTTCAATCCTCAATCTTCAATACTCAATACTCAATCTTCAATCCTCAATCCTCAGTCCTCAGTCCTCAATCCTCAATCCTCAGTCCTCAATCATCAATCCTCAATCCTCAATCCTCAATCCTCAATCCTCGATCTTCAGCCCTCAGTCCTCAACAATCAATTGTCAATCCTCAATCCTCAGTAGAATATCCTCAATTCAGAGTTTTCAATACTCAATCCCCATTCTTCAATCTTCAAATCTCAATCCCAAACATCAATTCTCATCACTCAACCCTCAACACTCAGTCCTCAATCTTCAATCCTCAATCCTAAATCCTCAGTCTTCAATCCTCAATAATCAATCTTCAATCCTAAATCCACAATTCTCAATCCCCAATACTCAATCCTCAATCTTCAATACTCAATTCCCAATCCTCAATCCTCAATCCTCAATCCTCAATCATCAATCCTTAATCCTCAACCCTCAATCCCCAATCCTCAATCTTCAATACTCAATCTTCAATCCTCAATCCTCAATCCTCAGTCCTCAATCCTCAATCCTCAATCCTCAATCCTCAATCTTCAATCTTCAATACTCAATCTTCAATCCTCAATCCTCAATCCTCAGTCCTCAATCCTCAATCCTCAATCCTCAATCCTCAATCCTCAATCCCCAATCCTCAATCTTCAATCCTCAATACTCAATCTTCAATCCTCAATCCTCAATCCTCAATCCTCAATCCTCAATCCTCAATCCTCAACCCTCAACCTTCAATCCTCAATACTCAATCTTCAACCCTCAATCTTCAATCCTCAATCCTCAATCCTCATTCTTCAATCCTCAACACCCAGTCCTCAATCTTCAATCCTCAATCCTCAATCCTCAATTCTCAATCCTCAATCCTCAATCCTCAGACCTGAAACACCAATACTCAACCCTCAGTCCTCGTCCGCAATCCACAACCCTCAATCCTCAATCCTCAATCTTCAATCATCAATATTCAATCATCAATCCTCAATCTTCAATCCTCTATCCTCAATCCTCAATCCTCAGTCCTCAATCATCAATCCTCAATCCTCAATCCTCAATCCTCAATCCTCAATCCTCGATCTTCAGCCCTCAGTCCTCAACAATCAATTGTCAATCCTCAATCCTCAGTAGAATATCCTCAATTCAGAGTTTTCAATACTCAATCCCCATTCTTCAATCTTCAAATCTCAATCCCAAACATCAATTCTCATCACTCAACCCTCAACACTCAGTCCTCAATCTTCAATCCTCAATCCTAAATCCTCAGTCTTCAATCCTCAATAATCAATCTTCAATCCTAAATCCACAATTCTCAATCCCCAATACTCAATCCTCAATCTTCAATACTCAATTCCCAATCCTCAATCCTCAATCCTCAATCCTCAATCATCAATCCTTAATCCTCAACCCTCAAACCCCAATCCTCAATCTTCAATACTCAATCTTCAATCCTCAATCCTCAATCCTCAGTCCTCAATCCTCAATCCTCAATCCTCAATCCTCAATCTTCAATCTTCAATACTCAATCTTCAATCCTCAATCCTCAATCCTCAGTCCTCAATCCTCAATCCTCAATCCTCAATCCTCAATCCTCAATCCCCAATCCTCAATCTTCAATCCTCAATACTCAATCTTCAATCCTCAATCCTCAATCCTCAATCCTCAATCCTCAATCCTCAATCCTCAACCCTCAACCTTCAATCCTCAATACTCAATCTTCAACCCTCAATCTTCAATCCTCAATCCTCAATCCTCATTCTTCAATCCTCAACACCCAGTCCTCAATCTTCAATCCTCAATCCTCAATCCTCAATCCTCAATCCTCGATCCTCGAAACTCAATCCTCAGTCCTCAATCCTCGATCCTCGATGTTCAATCCGCAATACCCAATCCTCAATCTTCAATCCTCAATCGTCAATCTTCAAACCTCAATCCTCAATCCTCAACCCTCAATCCTCAGTCCTCGAACCTCAATCCTGGATCCTCAATCCTGAATCCTCAATCTTCATCCCTCAGTCCTCAACAATCAGTTGTCAATCCTCAATCTTCAGTCCTCAATACTCAATCTGCAATCCTCAATCCTCAATTCTAAATCCTCAATCCTAATTCGTCACTCCTCAATACCCAATCCTCAATCTTCAATCCTCAATCCACAATCCTCAATTCTCAATCCTCAATCCTCAATCCTCAATCCTCAATCTTCAATCCTCAATACTCAATCTTCAATACTCAATCCTCAATCCTCAATCCTCAATCCTCAATCCTCAACCCTCAATCCCAAATCCTCAATCCTCAATCCTCAAACCTCCACCCTCAATCCTCAGTCCTTAAGCCTCAATACCGAATCCTCTATCCTCAATTCTCAATCCTCAATCCTCAATCCTCAATACCCAATCCTCAATCTTCAATCCTCAATACTCAATCCTCAATCCTCAATCCTCAATCCTCAATCCTCAATCCTTAATCCTCAATCCTCAACCCTCAATCCTCAGTCCTGAAACCTCAATCCCGAATCCTCAATCCTGAATCCGCAAACTTCAGTCCTCAGTCCTCAACAATCAATTGTCAATCCTCAATCCTCAATAGAATATCCTCAATTCACAGTTTTCAATACTCAATACCCATTCTTCAATATTCAAGTCTCAATCCACAATCATCAATTCTCATCACTCAGCCCTCAACACTCAGTCCTGAATCTTGAATCCTCAATCCTCAAATCTCAATCCCCAACACTCAATCCTCAATCGTCAATCCTCAATCACCAATCCTCAATCTTCAACCCTCTATCCTCAATCCTCAATCCTCAATCCTCAATCCTCAATCTTCAATACTCAATCCTCAGTCCTCAATCCTCAACCATCAATCCTCAGTCCTGAAACGTCAATACCGAATCCTCAATCCTGAATCCTCAATCTTCAGCCCTCAGTCCTCAACAATCAATTGTCAATCCTCAATCCTCAATAGAATACCCTCAATTCACAGTTTTCAATACTCAATCCCCATTCTTCAATCTTCAAATCTCAATCCACAAGCATCAATTCTCATCACTCAACCCTCAACACTCAGTCCTCAATCTTCAATCCTCAACCCTAAATCCTCAATCTTCAATCCTCAATACTCAGTCTTCAGTCCTCAATCCTCAATTCTCAATCCTCAATACTCAATTCGCAATCGTCAATCCTCAATTCCCAATCCTCAATTTTCAATCCTCAATCCTCAATCTTCAATCCTTAATCCTCAATCCGCAATCCCCAATCCTCAATCTTCAATCCTCAATACTCAATCTTCAATCCTCAATCCTCAATCCTCAATCCTGAATCCTCAATCTTCAGCCCTCAGTCCTCAACAATCAGTTGTCAATCCTCAATCCTCAATAGAATATCACCAATTCACAGATTTCAAAACTCAATACTCAATCTGCAATCTTCAGATTTCTATCCACAAACATCAATTCACATCACTCATCCCTCGACACTCAGTCCTTTATGTTCAATCCTCAATCCTCAATTCTCAATCTTCAATCCTCAATACTGAATCTTCAATCCTCAATACTCAATCCTCAATCCACAATCCTCAATCCTCAATCCTCAATCTTCAATACTCAGTCCCCAATCCTCAATCTTCAATCCTCAATCCTCAATCCTCAACCCTCGATCCTCGATCCTCAATCCTCAGTCCTCAATCCTCAAACCTCAATGTTCAATCCGCAATACCCAATCCTCAATCTTCAATTCTCAGTCCTCAATCCTCAAACCTCAATCCTCAATCCTCAACCCTCAATCCTCAGTCCTCGAACCTCAATCCTGAATCCTCAATCCTGAATCCTCAATCTTCATCCCTCAGTCCTCATCAATCAATTGTCAATCCTCAATCCTCAATAGAATATCCTCAATTCACAGCTTTCAATACTCAATCCCCATTCTTCAATCTTCAAATCTGAATCCACAAACATCAATTCTCATCACTCAACCCTCAACACTCAGACCTCAATCTTCAATCCTCAATCCTCAATCCGCAATCTTGAATACTCAATACTCAATCATCAATCCTCAATCCTCAATTCTCAATCCTCAACACTCAATCCTCAATCGTCAATCCTCAATCCCCAATAATCAATCTTCAATCCTCTATCCTCAATCCTCAGTCCTCAATCTTCAATCCTCAATCTTCAATACTCAATACTCAATCTTCAATCCTCAATCCTCAATCCTCAGTCCTCAATCCTCAATTCTCAATCCTCAATCCTCAATCTTCAATCCTCAATACTCAATCTGCAATCTTCAATCCTCAAACCTCAATCCTCAATCCTCAATCTTCAATCATCAATATTCAACTATCAATCCTCAATCTTCAATCCTCTATCCTCAATCCTCAATCCTGAATGTTCAATCCTCAATACCCAATCCTCAATCCTCAATCCTCAATACTCAATCCTCAATCCTCAATCCTCAATCCTCAGTCCTCAATTCGCAATCCTCAATCCTCAGACCTCAAGCATTAATACCCAACCCCCAGTCCTCGTCCTCAACCTACAACCCTCAATCCTCAATCCTCAATCTTCAATCATCAATATTCAACCTTCAATCCTCAATCCCCAATCCTCAATCCTCAATCCTCAATCCTCAATCCTCAAACCTCAATACCCAATCCTCAATCCTCAATCCTCAATCCTCAATACTCAATCCTCAATCCTCAATCCTCAATCCTCAATCCTCTGTCCCCAAACCTCAATTCTGAATCCTCAATCCTGAATCCTCAATCTTCAGCCCTCAGTCCTCAACAATCAGTTGTCAATACTCAATCCTCAATAGAATATCACCAATTCACAGATTTCAAAACTCAATACTCAATCTGCAATCTTCAGATCTCTATCCACAAACATCAATTCACATCACTCATCCCTCGACACTCAGTCCTTTATGTTCAATCCTCAATCCTCAATTCTCAATCTTCAATCCTCAATACTGAATCTTCAATCCTCAATACTCAATCCTCAATCCACAATCCTCAATCCTCTATCCTCAATCTTCAATACTCAGTCCCCAATCCTCAATCTTCAATCCTCAATCCTGAATCCTCATCCCTCGATCCTCGAACCTCAATCCTCAGTCCTCAATCCTCAAACCTCAATGTTCAATCCGCAATACCCAATCCTCAATCTTCAATTCTCAACCCTCAATCTTCAATCCTTAATCCTCAATCCTCAATCCCCAATCCTCAACCTTCAATTCTCAATACTCAATCTTCAATCCTCAATCCTCAAACCTCAATCCTCAATCCTCAATCCCCAATCCCCAATCGTCAATCCTCAATCCCCAATCCTCAATCCTCAATCCTCAATCCTCAATCCTCAATCCTCAATCCTCAATCCTCAATCCTCAATCCTCTGTCCCCAAACCTCAATCCTGAATCCTCAATCCTGAATCCTCAATCTTCAGCCCTCAGTCCTCAACAATCAGTTGTCAATCCTCAATCCTCAATAGAATATCACCAATTCACAGATTTCAAAACTCAATACTCAATCTGCAATCTTCAGATTTCTATCCACAAACATCAATTCACATCACTCATCCCCCGACACTCAGTCCTTTATGTTCAATCCTCAATCCTCAATTCTCAATCTTCAATCCTCAATACTGAATCTTCAATCCTCAATACTCAATCCTCAATCCACAATCCTCAATCCTCATCCTCAATCTTCAATACTCAGTCCCCAATCCTCAATCTTCAATCCTCAATCCTCAATCCTCAACCCTCGATCCTCGAACCTCAATCCTCAGTCCTCAATCCTCAAACCTCAATGTTCAATCCGCAATACCCAATCCTCAATCTTGAATTCTCAGTCCTCAATCCTCAAACCTCAATCCTCAATCCTCAACCCTCAATCCTCAGTCCTCGAACCTCAATCCTGAATCCTCAATCCTGAATCCTCAATCTTCATCCCTCAGTCCTCATCAATCAATCGTCAATCCTCAATCCTCAATAGAATATCCTCAATTCACAGCTTTCAATACTCAATCCCCATTCTTCAATCTTCAAATCTGAATCCACAAACATCAATTCTCATCACTCAACCCTCAACACTCAGACCTCAATCTTCAATCCTCAATCCTCAATCCGCAATCTTGAATACTCAATACTCAATCATCAATCCTTAATCCTCAATTCTCAATCCTCAACACTCAATCCTCAATCGTCAATCCTCAATCCCCAATAATCAATCTTCAATCCTCTATCCTCAATCCTCAGTCCTCAATCTTCAATCCTCAATCTTCAATACTCAATACTCAATCTTCAATCCTCAATCCTCAATCCTCAGTCCTCAATCCTCAATTCTCAATCCTCAATCCTCAATCTTCAATCCTCAATACTCAATCTGCAATCTTCAATCCTCAAACCTCAATCCTCAATCCTCAATCTTCAATCATCAATATTCAACTATCAATCCTCAATCTTCAATCCTCTATCCTCAATCCTCAATCCTGAATGTTCAATCCTCAATACCCAATCCTCAATCTTCAATCCTCAATACTCAATCCTCAATCCTCAATCCTCAATCCTCAGTCCTCAATTCGCAATCCTCAATCCTCAGACCTCAATCTTCAATACTCAGTCCCCAATCCTCAATCTTCAATCCTCAATCCTGAATCCTCATCCCTCGATACTCGAACCTCAATCCTCAGTCCTCAATCCTCAAACCTCAATGTTCAATCCGCAATACCCAATCCTCAATCTTCAATTCTCAATCCTCAATCCTCAAACCTCAATCCTCAATCCTCAACCCTCAATCCCCAGTCCTCGAACCTCAATCCTGAATCCTCAATCCTGTATCCTCAATCTTCATCCCTCAGTCCTCAACAATCAATTGTCAATCATCAATCCTCAATAGAATATCCTCAATTCACAGCTTTCAATACTCAATCCCCATTCTTCAATCTTCAAATCTCAATCCACGAACATCAATTCTCATCACTCAACCCTCAACACTCAGACCTCAATCTTCAATCCTCAATCCTCAATCCGCAATCTTGAATCCTCAATACTCAATCATCAATCCCCAATTCTCAATTCTCAATCCTCAACACTCAATCCTCAATCGTCAATCCTCAATCCCCAATCCTCAATCTTCAATCCCCTATCCTCAATCCTCAGTCCTCAATCTTCAATCGTCAATCTTCAATACTCAATACTCAATCTTCAATCCTCAATCCTCAATCCTCAATCCTCAATCCTCAATCCTCAATCCCCAATCCTCAATCTTCAATCCTCAATACTCAATCTTCAATCCTCAATCCTCAATCCTCAATCCTCAATCCTCAATCCTCAATCCTCAACCCTCAACCTTCAATCCTCAATCCTCAATCCTCAATTCTAAATCCTCAATCCTCAATCCTCAGACCTCAAACACCAATACTCAACCCTCAGTCCTCGTCCGCAATCCACAACCTTCAATCCTCAATCCTCAATCTTCAATCATCAATATTCAATCATCAATCCTCAATCTTCAATCCTCTATCCTCAATCCTCAATCCTGAATGTTCAATCCTAAATACCCAATCCTAAATCTTCAATCCTCAATACTCAATCCTCAATCCTCAATCCTCAATCCTCAGGCCTCAATTCGGAATCCTCAATCCTCAGACCTCAATCATTAATACCCAACCCTCAGTCCTCGTCCTCAACCTACAACCCTCAATCCTCAATCCTCAATCTTCAATCATCAATATTGAACCTTCAATCCTCAATCCCCAATCCTCAATCCTCAATCCTCAATCCTCAATCCTAAAACCCCAATACCCAATCCTCAATCTTCAATTCTCAATCCTCAATCCTCAAACCTCAATCCTCAATCCTCAACCCTCAATCCCCAGTCCTCGAACCTCAATCCTGAATCCTCAATCCTGTATCCTCAATCTACATCCCTCAGTCCTCAACAATCAATTGTCAATCCTCAATCCTCAATAGAATATCCTCAATTCACAGCTTTCAATACTCAATCCCCATTCTTCAATCTTCAAATCTCAATCCACGAACATCAATTCTCATCACTCAACCCTCAACACTCAGACCTCAATCTTCAATCCTCAATCCTCAATCCGCAATCTTGAATCCTCAATACTCAATCATCAATCCCCAATTCTCAATTCTCAATCCTCAACACTCAATCCTCAATCGTCAATCCTCAATCCCCAATCCTCAATCTTCAATCCCCTATCCTCAATCCTAAGTCCTCAATCTTCAATCGTCAATCTTCAATACTCAATACTCAATCTTCAATCCTCAATCCTCAATCCTCAATCCTCAATCCTCAATCCTCAATCCTCAATCCCCAATCCTCAATCTTCAATCCTCAATACTCAATCTTCAATCCTCAATCCTCAATCCTCAATCCTCAATCCTCAATCCTCAACCCTCAACCTTCAATCCTCAATCCTCAATCCTCAATTCTAAATCCTCAATCCTCAATCCTCAGACCTCAAACACCAATACTCAACCCTCAGTCCTCGTCCGCAATCCACAACCTTCAATCCTCAATCCTCAATCTTCAATCATCAATATTCAATCATCAATCCTCAATCATCAATCCTCTATCCTCAATCCTCAATCCTGAATGTTCAATCCTAAATACCCAATCCTAAATCTTGAATCCTCAATACTCAATCCTCAATCCTCAATCCTCAATCCTCAGGCCTCAATTCGCAATCCTCAATCCTCAGACCTCAATCATTAATACCCAACCCTCAGTCCTCGTCCTCAACCTACAACCCTCAATCCTCAATCCTCAATCTTCAATCATCAATATTGAACCTTCAATCCTCAATCCCCAATCCTCAATCCTCAATCCTCAATCCTCAATCCTCAATTCTCAATCCTCAACACTCAATCCTCAATCGTCAATCCTCAATCCCCAATAATCAATCTTCAATCCTCTATCCTCAATCCTCAGTCCTCAATCTTCAATCCTCAATCTTCAATACTCAATACTCAATCTTCAATCCTCAATCCTCAATCCTCAGTCCTCAATCCTCAATTCTCAATCCTCAATCCTCAATCTTCAATCCTCAATACTCAATCTGCAATCTTCAATCCTCAAACCTCAATCCTCAATCCTCAATCTTCAATCATCAATATTCAACTATCAATCCTCAATCTTCAATCCTCTATCCTCAATCCTCAATCCTGAATGTTCAATCCTCAATACCCAATCCTCAATCTTCAATCCTCAATACTCAATCCTCAATCCTCAATCCTCAATCCTCAGTCCTCAATTCGCAATCCTCAATCCTCAGACCTCAATCTTCAATACTCAGTCCCCAATCCTCAATCTTCAATCCTCAATCCTGAATCCTCATCCCTCGATCCTCGAACCTCAATCCTCAGTCCTCAATCCTCAAACCTCAATGTTCAATCCGCAATACCCAATCCTCAATCTTCAATTCTCAATCCTCAATCCTCAAACCTCAATCCTCAATCCTCAACCCTCAATCCCCAGTCCTCGAACCTCAATCCTGAATCCTCAATCCTGTATCCTCAATCTTCATCCCTCAGTCCTCAACAATCAATTGTCAATCCTCAATCCTCAATAGAATATCCTCAATTCACAGCTTTCAATACTCAATCCCCATTCTTCAATCTTCAAATCTCAATCCACGAACATCAATTCTCATCACTCAACCCTCAACACTCAGACCTCAATCTTCAATCCTCAATCCTCAATCCGCAATCTTGAATCCTCAATACTCAATCATCAATCCCCAATTCTCAATTCTCAATCCTCAACACTCAATCCTCAATCGTCAATCCTCAATCCCCAATCCTCAATCTTCAATCCCCTATCCTCAATCCTCAGTCCTCAATCTTCAATCGTCAATCTTCAATACTCAATACTCAATCTTCAATCCTCAATCCTCAATCCTCAATCCTCAATCCTCAATCCTCAATCCCCAATCCTCAATCTTCAATCCTCAATACTCAATCTTCAATCCTCAATCCTCAATCCTCAATCCTCAATCCTCAATCCTCAACCCTCAACCTTCAATCCTCAATCCTCAATCCTCAATTCTAAATCCTCAATCCTCAATCCTCAGACCTCAAACACCAATACTCAACCCTCAGTCCTCGTCCGCAATCCACAACCTTCAATCCTCAATCCTCAATCTTCAATCATCAATATTCAATCATCAATCCTCAATCTTCAATCCTCTATCCTCAATCCTCAATCCTGAATGTTCAATCCTAAATACCCAATCCTAAATCTTCAATCCTCAATACTCAATCCTCAATCCTCAATCCTCAATCCTCAGGCCTCAATTCGCAATCCTCAATCCTCAGACCTCAATCATTAATACCCAACCCTCAGTCCTCGTCCTCAACCTACAACCCTCAATCCTCAATCCTCAATCTTCAATCATCAATATTGAACCTTCAATCCTCAATCCCCAATCCTCAACCCTCAATCCTCAATCCTCAATCCTCAAACCCCAATACCCAATCCTCAATCTTCAATTCTCAATCCTCAATCCTCAAACCTCAATCCTCAATCCTCAACCCTCAATCCCCAGTCCTCGAACCTCAATCCTGAATCCTCAATCCTGTATCCTCAATCTTCATCCCTCAGTCCTCAACAATCAATTGTCAATCCTCAATCCTCAATAGAATATCCTCAATTCACAGCTTTCAATACTCAATCCCCATTCTTCAATCTTCAAATCTCAGTCCACGAACATCAATTCTCATCACTCAACCCTCAACACTCAGACCTCAATCTTCAATCCTCAATCCTCAATCCGCAATCTTGAATCCTCAATACTCAATCATCAATCCCCAATTCTCAATTCTCAATCCTCAACACTCAATCCTCAATCGTCAATCCTCAATCCCCAATCCTCAATCTTCAATCCCCTATCCTCAATCCTCAGTCCTCAATCTTCAATCGTCAATCTTCAATACTCAATACTCAATCTTCAATCCTCAATCCTCAATCCTCAATCCTCAATCCTCAATCCTCAATCCCCAATCCTCAATCTTCAATCCTCAATACTCAATCTTCAATCCTCAATCCTCAATCCTCAATCCTCAATCCTCAATCCTCAACCCTCAACCTTCAATCCTCAATCCTCAATCCTCAATTCTAAATCCTCAATCCTCAATCCTCAGACCTCAAACACCAATACTCAACCCTCAGTCCTCGTCCGCAATCCACAACCTTCAATCCTCAATCCTCAATCTTCAATCATCAATATTCAATCATCAATCCTCAATCTTCAATCCTCTATCCTCAATCCTCAATCCTGAATGTTCAATCCTAAATACCCAATCCTAAATCTTGAATCCTCAATACTCAATCCTCAATCCTCAATCCTCAATCCTCAGGCCTCAATTCGCAATCCTCAATCCTCAGACCTCAAACATTAATACCCAACCCTCAGTCCTCGTCCTCAACCTACAACCCTCAATCCTCAATCCTCAATCTTCAATCATCAATATTGAACCTTCAATCCTCAATCCCCAATCCTCAATCCTCAATCCTCAATCCTCAATCCTCAAACCCCAATACCCAATCCTCAATCCTCAATCCGCAATCCTCAATCCTCAATCCTCAATCCTCAATCCTCAATCCTCAATCCTCTGTCCCCAAACCTCAATCCTGAATCCTCAATCCTGAATCCTCAATCTTCAGCCCTCAGTCCTCAACAATCAGTTGTCAATCCTCAATCCTCAATAGAATATCACCAATTCACAGATTTCAAAACTCAATACTCAATCTGCAATCTTCAGATTTCTATCCACAAACATCAATTCACATCACTCATCCCTCGACACTCAGTCCTTTATGTTCAATCCTCAATCCTCAATTCTCAATCTTCAATCCTCAATACTGAATCTTCAATCCTCAATACTCAATCCTCAATCCACAATCCTCAATCCTCAATACTCAATCTTCAATACTCAGTCCCCAATCCTCAATCTTCAATCCTCAATCCTCAATCCTCAACCCTCGATCCTCGAACCTCAATCCTCAGTCCTCAATCCTCAAACCTCAATGTTCAATACGCAATACCCAATCCTCAATCCTCAATCCTCAATCCTCAGTCCTCAATCCTCAATTCTCAATCCTCAATCCTCAATCTTCAATCCTCAATACTCAATCTGCAATCTTCAATCCTCAAACCTCAATCCTCAATCCTCAATCTTCAATCATCAATATTCAACTATCAATCCTCAATCTTCAATCCTCTATCCTCAATCCTCAATCCTGAATGTTCAATCCTCAATACCCAATCCTCAATCTTCAATCCTCAATACTCAATCCTCAATCCTCAATCCTCAATCCTCAGTCCTCAATTCGCAATCCTCAATCCTCAGACCTCAAGCATTAATACCCAACCCCCAGTCCTCGTCCTCAACCTACAACCCTCAATCCTCAATCCTCAATCTTCAATCCTCAATACTCAATCTGCAATCCTCAATCCTCAATCCTCAATCCTCAATCCTAATTCGTCACTCCTCAATACCCAATCCTCAATCTTCAATCCTCAATCCTCAATCCTCAATTCTCAATGCGTAATCCTCAATCCTCAATCCTCAATCTTCAATCCTCAATACTCAATCTTCAATACTCAATCCTCAATCCTCAATCCTCAATACTCAATCCTCAATCCTCAATCGTCAATACTCAATTCAAAATCCTCAATCTTCAATCCTCAACCCTCAATCTTCAATCCTCAATCCTCAATCTTCAATCCTCAATCCTCAAACCTCAATTCTCAATCCTCAATCCTCAATCCTCAGACCTCAAACATCAATACTCAACCCTCAGTCCTCGTCCGCAATCCACAACCCTCAATCGTCAATCCTCAATGTTCAATCCTCAATCTTCAACCCTCTATCCTCAATCCTCAATCCTCAATCCTCAATCCTCAATCTTCAAGACTCAATCCTCAGTCCTCAATCCTCAACCATCAATCCTCAGTCCTGAAACGTCAATACCGAATCCTCAATCCTGAATCCTCAGTCATCAGCCCTCAGTCCTCAACAATCAATAGTCAATCCTCAATCCTCAATAGAATACCCTCAATTCACAGTTTTCAATACTCAATCCCCATTCTTCAATCTTCAAATCTCAATCCACAAGCATCAATCCTCATCACTCAACCCTCAACACTCAGTCCTCAATCTTCAATCCTCAACCCTAAATCCTCAATCTTCAATCCTCAATACTCAGTCTTCAGTCCTCAATCCTCAATTCTCAATCCTCAATACTCAATCCTCAATCGTCAATCCTCAATTCCCAATCCTCATTCTTCAATCCTCAACACCCAATCCTCAATCTTCAATCCTCAATCTTCAATCCTCAATACTCAATCTTCAATCCTCAATCCTCAATGCTCAATCCTCAATCCTCAATCCTCAATCCTCAATCCTCAATCCTCAATCCTCAATCTTCAATCCTCAATACTCAATCTTCAACCCTCAATCTTCAATCCTCAATCCTCAATCCTCATTCTTCAATCCTCAACACCCAATCCTCAATCTTCAATCCTCAATCCTCAATCCTCAATTCTCAATCCTCAATCCTCAATCCTCAGACCTCAAACATCAATACTCAACCCTCAGTCCTCGTCCGCAATCAACAACCCTCAATCCTCAATCCTCAATGTTCAATCCTCAATCTTCAATACTCAATACTCAATCTTCAATCCTCAATCCTCAATCCACAGTCCTCAATCCTGAATCCCAAATCCTCAATCCTCAATCCTCAATCCTCAACACTCAATCCCCAGTCCTGAAACATCAATACCGAATCCTCAATACTGAATCCTGAATCTTCAGCCCTCAGTCCTCAACAATCAATAGTCAATCCTCAATCCTCAATAGAATATCCTCAATACTCAATCTCCAATCCTCAATGATTAATCCTCTATCCTCAATCCTCAATCCTGAATGTTCAATCCTCAATACCCAATCCTCAATCTTCAAACCTCAGTACTCAATCCTCAATCCTCAACCCTCGAATCCTCAGTCCTCAAACCTCAATCCTGAATCCTCAATCCTGAAATCTCAATCTTCAGCCCTCAGTCCTCAACAATCAATTGTCAGTCCTCAATCCTCAATAGAACATCCTCAATTCACAGCTTTCAATACTCAATCCCCATTCTTCAATCTTCAAATCTCAATCCGCAAACATCAATTCTCATCACTCAACCCTCAACACACAGTCCTCAATCTTCAAACCTCAATCCTCAATCCGCAATCTTGAATCCTCAATACTCAATCTTCAATCCTCAATCCTCAATTCTCAATCCTCAACACTCAATCCTCAATCGTCAATCCTCAATCCCCAATCCTCAATCTTCAATCCTCTATCCTCAATCCTCAATCCTCAATCTTCAATCCTCAACCTTCAATACTCAATACTCAATCTTCAATCCTCAATCCTCAATCCTCAGCCCTCAATCCTCAATCCTCAATCCTCAATCCTCAATCCTCAATCGTCAACCCTCAATTCCCAATCCTCAATCTTCAACCCTCAACCCTCAATCTTCAATCCTTAATCCTCAATCCTCAATCCCCAATCCTCAACCTTCAATTCTCAATACTGAATCTTCAATCCTCAATCCTCAAACCTCAATCCTCAATCCTCAATCCCCAATCCCCAATCGTCAATCCTCAATCCCCAATCCTCAATCTTCAATCCTCAATCCTCAATCCTCAATCCTCAACCCTCAATCCTCAGTCCTGAAACCTCAATACCGGACCCTCAATCGTGAATCCTCAATCTTCAGCACTCAGTCCTCAACAATCAATTGTCAATCCTCAATCCTCAATAGAATATCCTCAATTCACAGTTTTCAATACTCAATCCCCATTCTCCTATCTTCAAATCTCAATCCACGAACATCAATTCTCATCACTCAACCCTCAACACTCAGTCCTCAATCTTCAATACTCAATCCTAGATCCTCAATCTTCAATCCTCAATACACAATCTTCAATCCTCAATCCTCAATTCTCAATCCTCAATACTCAATCCTCAATCGTCAATCCTCAATTCCCAATCCTCAATCTTCAATCCTCAATCCTCAATCTTCAATCCTCAATCCTCAATACTCAATCACCAATCCTCAATCTTCAATCCTCAATACTCAATCTTCAATCCTCAGTCCTCAGTCCTCAATCCTCAATCCTCAATCCTCAGTCCTCAATCTTCAATCCTCAATACTCAATCTGCAATCCTCAATCCTCAATCCTCAATCCTCAATCCTAATTCGTCACTCCTCAATACCCAATCCTCAATCTTCAATCCTCAATCCTCAATCCTCAATTCTCAATCCTCAATCCACAATCCTCAATCCTCAATCTTCAATCCTCAATACTCAATCTTCAATACTCAATCCTCAATCCTCAATCCTCAATCCTCAATCCCCAATCCTCAATCGCAAATCCTCAATCCTCAATCCTCAATCCTCAACCCTCAATCCTCAGTCCTGAAACCTCAATACCGGATCCTCAATCGTGAATCCTCAATCTTCAGCCCTCAGACATCAACAATCAGTTGTCAATCTTCAATCCTCAATAGAATATCATCAATTCACAGTTTTCAATACTCAATACTCAATCTGCAATCTTCAAATCTCTGTCCACAAACATCAATTCTCATCACTCAACCCTCAACACTCCGTCCCCAATCTTCAATCCTCAATCCTCAATCCTCAACCTTGAATCCTCAATACTCAATCTTCAATCCTCAATCCTCAATTCTCAATCCTCAACACTGAATCCTCAATCGTCAATCCTCAATCCCCAATCCTCAATTTGTCAATCCTCTATCCTCAATCCTCAATCCTCAATCCTCAATCTTCAATCCTCAATACTCATTATTCAATCCTCAATCCTCAATCCTCAGTCCTCAATCCTCAATCCTCCATCCTCAATCCTCAATCTTCAATCCTCAATACTCAATCTGCAATCCTCAATCCTCAATCCTCAATCCTCAATCCTAATTCGACACTCCTCAATACCCAATCCTCAATCTTCAATCCTGAATCCTCAATCCTCAATTCTCAATACTCGATCCTCAATCCTCAATCCTCAAACTTCAATCCTCAATACTCAACATTCAATACTCATTCCTGAATCCTCAATACTCAATCCTCAACCCTCAATCCTCTGTCCTGAAACCTCAATACCGAATCCTTAACCCTGAATCCTCAATCTTCAGCCCTCAGTCCTCAACAATCAATAGTCAATCCTCAATCCTCAATAGAATATCCTCAACTCACCGTTTTCAATACTGAATCCCCATTCTTCAATCCTCAAATCTCAATCCACAAGCATCAATTCTCATCAGTCAACCCTCAACACTCAGTCCTCAATCTTCAATCCTCAATCCTAAATCCACAATCGTCAATCCTCAATTCCCAATCCTCAATCCTCAATCCTCAATCCTCATTCTTCAATCCTCAACACCCAATCCTCAATCTTCAATCCTCAATCCTCAGTCCTCAATTCTCAATTCTCAATCCACAGTCCTCAGACCTCAGACATCAATACTCAACCCTCAGACCTCGTCCGCAATCCACAACCCTCAATCCTCAATCCTCAATCTTCAAACATCAATATTCTATCTTCAATCCTTAATCCTCAATCCTCAATCCTCAATCCTCAATCCTCAATCTTCAATCCTCAATACTTAATCTTCAATCCTCAATCCTCAATCCTCAATTCTCAATACTCAATCCTCAATCATCAATCCTCAATCTTCAATCCTCAATACTCAACCTTCAATACTCATTCCTCAATCCTCAATCCTCAACCCTCAATCCTCAATCCTCTATCTGCAATCCTCAATCCTCAATCCTCAATCCCCGATCCTAATTCGTCACTCCTCAATACCCAATCCTCAATCTTCAATCCTCAATCCTCAACCCTCAATCCTCAATCCTCAATCCCAAATCCTCAATCCTCAATCCTCAATCCTCAACCCTCAAACCTCAGTCCTGAAACCTCTATACCGAATCCTTAATCCTGAATCCTCAATCTTCAGCCCTCAGTCCTCAACAATCAATTGTCAATCCTCAATCCTCAATAGAGTATCCTCAATTCACAGTTTTCAATCCTCAATACTCAATAGAGTATCATCAGTTCACAGTTTTCAATACTCAATACTCAAATGCAATCTTCAAATCTCTATCTACAAACATCAATTCTCATCACTCAACCCCCAACACTCAGTCCTCAATGTTCAACACGCAATCCTCAATTCTCAAACTTCAAACCTCAATACTGAATCTTCAATCCTAAATCCTCAATCCTCAATGCTCAATACTCACTCCTCATTCCTCGATCCTCAGTCCCCAATCCTCAATCTTCAATCCTCAATCCTCAACCCTGAATCCTCACTCTTCAGCCCTCAGTCCTCAACAATCAGTTGTCAATCCTCAATCCTCAATAGAATATCACCAATTCACAGTTTTCAATACTCAATCCCCATTCCTCAATCTTCAAATCTCAATCCGCAAACATCAATTCTCATCACTCAACCCTCAACACTCAGTCCTCAATCTTCAATCCTCAATCCTCAATCCTCAATCTTCAATCCTCAATACTCAATCTTCAATCCTCAATCCTCAATTCTCATTCCTCAATACTCAATCTGCAATCCTCAATCCTCAATCCTCAATCCTCAATCCTCAATTCTCAATCCCCAATCCTCAATCCTCAATTCTCAATCCTCAATCCACAGTCCTCAGTCATCAAACCTTAATCCTCAACCCACAGTCCTCATCCTCAATACTCAATCCTCAGTCCTCAATCCTCAGTCCTCAATCCTCAATCCTCAGTCTTCAATGTCCAATACTCAATCTTCAATCCTCAATACTCAATCCTCAATCCTCAATCCTCAATACTCAATCCTCAATCTTCAATCCTCAATACTCAATCTTCAACACTCAATCTTCAATCCTCAATCCTCTATCCTCATTCTTCAATCCTCAACGCCCAATCCTCAATCTTCAATCCTTAATCCTTAGTCCTCAATCCTCAATCCTCATTGTTCAATCCTTAATACCCAATCCTCAATCTTCAATCCTCAATCCTCATTCCCCAATTCTCAACACTCAATCCTCAATCCTCAGACCTCAAGCATCAATACCCAAGCCTCAGTCCTCGTCCTCAATCCACAACACTCAATCCTCAATCCTCAATCTTCAATCATCAATATTCAATCTTCAATCCTCAATCCTCAAACCTCAATCCTCAATCCTCAATCCTCAATCCTCAATACCCAATTCTCAATCTTCAATCCTCAATCCTCAATCCTCAATCCTCAATCCTCAATCCTCAATCCTCAGTGCTCAAACCTCAATCCCGAATCCTCAATCCTCAATCCTCAACCCTCAATCCTCAGTCCTTAAACCTCAATGCCGAATCCTCAATCCTGAATCCTCAACCTTCAGCCCTCAGTCCTCCGCAATCAATTGTCAATCCTCAGTCCTCAATAGAATATCCTCAATTCACAGTTTTCAATACTCAATCCCCATTCTTCAATCTTCTAATCACAATCCACAAACATCAATTCTCATCACTGAACCCTCAACACTCAGTCCACAATCTTCAATCCTCAATCCTCAATTCTCAAACTTCAATCCTCAATACTGAATCTTCAATCCTAAAACCTCAATCCTCAATCTTCAATCCTCAATCCTCAATCCTCAATACCCAATCCTCAATCTTCAATCCTCAATCCTCAATCCTCAATCCTCAATCCTCAGTCCTCAGTCCTCAAACATCAATCCTGAATCCTCAATCCTGAATCCTCAATCTTCAGCCCGCAGTCCTCAACAATCAGTTGTCAATCCTTAATCCTCAACAGAATATCACCAATTCACAGTTTTCAATACTCAATACTCAATCTGCAATCTTCAAATCTCTATCCACAAACATCAATTCTCATCACTCAACCCTCAACACTCAGTCCTCGATCCTCAATATTCAATCCTCAATCCTCGATCCTCAATCCTCAAACCTCAATCCTCAATCGTCAATCTCCAATCCTGAATAGTCAACCTTCAATCCTCAATCCTCAGTCCTCAATCCTCAATCCTCATTCTTCAATCCTCAACACCCAATCCTCAATCTTCAATCCTCAATCCTCAGTCCTCAATTCTCAACACTCAATCCTCAATCCTCAATCCTCAATCCTCAATCCTCAATACCCAATCCTCAATCCTCAATCCTCAATCCTCAATCCTCAATCCTCAATCCTCAATCCTCAATCCTCAGTCCTCAGTCCTCAAACATCAATCCTGAATCCTCAATCCTGAATCCTCAATCTTCAGCCCGCAGTCCTCAACAATCAGTTGTCAATCCTCAATCCTCAACAGAATATCACCAATTCACAGTTTTCAATACTCAATACTCAATCTGCAATCTTCAAATCTCTATCCACAAACATCAATTCTCATCACTCAACCCTCAACACTCAGTCCTCGATCCTCAATATTCAATCCTCAATCCTCGATCCTCAATCCTCAAACCTCAATCCTCAATCGTCAATCTCCAATCCTGAATACTCAATCTTCAATCCTCAACCCTCAGTCCTCAATCCTCAATCCTCGTTCTACAATCCTCAACACCCAATCCTCAATCTTCAATCCACAATCCTCAATCCTCAATTCTCAACACTCAATCCTCAATCCTCAGACGTCAAGCATCAATACCCAAGCCTCAGTCCTCGTCCTCAATCCGCAACCCTCAATCCTCATTCCTCAATCTTCATTCATCAATATTAAACCTTCAATCCACAATCCTCAATCCTCAATTCTCAACACTCAATCCTCAATCCTCAGACGTCAAGCATCAATACCCAAGCCTCAGTCCTCGTCCTCAATCCGCAACACTCAATCCTCATTCCTCAATCTTCATTCATCAATATTAAACCTTCAATCCTCAATCCTCAATCCTCAATTCTCAATCCTCAATCCTCAATCCTCAGTCCTCAAACCTCAATCCTGAATCCTCAATCCTGAATCCTCAACCTTCTGCCCTCAGTCCTCAACAGTCAGTTGTCAATCATCAATCCTCAATAGAATATCAACAATTCACAGTTTTCAAAACACAATACTCAATCTGCAATCTTCAAATCTCTATCCACAAACATCAATTCTCATCACTCAACCCTCAAAGCTCCGTCCCCAATCCTCAATCTTCAATCCTCAATACTCAACCTTCAATACTCATTCCTCAATCCTCAATCCTCAATCCTCAACCCTCAATCCTCAATCCTCAATCCCAAATCCTCAATCCTCAATTCTCAATCCTCAACACTCAATCCTCAGTCCTGAAACCTCAATACCGAATACTTAACCCTGAATCCTCAATCTTCAGCCCGCAGTCCTCAACAATCAGTTGTCAATCCTCAATCCTCAACAGAATATCACCAGTTCACAGTTTTCAATACTCAATACTCAATCTGCAATCTTCAAATCTCTATCCACAAACATCAATTCTCATCACTCATCCCTCAACACTCAGTCCTCGATCCTCAATATTCAATCCTCAATCCTCGATCCTCAATCCTCAAACCTCAATCCTCAATCGTCAATCTCCAATCCTGAATACTCAATCTTCAATCCTCAATCCTCAGTCCTCAATCCTCAATCCTCGTTCTTCAATCCTCAACACCCAATCCTCAATCTTCAATCCTCAATCCTCAATCCTCAATCCTCAATACTCAATCCTCAATGCTCAACCTTGAATCCTCAATCCTCAATACTCAATCCTCAATTCTCAATCCTCAATCGTCAACCTTCAATCCTCAATACTCAACCTTCAATCCTCAGTATTCAATCCTAATTCGTCACTCCTCAATACCCAATCCTCAATCCTCAATCCTCAATCCTCAATCCTGAATCCTCAATCCTCAATCGTCATTCCTCAATACCCAATCCTCAATCATCAATCCTCAATACTCAATCTTCAATCCTCAATCCTCAATCCTCAATCCTCAATCCTCAATCCTCGTCCCTCAAACCTCAATCCTCAACCCTCAGTCCTCATCCTCAATTCTCAATTCTCAATCCTCAATCCTCAATCCTCAATCTTCAATCGTCAATAATCTATGTCCAATCCTAGATCATCAATCCCCAAACTTCAAACCTCAATCCTCAATCGTCAATTCTCAATTCTCAATCCTCAATCGTCAACCTTCAATCCTCAATACTCAGTCTTCAATCCTCAATCCTCAATCCTCAATCCTCAATCCTCACTCTTCAATCCTCAATACCCAATCCTCAATCCTCAATCCTCAATCCTCAATCCTCAATTCTCAATCCTCAACCCTCAGACCTTAGTCCTCAAACCTCCATCCTCAACCCTCAACCCTCATCATCAATCCTCAATCTTCAATCCTCAAACATCAATCCTCAATCTTCAATCCTCAATACTCAATCTTTAATCCACAATCCTCAGTCCTCAAACCTCAATTCTGATTCCTCAGTCCTGAATCCTCAACCTTCAGCCCTCAGTCCTCAACAATCAGTTGTCAATCATCAATCCTCAATAGAGTATCCACAATTCACAGTTTTCAATACTCAATACTCAATCTGCAATCTTCAAATCTCTATCCACAAACATCAATTCTCATCACTCAACCCTCAACGCTCAGTCCTCAATCTTCAATCCTCAATCCTCAATCCTCAATCTTCAATCCTCAATACTCAATCTTCAATCCTCAATCCTCAATCTTCAATCATCAATACTCAATCTTCAATCTTCAATCTCAATCCTCAATCCTCAATCCTCAATCCTAAATCCTCAATATTCAACACACAACACTCAACCATCAATTCTCGATACTCAACCATCAATCCTCAATTCTCAATACTCAATAGAATATCCTGAATTCGCATGTTTCAACACTCAATCCACAATATTCAATAATCAAACCTCAAACCTCAAACATCAATTCTCAACACTCAATCATCAACACTCTGTCCTTTCTCTTCAATGCTCCATACTCAATCCTCAATCCTCAAGCGTCAATCCTCAATCCTCAATCCTCAACCCTCAATCCTCAGTCCTCAAACCTCAATCCCGAATCCTCATTCCAGAATACTCAATCTTCAGCTCTCAGTCCTCAACAATCAATTGTCAATCCTCAATCCTCAATAGAATAACCTCAATTCACAGTTATCAATACTCAATCCCCATTCTTCAATCTTCAAACCTCAATCCACAAACATCAATTATCATCACTCAACAATCAACACTCAGTACTCAATCTTCAATCCTCAATCCACAATCCTCAATCTTCAATCCTCAATACTCGATCTTCAATCCTCAATCCTCAATTCTCAATCCTCAATGCTCAATGCTCAACTTCCAATCCTCAATCCCCAATCCCCAAACTTCAATCCCCAATCCTCAATCCTCAAACCTCAATCCTCAATCGTCAATCCTCAATACTCAATCTGCAATCCTCAATCCTCAATCCTCAGTTCTCAATCCTCAATCCTCAGACCTCAAACATCAATATTCAACCCTCAGTCCTCGTCCTCAATCCACAACCCTCAATCCTCAATCCTCAATTTTCAATCATCAATATTCAATCTTCAATCCTCAATCCTCAATACTCAACACTCAATCCTCAATCCTCAATGCTCAATCCTCAATCTTCAATCCTCAATCCTCAATTTTCAATCTTCAATACTCAATCTTCAATCCTCAATCCTCAATCCTCAATCCTCAATCCTCAACCTTCAATCCGCAATACTCAATCTTCAATCCTCAATACTCAATCCTCAATCCTCAATCGTCATTCTTCAATTCGCAACACCCAATCCTCAATCTTCAATCCTCAATCCTCAATCCTCAATTCTCAATACTCAATCCTCAATCCTCAGACCTCAAACCTGAATCCTCAACCCTCAGCCCTCATACTCAATCCTCAATCCTCAATCCTCAATCCTCAATCTTCAATCCTCAATACTCAATATTCAACCCTCAATCCTCAGTCCTCAAACCTGAATCCCGAATCCTCAATCCTGAATCCTCAATCTTCAGCCCTCAGTCCTCAACAATCAATTGTCAATCCACAATCCTCAATAGAATAACCTCAATTCACAGTTTTCAATACTCAATCCCCATTCTTCAATCTTCAAATCTCAATCCACAAACATCAATTCTCGTCACTCAACCCTCAACACTCAGTCCTCAATCTTCAATCCTCAATCCGCAATCGTCAATCTTCAATCCTCAATACTCAATCTTCAATCCCGAATCCTCAATTCTCAATCCTCAATACTCAATCCTCAACCGCCATTCCTCAATCCCCAACCCCAATCTTCAATCCTTAATCCTCAATCCTCAATCCCCAATCCTCAACCTTCAATTCTCAATACTCAATCTTCAATCCTCAATCCTCAATCCTCAAACCTCAATCCTCAATCCTCAATCCCCAATCCCCAGTCGTCAATCCTCAATCCCCAATCCTCAATCTTCAATCCTCTATCCTCAATCATCAATCCTCAATCCCCAATCCTCAATCTTCACTCCTCAATCCTCAATCTTCAATCCTCAATCATCAATCCTCAGTCCTCAAACCTCAACCTGTATCCTCAATCCTGAATCCTCAATCTTCATACCTCAGTCCTCAACAATCAATTGTCAATCCTCAATCCTCAATAGAATATCCTCAATTCACAGCTTTCAATACTCAATCCCCATACTTCAATCTTCAAATCTCTATCCACAAACATCAATTCTCATCACTCAACCCTCAAAGCTCCGTCCCCAATCCTCAACCTTCAATCCTCAATACTCAACCTTCAATACTCATTCCTCAATCCTCAATCCTCAATCCTCAACCCTCAATCCTCAATCCTCAATCCCAAATCCTCAATCCTCAATTCTCAATCCTCAACCCTCAATCCTCAGTCCTGAAACCTCAATACCGAATACTTAACCCTGAATCCTCAATCTTCAGCCCTCAGTCCTCAACAATCAATTGCCAATCCTCAATCCTCAACAGAATATCACCAATTCACAGTTTTCAATACTCAATACTCAATCTGCAATCCTCAAATCTCTATCCACAAACATCAATTCTCATCACTCAACCCTCAACACTCAGTCCTCGATCCTCAATATTCAATCCTCAATCCTCGATCCTCAATCGTCAAACCTCAATCCTCAATCGTCAATCTCCAATCCTGAATAGTCAATCTTCAATCCTCAATCCTCAGTCCTCAATCCTCAATCCTCATTCTTCAATCCTCAACACCCAATCCTCAATCTTCAATCCTCAATCCTCAGTCCTCAATTCTCAACACTCAATCCTCAATCCTCAATCCTCAATCCTCAATACCCAATCCTCAATCCTCAATCCTCAATCCTCAATCCTCAATCCTCAATCCTCAATCCTCAGTCCTCAGTCCTCAAACATCAATCCTGAATCCTCAATCTTCAGCCCGCAGTCCTCAACAATCAGTTGTCAATCCTCAATCCTCAACAGAATATCACCAATTCACAGTTTTCAATACTCAATACTCAATCTGCAATCTTCAAATCTCTATCCACAAACATCAATTCTCATCACTCAACCCTCAACACTCAGTCCTCGATCCTCAATATTCAATCCTCAATCCTCGATCCTCAATCCTCAAACCTCAATCCTCAATACTCAATCCTCAATGCTCAACCTTGAATCCTCAATCCTCAATACTCAATCCTCAATTCTCAATCCTGAATCGTCAACCTTCAATCCTCAATACTCAACCTTCAATCCTCAGTACTCAATCCTAATTCGTCACTCCTCAATACCCAATCCTCAATCCTCAATCCTCAATCCTGAATCCTCAATCCTCAATCGTCATTCCTCAATACCCAATCCTCAATCCTCAATCATCAATCCTCAATCCTCAATTCCCAATCCTCAATCTTCAATCCTCAATCCTCAATCCTCAATCTTCAATCCTCAATCCTCAATACTCAATCACCAATCCTCAATCTTCAATCCTCAATACTCAATCTTCAATCCTCAATCCTCAGTCCTCAATCCTCAATCCTCAATCCTCAGTCCTCAATCTTCAATCCTCAATACTCAATCTGCAATCCTCAATCCTCAATCCTCAATCCTCAATCCTAATTCGTCACTCCTCAATACCCAATCCTCAATCTTCAATCCTCAATCCTCAATCCTCAATTCTCAATCCTCAATCCTCAATTCTGAATCCTCAATCCTCAATCCTCAATCCTCAATCCTCAATCCTCAGTGCTCAAACCTCACTCCCGAATCCTCAATCCTCAACCCTCAACCCTCAATCCTCAGTCCTTAAACCTCAATGCCGAATCCTGAATCCTGAAACCTCAACCTTCAGCACTCAGTCCTCTACAATCAATTGTCAATCCTTCAGTCCTCAATAGAATATCCTCAATTCACAGTTTTCAATACTCAATCCCCATTCTTCAATCTTCTAATCTCAATCCACAAACATCAATTCTCATCACTGAACCCTCAACACTCAGTCCTCAATCTTCAATCCTCAATACTCAATCCTCAATACTCAATCTTCAATCCTCAATAATCAATCCTGAATCCTCAATCCTCAAACCTCAGTCCTCAATCCTCAGTCCTCAATCCTCAATCCTCAATCTTCAATCCTCAGTACTCAATCTTCAATCCTCAATCCTCAACCCTGAATCCTCACTCTTCAGCCCTCAGTCCTCAACAATCAGTTGTCAATCCTCAATCCTCAACAGAATATCACCAATTCACAGTTTTCAATACTCAATCCCCATTCTTCAATCTTCAAATCTCAATCCACAAACATCAATTCTCATTACTCAACCCTCAACACTCAGTCCTCAATCTTCAATCCTCAATCCTCAATCCTCAATCTTCAATCCTCAATACTCAATCTTCAATCCTCAATCCTCAATTCTCATTCCTCAATACTCAATCTGCAATCCTCAATCCTCAATCCTCAATCCTCAATCCTCAATCCTCAATCCCCAATCCTCAATCCTCAATTCTCAATCCTCAATCCACAGTCCTCAGTCATCAAACCTTAATCCTCAACCCACAGTCCTCATCCTCAATACTCAATCCTCAGTCCTCAATCCTCAGTCCTCAATCCTCAATCCTCAGCCTTCAATGTCCAATACTCAATCTTCAATCCTCAATACTCAATCCTCAATCCTCAATCCTCAATACTCAATCCTCAATCTTCAATCCTCAATACTCAATCTTCAACACTCAATCTTCAATCCTCAATCCTCTATCCTCATTCTTCAATCCTCAACACCCAATCCTCAATCTTCAATCCTCAATCCTTAGTCCTCAATCCTCAATCCTCATTGTTCAATCCTTAATACCCAATCCTCAATCTTCAATCCTCAATCCTCATTCCCCAATTCTCAACACTCAATCCTCAATCCTCAGACCTCAAGCATCAATACCCAAGCCTCAGTCCTCGTCCTCAATCCACAACACTCAATCCTCAATCCTCAATCTTCAATCATCAATATTCAATCTTCAATCCTCAATCCTCAATCCTCAATCCTCAATCCTCAATCCTCAATCCTCAATACTCAATCCTCAATCTTCAATCCTCAATACTCAATCTTCAACACTCAATCTTCAATCCTCAATCCTCTATCCTCATTCTTCAATCCTCAACACCCAATCCTCAATCTTCAATCCTCAATCCTTAGTCCTCAGTCCTCAATCCTCAATCCTCAGCCTTCAATGTCCAATACTCAATCTTCAATCCTCAATACTCAATCCTCAATCCTCAATCCTCAATACTCAATCCTCAATCTTCAATCCTCAATACTCAATCTTCAACACTCAATCTTCAATCCTCAATCCTCTATCCTCATTCTTCAATCCTCAACACCCAATCCTCAATCTTCAATCCTCAATCCTTAGTCCTCAATCCTCAATCCTCATTGTTCAATCCTTAATACCCAATCCTCAATCTTCAATCCTCAATCCTCATTCCCCAATTCTCAACACTCAATCCTCAATCCTCAGACCTCAAGCATCAATACCCAAGCCTCAGTCCTCGTCCTCAATCCACAACACTCAATCCTCAATCCTCAATCTTCAATCATCAATATTCAATCTTCAATCCTCAATCCTCAATCCTCAATCCTCAATCCTCAATCCTCAATCCTCAATACCCAATTCTCAATCTTCAATCCTCAATCCTCAATCCTCAATCCTCAATCCTCAATCCTCAATCCTCAGTGCTCAAACCTCAATCCCGAATCCTCAATCCTCAATCCTCAACCCTCAATCCTCAGTCCTTAAACCTCAATGCCGAATCCTCAATCCTGAATCCTCAACCTTCAGCCCTCAGCCCTCCGCAATCAATTGTCAATCCTCAGTCCTCAATAGAATATCCTCAATTCACAGTTTTCAATACTCAATCCCCATTCTTCAATCTTCTAATCACAATCCACAAACATCAATTCTCATCACTGAACCCTCAACACTCAGTCCTCAATCTTCAATCCTCAATCCTCAATTCTCAAACTTCAATCCTCAATTCTCAATTTTCAATCCTCAAACCTCAATCCTCAATCCACAATCCTCAATCCTCAATCCACAATCCTCAATCCTCAATCCACAAACCTCAATCCTCAGCCCTGAAACCTCAATCCCGAATCCTCAATCCTGAATCCTCAATCTTCAGACCTCAGTCCTCAACAATCAATTGTCAATCCTCAATCCTCAATAGAATATCCTCAATTCACAGTTTTCAATACTCAATCCCCATTCTTCAATCTTCAAATCTGAATCCACAAACATCAATTCTCATAACTCAACCCTCAACTCTCAGTCCTCAATCTTCAATCCTCAATCCTCAATCCTCAATATTCAATCCTCAATACTCAATCTTCAATCCTCAATCCTCAATTCTCAATCCTCAATACTCAATTCTCAATCGTCAATCCTCTATCCGCAATCCTCAATCTTCAATCCTCTATCCTCAATCCTCAATCCTCAATCCTCAATCCTCAATCCTCAATAGTCAATCTCCAATCCTGAATACTCAATCTTCAATCCTCAATCCTCAGTCCTCAATCCTCCATCCTCATTCTTCAATCCTCAATACCCAATCCTCAATCTTCAATCCTCAACCTCAATCCTCAATTCTCAACACTCAATCCTCAATCCTCTGTCCTCAAGCATCGATACGCAAGCCTCAGTCCTCGTCCTCAATCCACAACCCTCAATCCTCGTTCCTCAATCTTCATTCATCAATATTCAACCTTCAACCCTCAATCCTCAATCCTCAATCCTCAATCTTCAATACTCAATCCTCAATCCTCAATACCCAATCCTCAATCTTCAATCCTCAATCCTCAATCCTCAATCCTCAATTCTCAATCCTCAATCCTCAATCCTCAGTCCTCAAACCTCAATCCTGAATCCTCAATCCTGAATCCTCAACCTTCTGCCCTCAGTCCTCAACAGTCAGTTGTCAATCATCAATCCTCAATAGAATATCAACAATTCACAGTTTTCAAAACACAATACTCAATCTGCAATCTTCAAATCTCTATCCACAAACATCAATTCTCATCACTCAACCCTCAAAGCTCCGTCCCCAATCCTCAACCTTCAATCCTCAATACTCAACCTTCAATACTCATTCCTCAATCCTCAATCCTCAATCCTCAACCCTCAATCCTCAATCCTCAATCCCAAATCCTCAATCCTCAATTCTCAATCCTCAACCCTCAATCCTCAGTCCTGAAACCTCAATACCGAATACTTAACCCTGAATCCTCAATCTTCAGCCCTCAGTCCTCAACAATCAATTGCCAATCCTCAATCCTCAACAGAATATCACCAATTCACAGTTTTCAATACTCAATACTCAATCTGCAATCCTCAAATCTCTATCCACAAACATCAATTCTCATCACTCAACCCTCAACACTCAGTCCTCGATCCTCAATATTCAATCCTCAATCCTCGATCCTCAATCGTCAAACCTCAATCCTCAATCGTCAATCTCCAATCCTGAATAGTCAATCTTCAATCCTCAATCCTCAGTCCTCAATCCTCAATCCTCATTCTTCAATCCTCAACACCCAATCCTCAATCTTCAATCCTCAATCCTCAGTCCTCAATTCTCAACACTCAATCCTCAATCCTCAATCCTCAATCCTCAATACCCAATCCTCAATCCTCAATCCTCAATCCTCAATCCTCAATCCTCAATCCTCAATCCTCAGTCCTCAGTCCTCAAACATCAATCCTGAATCCTCAATCTTCAGCCCGCAGTCCTCAACAATCAGTTGTCAATCCTCAATCCTCAACAGAATATCACCAATTCACAGTTTTCAATACTCAATACTCAATCTGCAATCTTCAAATCTCTATCCACAAACATCAATTCTCATCACTCAACCCTCAACACTCAGTCCTCGATCCTCAATATTCAATCCTCAATCCTCGATCCTCAATCCTCAAACCTCAATCCTCAATACTCAATCCTCAATGCTCAACCTTGAATCCTCAATCCTCAATACTCAATCCTCAATTCTCAATCCTGAATCGTCAACCTTCAATCCTCAATACTCAACCTTCAATCCTCAGTACTCAATCCTAATTCGTCACTCCTCAATACCCAATCCTCAATCCTCAATCCTCAATCCTCAATCCTGAATCCTCAATCCTCAATCGTCATTCCTCAATACCCAATCCTCAATCCTCAATCATCAATCCTCAATCCTCAATTCCCATTCCTCAATCTTCAATCCTCAATCCTCAATCCTCAATCTTCAATCCTCAATCCTCAATACTCAATCACCAATCCTCAATCTTCAATCCTCAATACTCAATCTTCAATCCTCAATCCTCAGTCCTCAATCCTCAATCCTCAATCCTCAGTCCTCAATCTTCAATCCTCAATACTCAATCTGCAATCCTCAATCCTCAATCCTCAATCCTCAATCCTAATTCGTCACTCCTCAATACCCAATCCTCAATCTTCAATCCTCAATCCTCAATCCTCAATTCTCAATCCTCAATCCACAATCCTCAATCCTCAATCTTCAATCCTCAATACTCAATCTTCAATACTCAATCCTCAATCCTCAATCCTCAATCCTCAATCCTCAATCCTCAATCCCAAATCCTCAATCCTCAATCCTCAATCCTCAACCCTCAATCCTCAGTCCTGAAACCTCAATACCGGATCCTCAATCGTGAATCCTCAATCTTCAGCCCTCAGACATCAACAATCAGTTGTCAATCTTCAATCCTCAATAGAATATTATCAATTCACAGTTTTCAATACTCAATACTCAATCTGCAATCTTCAAATCTCTGTCCACAAACATCAATTCTCATCACTCAACCCTCAACACTCCGTCCCCAATCTTCAATCCTCAATCCTCAATCCTCAACCTTGAATCCTCAATACTCAATCCTCAATCCTCAATCCTCAATTCTCAATCCTCAACACTGAATCCTCAATCGTCAATCCTCAATCCCCAATCCTCAATTTGTCAATCCTCTATCCTCAATCCTCAATCCTCAATCCTCAATCTTCAATCCTCAATACTCATTATTCAATCCTCAATCCTCAATCCTCAGTCCTCAATCCTCAATCCTCCATCCTCAATCCTCAATCTTCAATCCTCAATACTCAATCTGCAATCCTCAATCCTCAATCCTCAATCCTCAATCCTAATTCGTCACTCCTCAATACCCAATCCTCAATCTTCAATCCTCAATCCTCAATCCTCAATTCTCAATACTCAATCCTCAATCCTCAATCCTCAAACTTCAATCCTCAATACTCAACATTCAATACTCATTCCTGAATCCTCAATCCTCAATCCTCATTCCTCAATCCTCAATCCACAATCCCAAATCCTCAATCCTCAATACTCAATCCTCAACCCTCAATCCTCTGTCCTGAAACCTCAATACCGAATCCTTAACCCTGAATCCTCAATCTTCAGCCCTCAGTCCTCAACAATCAATAGTCAATCCTCAATCCTCAATAGAATATCCTCAACTCACCGTTTTCAATACTGAATCCCCATTCTTCAATCCTCAAATCTCAATCCACAAGCATCAATTCTCATCACTCAACCCTCAACACTCAGTCCTCAATCTTCAATCCTCAATCCTAAATCCACAATCGTCAATCCTCAATTCCCAATCCTCAATCCTCAATCCTCAATCCTCATTCTTCAATCCTCAACACCCAATCCTCAATCTTCAATCCTCAATCCTCAGTCCTCAATTCTCAATTCTCAATCCACAGTCCTCAGACCTCAGACATCAATACTCAACCCTCAGTCCTCGTCCGCAATCCACAACCCACAATCCTCAATCCTCAATCTTCAAACATCAATATTCTATCTTCAATCCTCAATCCTCAATCCTCAATCCTCAATCCTCAATCCTCAATCTTCAATCCTCAATACTTAATCTTCAACCCTCAATCCTCAATCCTCAATCCTCAATCCTCAATCCTCAATCCTCAATCCTCAATCCTCAATTCCCAATCCTCAACCTTCAATCCTCAATCCTCAATCTTCAATCCACAATCCTCAATCCTCAATCCTCAATCCTCAGCCTTCAATCCTCTTTCCTCAATCCTCAATCCTCAATCTTCAATCTTCATTCCTCAATCCTCAATCCTCAATCCTCAATCCTCAATCCTCAATAATCAATCCTCAATACTCAATCTTCAATCCTCTGTCCTCAATCCTCAATCCTCAATCCTCAATCCTCGTCCCTCAAACCTCAATCCTCAACCCTCAGTCCTCATCCTCAATTCTCAATTCTCAATCCTCAATCCTCAATCCTCAATTTCAATCGTCAATAATCTATGTCCAATCCTAGATCATCAATCCCCAAACTTCAATCCTCAATCCTCAATTCTCAATTCTCAATTCTCAATCCTCAATCGTCAACCTTCAATCCTCAATACTCAGTCTTCAATCCTCAATACTCAATCTTTAATCCACAATCCTCAGTCCTCAAACCTCAATTCTGATTCCTCAGTCCTGAATCCTCAACCTTCAGCTCTCAGTCCTCAACAATCAGTTGTCAATCATCAATCCTCAATAGAGTATCCACAATTCACAGTTTTCAATACTCAATACTCAATCTGCAATCTTCAAATCTCTATCCACAAACATCAATTCTCATCACTCAACCCTCAACGCTCAGTCCTCAATCTTCAATCCTCAATCCTCAATCCTCAATCTTCAATCCTCAATACTCAATCTTCAATCCTCAATCCTCAATCTTCAATCATCAATACTCAATCTTCAATCTTCAATCTCAATCCTCAATCCTCAATCCCCAATCGTCAATCCTCAATACTCAATCTTCAATCCTCAATCCTCAATCCTCAATCCTCAATCCTCAATACTCAATCCTCAATCCTCAATCCTCAATCCTCAATTCTCAACCTTCAATCCCCAATACTCAATCTTCAATCCTCAATACTCAATCCTCAATCCTCAATCGTCATTCTTCAATTCGCAACACCCAATCCTCAATCTTCAATCCTCAATCCTCAATGCTCAATTCTCAATACTCAATCCTCAATCCTCAGACCTCAAACATCAATACTCAACCCTCAGTCCTCGTCCTCAATCCACAACACTCAATCCTCAATCCTCGATCTTCAATCATCAATATTCAATCCTCAATCCTCAATCCTCAATCCTCAATCCTCAATCCTCAATCCTCAATGTTCAATCCTCAATCCTCAATCCTCAGTCCTCAATCCTCAATCCTCAATCCTCAATCCTCATTCCTCAACCCTCCATTCTCAGTCCTGAAACCTCAATCCCGAATCCTCAATCCTGAATCCTCAATCTTCAGCCCTCAGCCCTCAACAATCAGTTGTCAATCCTCAATCCACAATAGAATGTCCTCAATTCGCAGGTTTCAGTACTCAATACTCAATCTGCAATCCTCTAGTCTCTGTCCGCAAACATCAATCCTCATCACTCAACCCTCAACACTCAGTCCCCAATCCTCAATCTTCAATCCTCAATCCTCAACCCTCAATCCTCAATCCTCAATCTTCAATCCTCAATGCTCAATCTTCAAACCTCAATCCTCAATACTCAATCTTCAATCCTCAATCCTCAATCCTCATTCGTCAAACGCCAATCCTGAATACGCAATCTTCAATTATCAATCCTCAATCCTCAATCCTCAACCCTCATTCTTCAATACCCAATACCCAATCCTCAATCTTCAATCCACAATCCTCAATCCTCAATTCTCAATCCTCAATCCTCAGACCTCAGACCTCAAACCTGAATCCTCAACCCTCAGCCCTCATACTCAATCCTCAATCCTCAATCCTTAATCCTCAATCTTCAATCCTCAATACTCAATATTCAACCCTCAATCCTCAGTCCTCAAACCTCAATCCCGAATCCTCAATCCTGAATCCTCAATCTTCAGCCCTCAGTCCTCAACAATCAATTGTCAATCCACAATCCTCAATAGAATAACCTCAATTCACAGTTTTCAATACTCAATCCCCATTCTTCAATCTTCAAATCTCAATCCACAATCATCAATTCTCGTCACTCAACCCTCAACACTCAGTCCTCAATCTTCAATCTTCAATCCTCAATCCTCAATCGTCAATCCTTAATCCTCAATCCTCAATCCTCAACCTTCAATCCTCAATCCTCAACCCTCAATACTCAATCCTCAATCATCAATCCTCAACACACAATCTTCAATCCTCAATCCTCAATCCTAAATCCTCAATCCTCAATCTTCAACCCTCAATACTCAATCTTCAATCCTCAATCCACAATCCTCATTCCTGAATCCTCAATCCTCAATCCTCAATCCTCAATCTTCAATCCTCAATACTCAATCTTCAATCCTCAATCCTCTATCCTCAATCCTCAATCCTCAATCTTCAATCGCCAATACTCTATCTTCAATCCTCAATCCTAATTCGTCACTCCTCAATACCCAATCCTCAATCTTCAATCCTCAATCCTCAATCCTCAATCTTCAGTCGTCAATACTCTACCTTCAATCCTCAATCCTAATTCGTCACTCCTCAATACCCAATCCTCAATCTTCAATCCTCAATCCTCAATCCTCAATTCTCAATCCTCAATCCTCAATTCCCAATCCTCAATCTTCAATCCTCAATCCTCAATCTTCAATCCTCAATCCTCAATCCTCAATCCTCAATCCCCAATCGTCAATCCTCAATACTCAATCCTCAATCCTTAATCCTCAATCCTCAATCCTCAATCTTCATTCCTCAATACTCAATCATCAACCCTCATTCTTCAATCCTCAATACTCAATCTTCAATCCTCAATCCTCAATCCTCAATCCTCAATCCTCAATCCTCAACCCTCAATCCTCAGTCCTGAAACCTCAATACCGAATCCTCAATCCTGTATTCTCAATCCTCAATATTCAATCCTCAATTATCAATCTTCAATCCTCAATCCTCAATCCTCAATCCTCAATCCTCAATCCTCAATCCTCAATCCCAAATCCTCAATCCTCAATCCTCAATCCTCAACCCTCAATCCTCAGTCCTGAAACCTCAATCCCGAATCCTCAATCCTGAATCCTCAACCTTCAGCCCTCAGTCCTCAACAATCAGTTGTCAATCCTCAATCCTCAATAGAATATCCTCAATTCACAGTTTTCAATACTCAATCCCCATTCTTCAATCTTCAAATCTCAATCCACAAACATCAATTCTCATCACTCAACCATCAACACTCAGTCCTCAATTTTCAATCCTCAACCCTAAATCCTCGATCTTCAATCCTCAATACTCAGTCTTCAATCCGAAATCCTCAATTCTCAGTCCTCAATACTGGATCCTCATTCGTCAATCCTCAATTCCCAATCCTCAACCTTCTATCCTCAATCCTCAATCTTCAATCCTCAATCCTCAATCCTCAATCCTCAATCCTCAATCCTCAATTCTCAATTCTCAATTCTCAATCCTCAATCGTCAACCTTCAATCCTCAATACTCAGTCTTCAATCCTCAATACTCAATCTTTAATCCACAATCCTCAGTCCTCAAACCTCAATTCTGATTCCTCAGTCCTGAATCCTCAACCTTCAGCTCTCAGTCCTCAACAATCAGTTGTCAATCATCAATCCTCAATAGAGTATCCACAATTCACAGTTTTCAATACTCAATACTCAATCTGCAATCTTCAAATCTCTATCCACAAACATCAATTCTCATCACTCAACCCTCAACGCTCAGTCCTCAATCTTCAATCCTCAATCCTCAATCCTCAATCTTCAATCCTCAATACTCAATCTTCAATCCTCAATCCTCAATCTTCAATCATCAATACTCAATCTTCAATCTTCAATCTCAATCCTCAATCCTCAATCCCCAATCGACAATCCTCAATACTCAATCTTCAATCCTCAATCCTCAATCCTCAATCCTCAATCCTCAATACTCAATCCTCAATCCTCAATCCTCAATCCTCAATTCTCAACCTTCAATCCCCAATACTCAATCTTCAATCCTCAATACTCAATCCTCAATCCTCAATCGTCATTCTTCAATTCGCAACACCCAATCCTCAATCTTCAATCCTCAATCCTCAATGCTCAATTCTCAATACTCAATCCTCAATCCTCAGACCTCAAACATCAATACTCAACCCTCAGTCCTCGTCCTCAATCCACAACACTCAATCCTCAATCCTCGATCTTCAATCATCAATATTCAATCCTCAATCCTCAATCCTCAATCCTCAATCCTCAATCCTCAATCCTCAATGTTCAATCCTCAATCCTCAATCCTCAGTCCTCAATCCTCAATCCTCAATCCTCAATCCTCATTCCTCAACCCTCCATTCTCAGTCCTGAAACCTCAATCCCGAATCCTCAATCCTGAATCCTCAATCTTCAGCCCTCAGCCCTCAACAATCAGTTGTCAATCCTCAATCCACAATAGAATGTCCTCAATTCGCAGGTTTCAGTACTCAATACTCAATCTGCAATCCTCTAGTCTCTGTCCGCAAACATCAATCCTCATCACTCAACCCTCAACACTCAGTCCCCAATCCTCAGTCTTCAATCCTCAATCCTCAACCCTCAATCCTCAATCCTCAATCTTCAATCCTCAATGCTCAATCTTCAAACCTCAATCCTCAATACTCAATCTTCAATCCTCAATCCTCAATCCTCATTCGTCAAACGCCACTCCTGAATACGCAATCTTCAATTATCAATCCTCAATCCTCAATCCTCAACCCTCATTCTTCAATACCCAATACCCAATCCTCAATCTTCAATCCACAATCCTCAATCCTCAATTCTCAATCCTCAATCCTCAGACCTCAGACCTCAAACCTGAATCCTCAACCCTCAGCCCTCATACTCAATCCTCAATCCTCAATCCTTAATCCTCAATCTTCAATCCTCAATACTCAATATTCAACCCTCAATCCTCAGTCCTCAAACCTCAATCCCGAATCCTCAATCCTGAATCCTCAATCTTCAGCCCTCAGTCCTCAACAATCAATTGTCAATCCACAATCCTCAATAGAATAACCTCAATTCACAGTTTTCAATACTCAATCCCCATTCTTCAATCTTCAAATCTCAATCCACAATCATCAATTCTCGTCACTCAACCCTCAACACTCAGTCCTCAATCTTCAATCTTCAATCCTCAATCCTCAATCGTCAATCCTTAATCCTCAATCCTCAATCCTCAACCTTCAATCCTCAATCCTCAACCCTCAATACTCAATCCTCAATCATCAATCCTCAACACACAATCTTCAATCCTCAATCCTCAATCCTAAATCCTCAATCCTCAATCTTCAACCCTCAATACTCAATCTTCAATCCTCAATCCACAATCCTCATTCCTGAATCCTCAATCCTCAATCCTCAATCCTCAATCTTCAATCCTCAATACTCAATCTTCAATCCTCAATCCTCTATCCTCAATCCTCAATCCTCAATCTTCAATCGCCAATACTCTATCTTCAATCCTCAATCCTAATTCGTCACTCCTCAATACCCAATCCTCAATCTTCAATCCTCAATCCTCAATCCTCAATCTTCAGTCGTCAATACTCTACCTTCAATCCTCAATCCTAATTCGTCACTCCTCAATACCCAATCCTCAATCTTCAATCCTCAATCCTCAATCCTCAATTCTCAATCCTCAATCCTCAATTCCCAATCCTCAATCTTCAATCCTCAATCCTCAATCTTCAATCCTCAATCCTCAATCCTCAATCCTCAATCCCCAATCGTCAATCCTCAATACTCAATCCTCAATCCTTAATCCTCAATCCTCAATCCTCAATCTTCATTCCTCAATACTCAATCATCAACCCTCATTCTTCAATCCTCAATACTCAATCATCAATCCTCAATCCTCAATCCTCAATCCTCAATCCTCAATCCTCAACCCTCAATCCTCAGTCCTGAAACCTCAATACCGAATCCTCAATCCTGTATTCTCAATCCTCAATATTCAATCCTCAATTATCAATCTTCAATCCTCAATCCTCAATCCTCAATCCTCAATCCTCAATCCTCAATCCTCAATCCCAAATCCTCAATCCTCAATCCTCAATCCTCAACCCTCAATCCTCAGTCCTGAAACCTCAATCCCGAATCCTCAATCCTGAATCCTCAACCTTCAGCCCTCAGTCCTCAACAATCAGTTGTCAATCCTCAATCCTCAATAGAATATCCTCAATTCACAGTTTTCAATACTCAATCCCCATTCTTCAATCTTCAAATCTCAATCCACAAACATCAATTCTCATCACTCAACCATCAACACTCAGTCCTCAATTTTCAATCCTCAACCCTAAATCCTCGATCTTCAATCCTCAATACTCAGTCTTCAATCCGAAATCCTCAATTCTCAGTCCTCAATACTGGATCCTCATTCGTCAATCCTCAATTCCCAATCCTCAACCTTCTATCCTCAATCCTCAATCTTCAATCCTCAATCCTCAATCCTCAATCCTCAATCCTCAATCCCCAATCCTCAACCTGCAATCCTCAATACTCAATCTTCAATCCTCAATCCTCAATACTCAATCATCAGTCCTCAATCCTCAATCCTGAATCCTCAATCCTCAATCTTCAATCCTCAATACTCAATCTTCAACCATCAATCTTCAATCCTCAATCCTTAATCCTCACTCTTCAATCCTCAACACCCAATCCTCAATCTCCAATCCTCAATCCTCAACTCTCAATTCTCAATCCTCAATCCTCAATCCTCAGACCTCAAACATCAATACTCAACACTCAGTCCTCAATCCTCAATCCACAATCCTCAAACCTCAATCCCCAACCTCAATCCCAAATACTCAATCCTCAATCCTCAATCCTCAACCCTCAATCCTCAGTCCTGAAACCTCAATCCCGAATCCTCAATCCTGAATCCTCAACCTTCAGCCCTCAGTCCTCAACAATCAATTGTCAATCCTCAATCCTCAATAGAATAACCTCAATTCACAGTTTTCAATACTCAATCCCCATTATTCAATCTTCAAATCTCAATCCACAAACATCAATTCTCATCACTCAACCCTCAACACTCAGTCCACAATCTTCAACCCTCAATCCTAAATCCTCAATCTTCAATCCTCAATACTCAATCTTCAATCCTCAATCCTCAATTCTCAATCCTCAACCCTCAATCCTCAATCCTCAATCCTCAATCTTCAATCCTCAATACTCAATCTTCAACCCTCAATCTTCAAACCTCAATCCTCAATCCTCGATCCGCATTCTTCAATCCTCAACACCCAATTCCCAATCTTCAATCCACAATCCTCAATCCTCAATTCTCAATCCTCAATCCTCAATCCTCAGACCACAAACATCAATACTCAACCCTCAGTCCTCGTCCGCAATCCA
Organism: Calliopsis andreniformis; assembly: GCF_051401765.1. NCBI lineage: Eukaryota > Metazoa > Arthropoda > Insecta > Hymenoptera > Andrenidae > Calliopsis > Calliopsis andreniformis. The sequence goes on from NW_027480604.1 coordinate 271,200, forward strand.
CAACCCTCAATCCTCAACCTTCATACATCAATATTCAACCTTCAATCCTCAATCCTGAATCTTCAATCCTCAACCTTCAGCCCTCAGTCCTCAACAATAAAATGTCAATCCTCAATCCTCAATAGAATAGCCTCAATTCACAGCTTTCAATACTCAATCCCCATTCGTCAATCCTCAAATCTCTATCCACAAAGATCAATTCTCATCACTCAACCCTCAACACTCAGTCCTCAATCTTCAATCCTCAATCCTAAATCCTCGATCTTCAATCCTCAATACTCAATGTTCAATCCTCAATCCTCAATTCTCAATCCTCAATACTCTATCTTCAATCCTCAATACTCAATCTTCAACCCTCAATCTTCAATCTTCAATCCTCAATCCTCATTCTTCAATCCTCAACACCCAATTCTCAATCTTCAATGCTCAATCCTCAATCCTCAATTCTCAATGCTCAATCCTCAATCCTCAGACCACAAACATCAATACTCAACCCTCAGTCCTCGTCCGCAATCCACAACCCTCGATCCTCTATCCTCAATCTTCATACATCATTATTCAACCTCCCATCCTCAATCCTCAATCCTCAATCCTCAATCCTCAATCCTCAATCCTCAATCCTCATTCCTCAATACCCAATCCTCAATCCTCAATCATCAATCCTCAATCCTCAATCCTCAATCCCGAATCCTCAATCCTGAATCCTCAACCTTCTGCCCTCAGTCCTCAACAATCAATTGTCAATCCTCAATCCTCAATAGAATATCCTCAATTCACAGTATTCAATACTCAATCCCCGTTCTTCAATCTTCAGATCTCAATCCACAAACATCAATTCTTATCACTCAACCCTCACCACTCAGTCAACAATCTTCAATCCTCAATACTCAATCTTCAATCCTCAATCCTCAGTTCTCAATCCTCAATACTCAATCCTCAATCGTCAATCCTCAATTCCCGATCCTCAATCTTCAGTCCTCAATCCTCAATCTTCAATCCTCAATCCTCAATCCTCAATCCCCAATCCTCAATCTTCAATACTCAATACTCAACCTTCAATGCTCAATCCTCAATCCTCAATCCTCAATCCTCTATCCTCAATCCTCAATCCTGAATCCTCAATCCTCAATACTCAATCTTCAATCCTCAATCCTCAATCCTCAGTCCTCAATCCTCAATCCTCAATCCTCAATCCTTAATCTTCAATCCTCAATACTCAATCCTCAATCCTCAATCTTCAATCTTCAATCCTCAATAATCAATCTTCAACCCTCAATCTTCAATCCTCAATCCTCAATCCTCATTCTTCAATCCTCAGCACACAATTCTCAATCTTCAATCCTCAATCCTCAATCCACAATTCTCAATCCGCAATTCTCAATCCTCAGACCTCAAACATCAATACTCAACCCTCAGTCCTCGTCCGCAATCCACAACCCTCAATCCTCAATCTTCATTCATCCATATTCAACCTTCAATCCTCAATCCTCAATCCTCAATCCTCAATCCTCAATCCACAATCCAAAATCCTCAATCCTCAATACCCAATCCTCAATTTTCAATCATCAACCCTCAACACTCAGTCCCCAATCCTCAATATTCAATCCTCAATCCTCTATCCTCAATCCTCAATCCTCAACCTTCAATCCTCAATGCTCAACCTTGAATCCTCAATCCTCAATGCTCAATCCTCAATTCTCAATCCTCAATCGTCAAACTTCAAGCCTCAATACTCAATCTTCAATCCCCTATCCTCAGTCCTCAATCCCCAATCCTCAATCTTCAATCCTCAATACTCAATCTTCAATCCTCAATCCTCAATCCTCATTCTTCAATCCTCAATACCCAATTCCCAATTTTCAATCCTCAATCCTCAATCCTCAATTCTCAATCCTCAATCCTCAGTCCTCAATCCTCAATCTTCAATCCTCAATACTCAATCTTTAATCCTCAATCCTCAGTCCTCAATTCTCAATTCCGAGTCCTCAGTCCTGAATCCTCAACATTCAGCCCTCAGTCCACAACAATCAGTTGTCAATCCTCAATCCTCAACAGAATATCCTCAATCCACAGTTTTAAATACTCAATACTCAATCTGAAATCTTCAAACCTCTATCCACAAACGTCAATTCTCATCACTAAACCCTCAACACTCAGTCCCCAATCCTCAATATTCAATCCTCAATCCTCAATCCTCGATCCTCAATCCTCAAACTTCAATCCTCAATGCTCAATCTGCAAGCCTCAATGCTCTATAAACAATCCTCAATTCTCAATCCTCAATCGTTAGTCTTCAATCCTTAATACTCAATCTTCAATCCTCAGTCCTCAATCCTCAATCCTCTATCCTCATTCTTGAATCCTCAATACCCAATTCTGAATCTTCAATCCTCAATCCTCAATCCTCAATTCTCAATCCTCAATCCTCAGTCCTCAGTCCTCAAACCTCAATCCTAATTCGTCACTCCTCAATACCCAATCCTCAATCTTCAATCCTCAATCCTCAATCCTCAATTCTCAATCCTCAATCCTCAATCCTCAATCCTCAATCTTAAATACTCAATACTCAATCTTCAATCCTCAATCCTCAATACTCAATCCTCTATCCTCAATCCTCAATCCTGAATCCTCAATCTCAATACTCAATCTTCAATCCTCAATCCTCAATCCTCAATACTCAATCCTCAATCGTCAATCCTCAAACACCAATCCTCAATCTTCAATCCTCTATTCTCAATCCTCAATACTCAATACTCAATCCTCAATCCTCAATCCTCAATCCCCAATCCTCAATCTGCAATCCTCAATCCTCAATCCTCAATCCTCAATCCTAATTCGTCACTCCTCAATACCCAATCCTCAACCTTCAATCCTCAATCCTCAATCCTCAATTCTCAATCCTCAATTCTCAATCCTCAATCCTCAATCCTCAATCCTCAATCTTAAATACTCAATACTCAATCTTCAATCCTCAATCCTCAATCCTCAATCCTCAATCCTCAATCCTCAGTCCTCAATGCCAAATCCTCAATCCTCAATCCTCAATCCTTAACCCTCAATCCTCAGTCCTGAAACCTCAATCCCGAATCCTCAATCCTGAATCCTCAGCCTTCAGCCCTCAGTCCTCAACAATCAATTGTCAATCCTCAATCCTCAATAGAATATCCTCAATTCACAGTATTCAATACTCAATCCCCATTCTTCAATCTTCAAATCTCAATCCACAAACATCAATTCTCATCACTCAACCCTCAACACTCAGTCAACTACCTTCAATCCTCAATACACAATCTTCAATCCTCAGTCCTCAATTCTCAATCCTCAATACTCAATCCTCAATCGTCAATCCTCAATTGCCAATCCTCAATCTTCAATCCTCAATCCTCAATCCTCAATCCCCAATCCTCAATCTTCAATCCTCAATACTCAACCTTCAATCCTCAATCCTCAATCCTCAATCCTCAATCCTCTATCCTCAATCCTCAATCCTGAATCCTCAATCCTCAATACTCAATCCTCAATCCTCAATACTCAATCTTCAACCCTCAATCTTCAATCCTAAATACTCTATCCTCATTCTTCAATCCTCATCACCCAATCCTCAATCTTCAATCCTCAATCCTCAATCCTCAATCCTCAATCCTCAATCCTCAATCTTAAATACTCAATACTCAATCTTCAATCCTCAATCCTCAATCCTCAATCCTCAATCCTCAATCCTCAATCCTCAATCCCAAATCCTCAATCCTCAATCCTCAATCCTTAACCCTCAATCCTCAGTCCTGAAACCTCAATCCCGAATCCTCAATCCTGAATCCTCAGCCTTCAGCCCTCAGTCCTCAACAATCAATTGTCAATCCTCAATCCTCAATAGAATATCCTCAATTCACAGTATTCAATACTCAATCCCCATTCTTCAATCTTCAAATCTCAATCCACAAACATCAATTCTCATCACTCAACCCTCAACACTCAGTCAACAATATTCAATCCTCAATACTCAATCTTCAATCCTCAATCCTCAGTTCTCAATCCTCAATACTCAATCCTCAATCGTCAATCCTCAATTGCCAATCCTCAATCTTCAATCCTCAATCCTCAATCTTCAATCCTCAATCCTCAATCCTTAATCCCCAATCCTCAACCTTCAATCCTCAATACTCAACCTTCAATCCTCAATCCTCAATCCTCAATCCTCAATCCTTTATCCTCAATCCTCAATCCTGAATCCTCAATCCTCAATACTCAATCTTCAATCCTCAATACTCAATCTTCAACCCTCAATCTTCAATCCTCAATCCTCTATCCTCATTCTTCAATCCTCATCACCCAATCCTCAATCTTCAATCCTCAATCCTCAATCCTCAATTCTCAATCCTCAATCCTCAATCCTCAGACCTCAGACATCAATACCCAACCCTCAGTCCTCATCCGCAATCCACAACCCTCAATCCTCAATCCTCAATCTTCAATCATCAATATTCAATCTTCAATCCTCAATCCTCAATCCTCTATCCTGAATCCTCAATCCTGAATGTTCAATCCTCAATACCCAATCCTCAATCTTCAATCCTAAATCCTCAATCCTCAATCCTCAATCCTCAATACTCAATCTTCAATCCTCAATCCTCAGTCCTCAATCCTCAATCCTCAACCTTCAATCCTCAATACTCAACCTTCAATCCTCAATCCTCAATCCTCAATCCTCAATCCTCAATCTTCAATCCTCAAAACTCAATCTTCAATCCTCAACCGTCAATCCTCAATCCTCAATCCTCATTCTTCAATCCTCAATACCAAATCCTCAATCTTCAATCCTCAATCCTCAATCCTCAATTCGCAATCCTCAATCCTCAATCCTCAGACCTCAAGCATCAATACCCAACCCTCAGTCCTCGTCCTCAATCCACAACGCTCAATCCTCAATCCTCAACCTTCAATCATCAATATTCAACCTTCAATCCTCAACCCTCAGTCCTCAATCCGCCGTCCTTATTCCTCAAACCTCAATCCTCAACCCTCAAACCTCATCCTCAATACTCAATCCTCAATCCTCAATCCTCAATCCTCAATCCTCAATCCTCAATCCTCAATCCTGAATCCTCATACCTCAAACCTCAATCCTCAATCCTCAGTCCTCGTCCTCAATTCTCAATTCTCAATTCTCAATCCTCAATCCTCAATCCTCAATCTTCAATCCTCAATAATCAATCTCCAATCCTAGATCCTCAATCCCCAATCATCAATCCTTAATTCTCAATCTTCAATCCTCAATCCCCAGTCCTCAATCCTCAATTCTCAATCCTCAATCCTCAGTCCTCAGTCCTCAAACCTCAATCCTCAACCCTCAGCCCTCATCCTCAATCCTCAATCCTCGATACTCAATCCTCAATCCTCAATCTTCAATCCTCAATACTCAATCGTTAATCCTCAATCCTCAGTCCTCAAACCTCAATTCTGAGTCCTCAGACCTGAATCCTCAAGCTCCAGCCTTCAGTCCTCAACAATCGTTTGTCAATCCTCAGTCCTCAATAGAATATCCTGAAATCACAGCTTTCAATACTCAATGCTCAATCTGCAATCTTCAAATCTCTATCGACAAACATCAATTCTCACCACTCAACCCTCAACACTCAGTAATCAATGTTCAATCCTCAATCCTCAATCCTCAATACTCAATACTCAATCCTCAATCCTCAGTCCTCAATCCTCAATCCTCAATCATCAATCCTCAATCTTCAATCCTGAATACTCAATCTGCAATGCTCAATCCACAGTCCTCAATCCTCAATCCTAATTCGTCACTCCTCAATACCCAATCCTCAATCTTCAATCCTCAATCCTCAATCCTCAATTCTCAATCCTCAATCCTCAATCCTCAATACTCAATCTTAAATACTCAATACTCAATCTTCAATCCTCAATCCTCACTCCTCAATCCTCAATCCTCAATCCTCAATCCTCAATCCCAAATCCTCAATACTCAATCCTCAATCCTTAACCCTCAATCCTCAGTCCTGAAACCTCAATCCCGAATCCTCAATCCTGAATCCTCAACCTTCAGCCCTCAGTCCTCAACAATCAATTGTCAATCCTCAATCCTCAATGGAATATCCTCAATTCACAGTATTCAATACTGAATCCCCATTCTTCAATCTTCAAATCTCAATCCACAAACATCAATTCTTATCACTCAACCCTCAACACTCAGTCAACAATCTTCAATCCTCAATACTCAATCTTCAATCCTCAATCCTCAATTCTCAATCCTCAATACTCAATCCTCAATCGTCAATCCTCAATTCCCAATCCTCAATCTTCAATCCTCAATCCTCAATCTTCAATCCTCAATCCTCAATCCTCAATCCCCAATCCTTAATCTTCAATCCTCAATACTCAACCTTCAATCCTCAATCCTCAATCCTCAATCCTCAATCCTCTATCCTCAATCCTCAATCCTGAATCCTCAATCCTCAATACTCAATCCTCAATCCTCAATACTCAATCTTCAACCCTCAATCTTCAATCCTAAATCCTCTATCCTCATTCTTCAATCCTCATCACCCAATCCTCAATCTTCAATCCTCAATCCTCAATCCTCTGTTCTCAATCCTCAATCCTCAATCCTCAGACCTCAGACATCAATACCCTACCCGCAGTCCTCATCCGCAATCCACAACCCTCAATCCTCAATCCACAATCTTCAATCCTAAATCCTCAATCCTCAATCCTCAATCCTCAATACTCAATCTTCAATCCTCAATCCTCAGTCCTCAATCCTCAATCCTCAACCTTCAATCCTCAATACTCAACCTTCAATCCTCATTCCTCAATCCTCAATCTTCAATCCTCAATCTTCAATCCTCAAAACTCAATCCTTAATCCTCAACCGTCAATCCTCAATCCTCAATCCTCATTCTTCAATCCTCAATACCAAATCCTCTATCTTCAATCCTCAATACTCAACCCTCAATCCTCAATCTTCATTCATCAATGTTCAACCTTCAATCCTCAATCCTCAATCCTCAATCCTCAATCCTCAATCCACAATTCTCAATCCTCAATCCTCAATACCCAATCCTCAATTTTCAATCATCAACCCTCAACACTCAGTCCCCAATCCTCAATATTCAATCCTCAATCCTCTATCCTCAATCCTCAATCCTCAACCTTCAATCCTCAATGCTCAACCTTGAATCCTCAATCCTCAATGCTCAATCCTCAATTCTCAATCCTCAATCGTCAATCTTCAAGCCTCAATACTCAATCTTCAATCCCCTATCCTCAATCCTCAATCCTCAATCCTCAGTCTTCAATCCTCAATACTCATTCTTCAATCCTCAATCCTCAATCCTCATTCTTCAATCCTCAATACCCAATTCCCAATTTTCAATCCTCAATCCTCAATCCTCAATTCTCAATCCTCAATCCTCAGTCCTCAATCCTCAATCATCAATCCTCAATACTCAATCTTTAATCCTCAATCCTCAGTCCTCAATTCTCAATTCCGAGTCCTCAGTCCTGAATCCTCAACATTCAGCCCTCAGTCCACAACAATCAGTTGTCAATCCTCAATCCTCAACAGAATATCCTCAATCCACAGTTTTCAATACTCAATACTCAATCTGCAATCTTCAAACCTCTATCCACAAACATCAATTCTCATCACTAAACCCTCAACACTCAGTCCCCAATCCTCAATATTCAATCCTCAATCCTCAATCCTCGATCCTCAATCCTCAAACTTCAATCCTCAATGCTCAATCTGCAATCCTCAATGCTCAATACTCAATCCTCAATTCTCAACCCCCAATCGTCAGTCTTCAATCCTCAATACTCAATCTTCAATACTCAGTCCTCAATCCTCAATCCTCTATCCTCATTCTTGAATCCTCAATACCCAATTCTGAATCTTCAATCCTCAATCCTCAATCCTCAATTCTCAATCCTCAATCCTCAGTCCTCAGTCCTCAAACCTCAATCCTCAATCCTCAATCCCCAATCCTCAATCTGCAATCCTCAATCCTCAATCCTCAATCCTCAATCCTAATTCGTCACTCCTCAATACCCAATCCTCAACCTTCAATCCTCAATCCTCAATCCTCAATTCTCAATCCTCAATTCTCAATCCTCAATCCTCAATCCTCAATCCTCAATCTTAAATACTCAATACTCAATCTTCAATCCTCAATCCTCAATCCTCAATCCTCAATCCTCAATCCTCAGTCCTCAATCCCAAATCCTCAATCCTCAATCCTCAATCCTTAACCCTCAATCCTCAGTCCTGAAACCTCAATCCCGAATCCTCAATCCTGAATCCTCAGCCTTCAGCCCTCAGTCCTCAACAATCAATTGTCAATCCTCAATCCTCAATAGAATATCCTCAACTCACCGTTTTCAATACTGAATCCCCATTCTTCAATCCTCAAATCTCAATCCACAAGCATCAATTCTCATCACTCAACCCTCAACACTCAGTCCTCAATCTTCAATCCTCAATCCTAAATCCACAATCGTCAATCCTCAATTCCCAATCCTCAATCCTCAGTCCTCAGTCCTCAAACATCAATCCTGAATCCTCAATCTTCAGCCCGCAGTCCTCAACAATCAGTTGTCAATCCTCAATCCTCAACAGAATATCACCAATTCACAGTTTTCAATACTCAATACTCAATCTGCAATCTTCAAATCTCTATCCACAAACATCAATTCTCATCACTCAACCCTCAACACTCAGTCCTCGATCCTCAATATTCAATCCTCAATCCTCGATCCTCAATCCTCAAACCTCAATCCTCAATACTCAATCCTCAATGCTCAACCTTGAATCCTCAATCCTCAATACTCAATCCTCAATTCTCAATCCTGAATCGTCAACCTTCAATCCTCAATACTCAACCTTCAATCCTCAGTACTCAATCCTAATTCGTCACTCCTCAATACCCAATCCTCAATCCTCAATCCTCAATCCTCAATCCTGAATCCTCAATCCTCAATCGTCATTCCTCAATACCCAATCCTCAATCCTCAATCATCAATCCTCAATCCTCAATTCCCAATCCTCAATCTTCAATCCTCAATCCTCAATCCTCAATCTTCAATCCTCAATCCTCAATACTCAATCACCAATCCTCAATCTTCAATCCTCAATACTCAATCTTCAATCCTCAATCCTCAGTCCTCAATCCTCAATCCTCAATCCTCAGTACTCAATCTTCAATCCTCAATACTCAATCTGCAATCCTCAATCCTCAATCCTCAATCCTCAATCCTAATTCGTCACTCCTCAATACCCAATCCTCAATCTTCAATCCTCAATCCTCAATCCTCAATTCTCAATCCTCAATCCACAATCCTCAATCCTCAATCTTCAATCCTCAATACTCAATCTTCAATACTCAATCCTCAATCCTCAATCCTCAATCCTCAATCCTCAATCCTCAATCCCAAATCCTCAATCCTCAATCCTCAATCCTCAACCCTCAATCCTCAGTCCTGAAACCTCAATACCGGATCCTCAATCGTGAATCCTCAATCTTCAGCCCTCAGACATCAACAATCAGTTGTCAATCTTCAATCCTCAATAGAATATTATCAATTCACAGTTTTCAATACTCAATACTCAATCTGCAATCTTCAAATCTCTGTCCACAAACATCAATTCTCATCACTCAACCCTCAACACTCCGTCCCCAATCTTCAATCCTCAATCCTCAATCCTCAACCTTGAATCCTCAATACTCAATCCTCAATCCTCAATCCTCAATTCTCAATCCTCAACACTGAATCCTCAATCGTCAATCCTCAATCCCCAATCCTCAATTTGTCAATCCTCTATCCTCAATCCTCAATCCTCAATCCTCAATCTTCAATCCTCAATACTCATTATTCAATCCTCAATCCTCAATCCTCAGTCCTCAATCCTCAATCCTCCATCCTCAATCCTCAATCTTCAATCCTCAATACTCAATCTGCAATCCTCAATCCTCAATCCTCAATCCTCAATCCTAATTCGTCACTCCTCAATACCCAATCCTCAATCTTCAATCCTCAATCCTCAATCCTCAATTCTCAATACTCAATCCTCAATCCTCAATCCTCAAACTTCAATCCTCAATACTCAACATTCAATACTCATTCCTGAATCCTCAATCCTCAATCCTCATTCCTCAATCCTCAATCCACAATCCCAAATCCTCAATCCTCAATACTCAATCCTCAACCCTCAATCCTCTGTCCTGAAACCTCAATACCGAATCCTTAACCCTGAATCCTCAATCTTCAGCCCTCAGTCCTCAACAATCAATAGTCAATCCGCAATCCTCAATAGAATATCCTCAACTCACCGTTTTCAATACTGAATCCCCATTCTTCAATCCTCAAATCTCAATCCACAAGCATCAATTCTCATCACTCAACCCTCAACACTCAGTCCTCAATCTTCAATCCTCAATCCTAAATCCACAATCGTCAATCCTCAATTCCCAATCCTCAATCCTCAATCCTCAATCCTCATTCTTCAATCCTCAACACCCAATCCTCAATCTTCAATCCTCAATCCTCAGTCCTCAATTCTCAATTCTCAATCCACAGTCCTCAGACCTCAGACATCAATACTCAACCCTCAGTCCTCGTCCGCAATCCACAACCCTCAATCCTCAATCCTCAATCTTCAAACATCAATATTCTATCTTCAATCCTCAATCCTCAATCCTCAATCCTCAATCCTCAATCCTCAATCTTCAATCCTCAATACTTAATCTTCAACCCTCAATCCTCAATCCTCAATCCTCAATCCTCAATCCTCAATCCTCAATCCTCAATCCTCAATCGTCAATCCTCAATTCCCAATCCTCAACCTTCAATCCTCAATCCTCAATCCTCAATCCTCAATCGTCATTCTTCAATTCGCAACACCCAACCCTCAATCTTCAATCCTCAATCCTCAATGCTCAATTCTCAATACTCAATCCTCAATCCTCAGACCTCAAACATCAATACTCAACCCTCAGTCCTCGTCCTCAATCCACAACACTCAATCCTCAATCCTCGCTCTTCAATCATCAATATTCAATCCTCAATCCTCAATCCTCAATCCTCAATCCTCAATCCTCAATCCTCAATGTTCAATCCTCAATCCTCAATCCTCAGTCCTCAATCCTCAATCCTCAATCCTCAATCCTCATTCCTCAACCCTCCATTCTCAGTCCTGAAACCTCAATCCCGAATCCTCAATCCTGAATCCTCAATCTTCAGCCCTCAGCCCTCAACAATCAGTTGTCAATCCTCAATCCACAATAGAATGTCCTCAATTCGCAGGTTTCAGTACTCAATACTCAATCTGCAATCCTCTAGTCTCTGTCCGCAAACATCAATCCTCATCACTCAACCCTCAACACTCAGTCCCCAATCCTCAATCTTCAATCCTCAATCCTCAACCCTCAATCCTCAATCCTCAATCTTGAATCCTCAATGCTCAATCTTCAAACCTCAATCCTCAATCCTCAATCTTCAATCCTCAATCCTCAATCCTCATTCGTCAAACGCCAATCCTGAATACGCAATCTTCAATTATCAATCCTCAATCCTCAATCCTCAACCCTCATTCTTCAATACCCAATACCCAATCCTCAATCTTCAATCCACAATCCTCAATCCTCAATTCTCAATCCTCAATCCTCAGTCCTCAGACCTCAAACCTGAATCCTCAACCCTCAGCCCTCATACTCAATCCTCAATCCTCAATCCTTAATCCTCAATCTTCAATCCTCAATACTCAATATTCAACCCTCAATCCTCAGTCCTCAAACCTCAATCCCGAATCCTCAATCCTGAATCCTCAATCTTCAGCCCTCAGTCCTCAACAATCAATTGTCAATCCACAATCCTCAATAGAATAACCTCAATTCACAGTTTTCAATACTCAATCCCCATTCTTCAATCTTCAAATCTCAATCCACAATCATCAATTCTCGTCACTCAACCCTCAACACTCAGTCCTCAATCTTCAATCTTCAATCCTCAATCCTCAATCGTCAATCCTTAATCCTCAATCCTCAATCCTCAACCTTCAATCCTCAATCCTCAACCCTCAATACTCAATCCTCAATCCTCAATCTTCAATCCTCAATACTCAATCTTCAACCCTCAATCTTCAAACCTCAATCCTCAATCCTCGATCCGCATTCTTCAATCCTCAACACCCAATTCCCAATCTTCAATCCACAATCCTCAATCCTCAATTCTCAATCCTCAATCCTCAATCCTCAGACCACAAACATCAATACTCAACCCTCAGTCCTCGTCCGCAATCCACAACCCTCAATCCTCAACCTTCATACATCAATATTCAACCTTAAATCCTCAATCCTGAATCTTCAATCCTCAACCTTCAGCCCTCAGTCCTCAACAATAAAATGTCAATCCTCAATCCTCAATAGAATAGCCTCAATTCACAGCTTTCAATACTCAATCCCCATTCGTCAATCCTCAAATCTCTATCCACAAAGATCAATTCTCATCACTCAACCCTCAACACTCAGTCCTCAATCTTCAATCCTCAATACTAAATCCTCGATCTTCAATCCTCAATACTCAATGTTCAATCCTCAATCCTCAATTCTCAATCCTCAATACTCTATCTTCAATCCTCAATACTCAATCTTCAACCCTCAATCTTCAATCTTCAATCCTCAATCCTCATTCTTCAATCCTCAACACCCAATTCTCAATCTTCAATGCTCAATCCTCAATCCTCAATTCTCAATGCTCAATCCTCAATCCTCAGACCACAAACATCAATACTCAACCCTCAGTCCTCGTCCGCAATCCACAACCCTCGATCCTCTATCCTCAATCTTCATACATCATTATTCAACCTCCCATCCTCAATCCTCAATCCTCAATCCTCAATCCTCAATCCTCAATCCTCAATCCTCATTCCTCAATACCCAATCCTCAATCCTCAATCATCAATCCTCAATCCTCAATCCTCAATCCCGAATCCTCAATCCTGAATCCTCAACCTTCTGCCCTCAGTCCTCAACAATCAATTGTCAATCCTCAATCCTCAATAGAATATCCTCAATTCACAGTATTCAATACTCAATCCCCATTCTTCAATCTTCAGATCTCAATCCACAAACATCAATTCTTATCACTCAACCCTCACCACTCAGTCCTTTATGTTCAATCCTCAATACTCAATTCTCAATCTTCAATCCTCAATACTGAATCTTCAATCCTCAATACTCAATCCTCAATCCACAATCCTCAATCCTCTATCCTCAATCTTCAATACTCAGTCCCCAATCCTCAATCTTCAATCCTCAATCCTGAATCCTCATCCCTCGATCCTCGAACCTCAATCCTCAGTCCTCAATCCTCAAACCTCAATGTTCAATCCGCAATACCCAATCCTCAATCTTCAATTCTCAACCCTCAATCTTCAATCCTTAATCCTCAATCCTCAATCCCCAATCCTCAACCTTCAATTCTCAATACTCAATCTTCAATCCTCAATCCTCAAACCTCAATCCTCAATCCTCAATCCCCAATCCCCAATCGTCAATCCTCAATCCCCAATCCTCAATCCTCAATCCTCAATCCTCAATCCTCAATCCTCAATCCTCAATCCTCAATCCTCAATCCTCAATCCTCTGTCCCCAAACCTCAATCCTGAATCCTCAATCCTGAATCCTCAATCTTCAGCCCTCAGTCCTCAACAATCAGTTGTCAATCCTCAATCCTCAATAGAATATCACCAATTCACAGATTTCAAAACTCAATACTCAATCTGCAATCTTCAGATTTCTATCCACAAACATCAATTCACATCACTCATCCCCCGACACTCAGTCCTTTATGTTCAATCCTCAATCCTCAATTCTCAATCTTCAATCCTCAATACTGAATCTTCAATCCTCAATACTCAATCCTCAATCCACAATCCTCAATCCTCATCCTCAATCTTCAATACTCAGTCCCCAATCCTCAATCTTCAATCCTCAATCCTCAATCCTCAACCCTCGATCCTCGAACCTCAATCCTCAGTCCTCAATCCTCAAACCTCAATGTTCAATCCGCAATACCCAATCCTCAATCTTCAATTCTCAGTCCTCAATCCTCAAACCTCAATCCTCAATCCTCAACCCTCAATCCTCAGTCCTCGAACCTCAATCCTGAATCCTCAATCCTGAATCCTCAATCTTCATCCCTCAGTCCTCATCAATCAATCGTCAATCCTCAATCCTCAATAGAATATCCTCAATTCACAGCTTTCAATACTCAATCCCCATTCTTCAATCTTCAAATCTGAATCCACAAACATCAATTCTCATCACTCAACCCTCAACACTCAGACCTCAATCTTCAATCCTCAATCCTCAATCCGCAATCTTGAATACTCAATACTCAATCATCAATCCTCAATCCTCAATTCTCAATCCTCAACACTCAATCCTCAATCGTCAATCCTCAATCCCCAATAATCAATCTTCAATCCTCTATCCTCAATCCTCAGTCCTCAATCTTCAATCCTCAATCTTCAATACTCAATACTCAATCTTCAATCCTCAATCCTCAATCCTCAGTCCTCAATCCTCAATTCTCAATCCTCAATCCTCAATCTTCAATCCTCAATACTCAATCTGCAATCTTCAATCCTCAAACCTCAATCCTCAATCCTCAATCTTCAATCATCAATATTCAACTATCAATCCTCAATCTTCAATCCTCTATCCTCAATCCTCAATCCTGAATGTTCAATCCTCAATACCCAATCCTCAATCTTCAATCCTCAATACTCAATCCTCAATCCCCAATCCTCAATCCTCAGTCCTCAATTCGCAATCCTCAATCCTCAGACCTCAATCTTCAATACTCAGTCCCCAATCCTCAATCTTCAATCCTCAATCCTGAATCCTCATCCCTCGATCCTCGAACCTCAATCCTCAGTCCTCAATCCTCAAACCTCAATGTTCAATCCGCAATACCCATTCCTCAATCTTCAATTCTCAATCCTCAATCCTCAAACCTCAATCCTCAATCCTCAACCCTCAATCCCCAGTCCTCGAACCTCAATCCTGAATCCTCAATCCTGTATCCTCAATCTTCATCCCTCAGTCCTCAACAATCAATTGTCAATCCTCAATCCTCAATAGAATATCCTCAATTCACAGCTTTCAATACTCAATCCCCATTCTTCAATCTTCAAATCTCAATCCACGAACATCAATTCTCATCACTCAACCCTCAACACTCAGACCTCAATCTTCAATCCTCAATCCTCAATCCGCAATCTTGAATCCTCAATACTCAATCATCAATCCCCAATTCTCAATTCTCAATCCTCAACACTCAATCCTCAATCGTCAATCCTCAATCCCCAATCCTCAATCTTCAATCCCCTATCCTCAATCCTCAGTCCTCAATCTTCAATCGTCAATCTTCAATACTCAATACTCAATCTTCAATCCTCAATCCTCAATCCTCAATCCTCAATCCTCAATCCTCAATCCCCAATCCTCAATCTTCAATCCTCAATACTCAATCTTCAATCCTCAATCCTCAATCCTCAATCCTCAATCCTCAATCCTCAATCCTCAACCCTCAACCTTCAATCCTCAATCCTCAATCCTCAATTCTAAATCCTCAATCCTCAATCCTCAGACCTCAAACACCAATACTCAACCCTCAGTCCTCGTCCGCAATCCACAACCTTCAATCCTCAATCCTCAATCTTCAATCATCAATATTCAATCATCAATCCTCAATCTTCAATCCTCTATCCTCAATCCTCAATCCTGAATGTTCAATCCTAAATACCCAATCCTAAATCTTCAATCCTCAATACTCAATCCTCAATCCTCAATCCTCAATCCTCAGGCCTCAATTCGGAATCCTCAATCCTCAGACCTCAATCATTAATACCCAACCCTCAGTCCTCGTCCTCAACCTACAACCCTCAATCCTCAATCCTCAATCTTCAATCATCAATATTGAACCTTCAATCCTCAATCCCCAATCCTCAATCCTCAATCCTTAATCCTCAATCCTAAAACCCCAATACCCAATCCTCAATCTTCAATTCTCAATCCTCAATCCTCAAACCTCAATCCTCAATCCTCAACCCTCAATCCCCAGTCCTCGAACCTCAATCCTGAATCCTCAATCCTGTATCCTCAATCTACATCCCTCAGTCCTCAACAATCAATTGTCAATCCTCAATCCTCAATAGAATATCCTCAATTCACAGCTTTCAATACTCAATCCCCATTCTTCAATCTTCAAATCTCAATCCACGAACATCAATTCTCATCACTCAACCCTCAACACTCAGACCTCAATCTTCAATCCTCAATCCTCAATCCGCAATCTTGAATCCTCAATACTCAATCATCAATCCCCAATTCTCAATTCTCAATCCTCAACACTCAATCCTCAATCGTCAATCCTCAATCCCCAATCCTCAATCTTCAATCCCCTATCCTCAATCCTCAGTCCTCAATCTTCAATCGTCAATCTTCAATACTCAATACTCAATCTTCAATCCCCAATCCTCAATCCTCAATCCTCAATCCTCAATCCTCAATCCTCAATCCCCAATCCTCAATCTTCAATCCTCAATACTCAATCTTCAATCCTCAATCCTCAATCCTCAATCCTCAATCCTCAATCCTCAACCCTCAACCTTCAATCCTCAATCCTCAATCCTCAATTCTAAATCCTCAATCCTCAATCCTCAGACCTCAAACACCAATACTCAACCCTCAGTCCTCGTCCGCAATCCACAACCTTCAATCCTCAATCCTCAATCTTCAATCATCAATATTCAATCATCAATCCTCAATCATCAATCCTCTATCCTCAATCCTCAATCCTGAATGTTCAATCCTAAATACCCAATCCTAAATCTTGAATCCTCAATACTCAATCCTCAATCCTCAATCCTCAATCCTCAGGCCTCAATTCGCAATCCTCAATCCTCAGACCTCAATCATTAATACCCAACCCTCAGTCCTCGTCCTCAACCTACAACCCTCAATCCTCAATCCTCAATCTTCAATCATCAATATTGAACCTTCAATCCTCAATCCCCAATCCTCAATCCTCAATCCTCAATCCTCAATCCTCAAACCCCAATACCCAATCCTCAATCCTCAATCCGCAATCCTCAATCCTCAATCCTCAATCCTCAATCCTCAATCCTCAATCCTCTGTTCCCAAACCTCAATCCTGAATCCTCAATCCTGAATCCTCAATCTTCAGCCCTCAGTCCTCAACAATCAGTTGTCAATCCTCAATCCTCAATAGAATATCACCAATTCACAGATTTCAAAACTCAATACTCAATCTGCAATCTTCAGATTTCTATCCACAAACATCAATTCACATCACTCATCCCCCGACACTCAGTCCTTTATGTTCAATCCTCAATCCTCAATTCTCAATCTTCAATCCTCAATACTGAATCTTCAATCCTCAATACTCAATCCTCAATCCACAATCCTCAATCCTCAATCCTCAATCTTCAATACTCAGTCCCCAATCCTCAATCATCAATCCTCAATCCTCAATCCTCAACCCTCGATCCTCGAACCTCAATCCTCAGTCCTCAATCCTCAAACCTCAATGTTCAATCCGCAATACCCAATCCTCAATCTTCAATTCTCAGTCCTCAATCCTCAAACCTCAATCCTCAATCCTCAACCCTCAATCCTCAGTCCTCGAACCTCAATCCTGAATCCTCAATCCTGAATCCTCAATCTTCATCCCTCAGTCCTCATCAATCAATTGTCAATCCTCAATCCTCAATAGAATATCCTCAATTCACAGCTTTCAATACTCAATCCCCATTCTTCAATCTTCAAATCTGAATCCACAAACATCAATTCTCATCACTCAACCCTCAACACTCAGACCTCAATCTTCAATCCTCAATCCTCAATCCGTAATCTTGAATACTCAATACTCAATCATCAATCCTCAATCCTCAATTCTCAATCCTCAACACTCAATCCTCAATCGTCAATCCTCAATCCCCAATAATCAATCTTCAATCCTCTATCCTCAATCCTCAGTCCTCAATCTTCAATCCTCAATCTTCAATACTCAATACTCAATCTTCAATCCTCAATCCTCAATCCTCAGTCCTCAATCCTCAATTCTCAATCCTCAATCCTCAATCTTCAATCCTCAATACTCAATCTGCAATCTTCAATCCTCAAACCTCAATCCTCAATCCTCAATCTTCAATCATCAATATTCAACTATCAATCCTCAATCTTCAATCCTCTATCCTCAATCCTCAATCCTGAATGTTCAATCCTCAATACCCAATCCTCAATCTTCAATCCTCAATACTCAATCCTCAATCCTCAATCCTCAATCCTCAGTCCTCAATTCGCAATCCTCAATCCTCAGACCTCAATCTTCAATACTCAGTCCCCAATCCTCAATCTTCAATCCTCAATCCTGAATCCTCATCCCTCGATCCTCGAACCTCAATCCTCAGTCCTCAATCCTCAAACCTCAATGTTCAATCCGCAATACCCAATCCTCAATCTTCAATTCTCAATCCTCAATCCTCAAACCTCAATCCTCAATCCTCAACCCTCAATCCCCAGTCCTCGAACCTCAATCCTGAATCCTCAATCCTGTATCCTCAATCTTCATCCCTCAGTCCTCAACAATCAATTGTCAATCCTCAATCCTCAATAGAATATCCTCAATTCACAGCTTTCAATACTCAATCCCCATTCTTCAATCTTCAAATCTCAATCCACGAACATCAATTCTCATCACTCAACCCTCAACACTCAGACCTCAATCTTCAATCCTCAATCCTCAATCCGCAATCTTGAATCCTCAATACCCAATCATCAATCCCCAATTCTCAATTCTCAATCCTCAACACTCAATCCTCAATCGTCAATCCTCAATCCCCAATCCTCAATCTTCAATCCCCTATCCTCAATCCTCAGTCCTCAATCTTCAATCGTCAATCTTCAATACTCAATACTCAATCTTCAATCCTCAATCCTCAATCCTCAATCCTCAATCCTCAATCCTCAATCCCCAATCCTCAATCTTCAATCCTCAATACTCAATCTTCAATCCTCAATCCTCAATCCTCAATCCTCAATCCTCAATCCTCAACCCTCAACCTTCAATCCTCAATCCTCAATCCTCAATTCTAAATCCTCAATCCTCAATCCTCAGACCTCAAACACCAATACTCAACCCTCAGTCCTCGTCCGCAATCCACAACCTTCAATCCTCAATCCTCAATCTTCAATCATCAATATTCAATCATCAATCCTCAATCTTCAATCCTCTATCCTCAATCCTCAATCCTGAATGTTCAATCCTAAATACCCAATCCTAAATCTTCAATCCTCAATACTCAATCCTCAATCCTCAATCCTCAATCCTCAGGCCTCAATTCGCAATCCTCAATCCTCAGACCTCAATCATTAATACCCAACCCTCAGTCCTCGTCCTCAACCTACAACCCTCAATCCTCAATCCTCAATCTTCAATCATCAATATTGAACCTTCAATCCTCAATCCCCAATCCTCAATCCTCAATCCTCAATCCTCAATCCTCAAACCCCAATACCCAATCCTCAATCTTCAATTCTCAATCCTCAATCCTCAAACCTCAATCCTCAATCCTCAACCCTCAATCCCCAGTCCTCGAACCTCAATCCTGAATCCTCAATCCTGTATCCTCAATCTTCATCCCTCAGTCCTCAACAATCAATTGTCAATCCTCAATCCTCAATAGAATATCCTCAATTCACAGCTTTCAATACTCAATCCCCATTCTTCAATCTTCAAATCTCAATCCACGAACATCAATTCTCATCACTCAACCCTCAACACTCAGACCTCAATCTTCAATCCTCAATCCTCAATCCGCAATCTTGAATCCTCAATACTCAATCATCAATCCCCAATTCTCAATTCTCAATCCTCAACACTCAATCCT
Source organism: Calliopsis andreniformis (assembly GCF_051401765.1). NCBI lineage: Eukaryota > Metazoa > Arthropoda > Insecta > Hymenoptera > Andrenidae > Calliopsis > Calliopsis andreniformis. The sequence goes on from NW_027480604.1 coordinate 291,193, forward strand.
CAATCGTCAATCCTCAATCCCCAATCCTCAATCTTCAATCCCCTATCGTCAATCCTCAGTCCTCAATCTTCAATCGTCAATCTTCAATACTCAATACTCAATCTTCAATCCTCAATCCTCAATCCTCAATCCTCAATCCTCAATCCTCAATCCCCAATCCTCAATCTTCAATCCTCAATACTCAATCTTCAATCCTCAATCCTCAATCCTCAATCCTCAATCCTCAATCCTCAACCCTCAACCTTCAATCCTCAATCCTCAATCCTCAATTCTAAATCCTCAATCCTCAATCCTCAGACCTCAAACACCAATACTCAACCCTCAGTCCTCGTCCGCAATCCACAACCTTCAATCCTCAATCCTCAATCTTCAATCATCAATATTCAATCATCAATCCTCAATCTTCAATCCTCTATCCTCAATCCTCAATCCTGAATGTTCAATCCTAAATACCCAATCCTAAATCTTGAATCCTCAATACTCAATCCTCAATCCTCAATCCTCAATCCTCAGGCCTCAATTCGCAATCCTCAATCCTCAGACCTCAATCATTAATACCCAACCCTCAGTCCTCGTCCTCAACCTACAACCCTCAATCCTCAATCCTCAATCTTCAATCATCAATATTGAACCTTCAATCCTCAATCCCCAATCCTCAATCCTCAATCCTCAATCCTCAATCCTCAAACCCCAATACCCAATCCTCAATCCTCAATCCGCAATCCTCAATCCTCAATCCTCAATCCTCAATCCTCAATCCTCAATCCTCTGTCCCCAAACCTCAATCCTGAATCCTCAATCCTGAATCCTCAATCTTCAGCCCTCAGTCCTCAACAATCAGTTGTCAATCCTCAATCCTCAATAGAATATCACCAATTCACAGATTTCAAAACTCAATACTCAATCTGCAATCTTCAGATTTCTATCCACAAACATCAATTCACATCACTCATCCCTCGACACTCAGTCCTTTATGTTCAATCCTCAATCCTCAATTCTCAATCTTCAATCCTCAATACTGAATCTTCAATCCTCAATACTCAATCCTCAATCCACAATCCTCAATCCTCAATACTCAATCTTCAATACTCAGTCCCCAATCCTCAATCTTCAATCCTCAATCCTCAATCCTCAACCCTCGATCCTCGAACCTCAATCCTCAGTCCTCAATCCTCAAACCTCAATGTTCAATCCGCAATACCCAATCCTCAATCCTCAATCCTCAATCCTCAGTCCTCAATCCTCAATTCTCAATCCTCAATCCTCAATCTTCAATCCTCAATACTCAATCTGCAATCTTCAATCCTCAAACCTCAATCCTCAATCCTCAATCTTCAATCATCAATATTCAACTATCAATCCTCAATCTTCAATCCTCTATCCTCAATCCTCAATCCTGAATGTTCAATCCTCAATACCCAATCCTCAATCTTCAATCCTCAATACTCAATCCTCAATCCTCAATCCTCAATCCTCAGTCCTCAATTCGCAATCCTCAATCCTCAGACCTCAAGCATTAATACCCAACCCCCAGTCCTCGTCCTCAACCTACAACCCTCAATCCTCAATCCTCAATCTTCAATCCTCAATACTCAATCTGCAATCCTCAATCCTCAATCCTCAATCCTCAATCCTAATTCGTCACTCCTCAATACCCAATCCTCAATCTTCAATCCTCAATCCTCAATCCTCAATTCTCAATGCGTAATCCTCAATCCTCAATCCTCAATCTTCAATCCTCAATACTCAATCTTCAATACTCAATCCTCAATCCTCAATACTCAATCCTCAATCCTCAATCGTCAATACTCAATTCAAAATCCTCAATCTTCAATCCTCAACCCTCAATCTTCAATCCTCAATCCTCAATCTTCAATCCTCAATCCTCAAACCTCAATTCTCAATCCTCAATCCTCAATCCTCAGACCTCAAACATCAATACTCAACCCTCAGTCCTCGTCCGCAATCCACAACCCTCAATCGTCAATCCTCAATGTTCAATCCTCAATCTTCAACCCTCTATCCTCAATCCTCAATCCTCAATCCTCAATCCTCAATCTTCAAGACTCAATCCTCAGTCCTCAATCCTCAACCATCAATCCTCAGTCCTGAAACGTCAATACCGAATCCTCAATCCTGAATCCTCAGTCATCAGCCCTCAGTCCTCAACAATCAATAGTCAATCCTCAATCCTCAATAGAATACCCTCAATTCACAGTTTTCAATACTCAATCCCCATTCTTCAATCTTCAAATCTCAATCCACAAGCATCAATCCTCATCACTCAACCCTCAACACTCAGTCCTCAATCTTCAATCCTCAATACTCAGTCTTCAGTCCTCAATCCTCAATTCTCAATCCTCAATACTCAATCCTCAATCGTCAATCCTCAATTCCCAATCCTCATTCTTCAATCCTCAACACCCAATCCTCAATCTTCAATCCTCAATCTTCAATCCTCAATACTCAATCTTCAATCCTCAATCCTCAATGCTCAATCCTCAATCCTCAATCCTCAATCCTCAATCCTCAATCCTCAATCCTCAATCTTCAATCCTCAATACTCAATCTTCAACCCTCAATCTTCAATCCTCAATCCTCAATCCTCATTCTTCAATCCTCAACACCCAATCCTCAATCTTCAATCCTCAATCCTCAATCCTCAATTCTCAATCCTCAATCCTCAATCCTCAGACCTCAAACATCAATACTCAACCCTCAGTCCTCGTCCGCAATCAACAACCCTCAATCCTCAATCCTCAATGTTCAATCCTCAATCTTCAATACTCAATACTCAATCTTCAATCCTCAATCCTCAATCCACAGTCCTCAATCCTGAATCCCAAATCCTCAATCCTCAATCCTCAATCCTCAACACTCAATCCCCAGTCCTGAAACATCAATACCGAATCCTCAATACTGAATCCTGAATCTTCAGCCCTCAGTCCTCAACAATCAATAGTCAATCCTCAATCCTCAACAGAATATCCTCAATACTCAATCTCCAATCCTCAATGATTAATCCTCTATCCTCAATCCTCAATCCTGAATGTTCAATCCTCAATACCCAATCCTCAATCTTCAATCCTCAGTACTCAATCCTCAATCCTCAACCCTCGAATCCTCAGTCCTCAAACCTCAATCCTGAATCCTCAATCCTGAAATCTCAATCTTCAGCCCTCAGTCCTCAACAATCAATTGTCAGTCCTCAATCCTCAATAGAACATCCTCAATTCACAGCTTTCAATACTCAATCCCCATTCTTCAATCTTCAAATCTCAATCCGCAAACATCAATTCTCATCACTCAACCCTCAACACACAGTCCTCAATCTTCAAACCTCAATCCTCAATCCGCAATCTTGAATCCTCAATACTCAATCTTCAATCCTCAATCCTCAATTCTCAATCCTCAACACTCAATCCTCAATCGTCAATCCTCAATCCCCAATCCTCAATCTTCAATCCTCTATCCTCAATCCTCAATCCTCAATCTTCAATCCTCAACCTTCAATACTCAATACTCAATCTTCAATCCTCAATCCTCAATCCTCAGCCCTCAATCCTCAATTCTCAATCCTCAATCCTCAATCTTCAATCCTCAATACTCAATCTGCAATCTTCAATCCTCAAACCTCAATCCTCAATCCTCAATCTTCAATCATCAATATTCAACTATCAATCCTCAATCTTCAATCCTCTATCCTCAATCCTCAATCCTGAATGTTCAATCCTCAATACCCAATCCTCAATCTTCAATCCTCAATACTCAATCCTCAATCCTCAATCCTCAATCCTCAGTCCTCAATTCGCAATCCTCAATCCTCAGACCTCAATCTTCAATACTCAGTCCCCAATCCTCAATCTTCAATCCTCAATCCTGAATCCTCATCCCTCGATCCTCGAACCTCAATCCTCAGTCCTCAATCCTCAAACCTCAATGTTCAATCCGCAATACCCAATCCTCAATCTTCAATTCTCAATCCTCAATCCTCAAACCTCAATCCTCAATCCTCAACCCTCAATCCCCAGTCCTCGAACCTCAATCCTGAATCCTCAATCCTGTATCCTCAATCTTCATCCCTCAGTCCTCAACAATCAATTGTCAATCCTCAATCCTCAATAGAATATCCTCAATTCACAGCTTTCAATACTCAATCCCCATTCTTCAATCTTCAAATCTCAATCCACGAACATCAATTCTCATCACTCAACCCTCAACACTCAGACCTCAATCTTCAATCCTCAATCCTCAATCCGCAATCTTGAATCCTCAATACCCAATCATCAATCCCCAATTCTCAATTCTCAATCCTCAACACTCAATCCTCAATCGTCAATCCTGAATCCCCAATCCTCAATCTTCAATCCCCTATCCTCAATCCTCAGTCCTCAATCTTCAATCGTCAATCTTCAATACTCAATACTCAATCTTCAATCCTCAATCCTCAATCCTCAATCCTCAATCCTCAATCCTCAATCCCCAATCCTCAATCTTCAATCCTCAATACTCAATCTTCAATCCTCAATCCTCAATCCTCAATCCTCAATCCTCAATCCTCAACCCTCAACCTTCAATCCTCAATCCTCAATCCTCAATTCTAAATCCTCAATCCTCAATCCTCAGACCTCAAACACCAATACTCAACCCTCAGTCCTCGTCCGCAATCCACAACCTTCAATCCTCAATCCTCAATCTTCAATCATCAATATTCAATCATCAATCCTCAATCTTCAATCCTCTATCCTCAATCCTCAATCCTGAATGTTCAATCCTAAATACCCAATCCTAAATCTTCAATCCTCAATACTCAATCCTCAATCCTCAATCCTCAATCCTCAGGCCTCAATTCGCAATCCTCAATCCTCAGACCTCAATCATTAATACCCAACCCTCAGTCCTCGTCCTCAACCTACAACCCTCAATCCTCAATCCTCAATCTTCAATCATCAATATTGAACCTTCAATCCTCAATCCCCAATCCTCAATCCTCAATCCTCAATCCTCAATCCTCAAACCCCAATACCCAATCCTCAATCTTCAATTCTCAATCCTCAATCCTCAAACCTCAATCCTCAATCCTCAACCCTCAATCCCCAGTCCTCGAACCTCAATCCTGAATCCTCAATCCTGTATCCTCAATCTTCATCCCTCAGTCCTCAACAATCAATTGTCAATCCTCAATCCTCAATAGAATATCCTCAATTCACAGCTTTCAATACTCAATCCCCATTCTTCAATCTTCAAATCTCAATCCACGAACATCAATTCTCATCACTCAACCCTCAACACTCCGTCCCCAATCTTCAATCCTCAATCCTCAATCCTCAACCTTGAATCCTCAATACTCAATCCTCAATCCTCAATCCTCAATTCTCAATCCTCAACACTGAATCCTCAATCGTCAATCCTCAATCCCCAATCCTCAATTTGTCAATCCTCTATCCTCAATCCTCAATCCTCAATCCTCAATCTTCAATCCTCAATACTCATTATTCAATCCTCAATCCTCAATCCTCAGTCCTCAATCCTCAATCCTCCATCCTCAATCCTCAATCTTCAATCCTCAATACTCAATCTGCAATCCTCAATCCTCAATCCTCAATCCTCAATCCTAATTCGTCACTCCTCAATACCCAATCCTCAATCTTCAATCCTCAATCCTCAATCCTCAATTCTCAATACTCAATCCTCAATCCTCAATCCTCAAACTTCAATCCTCAATACTCAACATTCAATACTCATTCCTGAATCCTCAATCCTCAATCCTCATTCCTCAATCCTCAATCCACAATCCCAAATCCTCAATCCTCAATACTCAATCCTCAACCCTCAATCCTCTGTCCTGAAACCTCAATACCGAATCCTTAACCCTGAATCCTCAATCTTCAGCCCTCAGTCCTCAACAATCAATAGTCAATCCTCAATCCTCAATAGAATATCCTCAACTCACCGTTTTCAATACTGAATCCCCATTCTTCAATCCTCAAATCTCAATCCACAAGCATCAATTCTCATCACTCAACCCTCAACACTCAGTCCTCAATCTTCAATCCTCAATCCTAAATCCACAATCGTCAATCCTCAATTCCCAATCCTCAATCCTCAATCCTCAATCCTCATTCTTCAATCCTCAACACCCAATCCTCAATCTTCAATCCTCAATCCTCAGTCCTCAATTCTCAATTCTCAATCCACAGTCCTCAGACCTCAGACATCAATACTCAACCCTCAGTCCTCGTCCGCAATCCACAACCCTCAATCCTCAATCCTCAATCTTCAAACATCAATATTCTATCTTCAATCCTCAATCCTCAATCCTCAATCCTCAATCCTCAATCCTCAATCTTCAATCCTCAATACTTAATCTTCAACCCTCAATCCTCAATCCTCAATCCTCAATCCTCAATCCTCAATCCTCAATCCTCAATCCTCAATCGTCAATCCTCAATTCCCAATCCTCAACCTTCAATCCTCAATCCTCAATCCTCAATCCTCAATCGTCATTCTTCAATTCGCAACACCCAACCCTCAATCTTCAATCCTCAATCCTCAATGCTCAATTCTCAATACTCAATCCTCAATCCTCAGACCTCAAACATCAATACTCAACCCTCAGTCCTCGTCCTCAATCCACAACACTCAATCCTCAATCCTCGCTCTTCAATCATCAATATTCAATCCTCAATCCTCAATCCTCAATCCTCAATCCTCAATCCTCAATCCTCAATGTTCAATCCTCAATCCTCAATCCTCAGTCCTCAATCCTCAATCCTCAATCCTCAATCCTCATTCCTCAACCCTCCATTCTCAGTCCTGAAACCTCAATCCCGAATCCTCAATCCTGAATCCTCAATCTTCAGCCCTCAGCCCTCAACAATCAGTTGTCAATCCTCAATCCACAATAGAATGTCCTCAATTCGCAGGTTTCAGTACTCAATACTCAATCTGCAATCCTCTAGTCTCTGTCCGCAAACATCAATCCTCATCACTCAACCCTCAACACTCAGTCCCCAATCCTCAATCTTCAATCCTCAATCCTCAACCCTCAATCCTCAATCCTCAATCTTGAATCCTCAATGCTCAATCTTCAAACCTCAATCCTCAATCCTCAATCTTCAATCCTCAATCCTCAATCCTCATTCGTCAAACGCCAATCCTGAATACGCAATCTTCAATTATCAATCCTCAATCCTCAATCCTCAACCCTCATTCTTCAATACCCAATACCCAATCCTCAATCTTCAATCCACAATCCTCAATCCTCAATTCTCAATCCTCAATCCTCAGTCCTCAGACCTCAAACCTGAATCCTCAACCCTCAGCCCTCATACTCAATCCTCAATCCTCAATCCTTAATCCTCAATCTTCAATCCTCAATACTCAATATTCAACCCTCAATCCTCAGTCCTCAAACCTCAATCCCGAATCCTCAATCCTGAATCCTCAATCTTCAGCCCTCAGTCCTCAACAATCAATTGTCAATCCACAATCCTCAATAGAATAACCTCAATTCACAGTTTTCAATACTCAATCCCCATTCTTCAATCTTCAAATCTCAATCCACAATCATCAATTCTCGTCACTCAACCCTCAACACTCAGTCCTCAATCTTCAATCTTCAATCCTCAATCCTCAATCGTCAATCCTTAATCCTCAATCCTCAATCCTCAACCTTCAATCCTCAATCCTCAACCCTCAATACTCAATCCTCAATCCTCAATCTTCAATCCTCAATACTCAATCTTCAACCCTCAATCTTCAAACCTCAATCCTCAATCCTCGATCCGCATTCTTCAATCCTCAACACCCAATTCCCAATCTTCAATCCACAATCCTCAATCCTCAATTCTCAATCCTCAATCCTCAATCCTCAGACCACAAACATCAATACTCAACCCTCAGTCCTCGTCCGCAATCCACAACCCTCAATCCTCAACCTTCATACATCAATATTCAACCTTCAATCCTCAATCCTGAATCTTCAATCCTCAACCTTCAGCCCTCAGTCCTCAACAATAAAATGTCAATCCTCAATCCTCAATAGAATAGCCTCAATTCACAGCTTTCAATACTCAATCCCCATTCGTCAATCCTCAAATCTCTATCCACAAAGATCAATTCTCATCACTCAACCCTCAACACTCAGTCCTCAATCTTCAATCCTCAATCCTAAATCCTCGATCTTCAATCCTCAATACTCAATGTTCAATCCTCAATCCTCAATTCTCAATCCTCAATACTCTATCTTCAATCCTCAATACTCAATCTTCAACCCTCAATCTTCAATCTTCAATCCTCAATCCTCATTCTTCAATCCTCAACACCCAATTCTCAATCTTCAATGCTCAATCCTCAATCCTCAATTCTCAATGCTCAATCCTCAATCCTCAGACCACAAACATCAATACTCAACCCTCAGTCCTCGTCCGCAATCCACAACCCTCGATCCTCTATCCTCAATCTTCATACATCATTATTCAACCTCCCATCCTCAATCCTCAATCCTCAATCCTCAATCCTCAATCCTCAATCCTCAATCCTCAATCCTCATTCCTCAATACCCAATCCTCAATCCTCAATCATCAATCCTCAATCCTCAATCCTCAATCCCGAATCCTCAATCCTGAATCCTCAACCTTCTGCCCTCAGTCCTCAACAATCAATTGTCAATCCTCAATCCTCAATAGAATATCCTCAATTCACAGTATTCAATACTCAATCCCCATTCTTCAATCTTCAGATCTCAATCCACAAACATCAATTCTTATCACTCAACCCTCACCACTCAGTCCTTTATGTTCAATCCTCAATACTCAATTCTCAATCTTCAATCCTCAATACTGAATCTTCAATCCTCAATACTCAATCCTCAATCCACAATCCTCAATCCTCTATCCTCAATCTTCAATACTCAGTCCCCAATCCTCAATCTTCAATCCTCAATCCTGAATCCTCATCCCTCGATCCTCGAACCTCAATCCTCAGTCCTCAATCCTCAAACCTCAATGTTCAATCCGCAATACCCAATCCTCAATCTTCAATTCTCAACCCTCAATCTTCAATCCTTAATCCTCAATCCTCAATCCCCAATCCTCAACCTTCAATTCTCAATACTCAATCTTCAATCCTCAATCCTCAAACCTCAATCCTCAATCCTCAATCCCCAATCCCCAATCGTCAATCCTCAATCCCCAATCCTCAATCCTCAATCCTCAATCCTCAATCCTCAATCCTCAATCCTCAATCCTCAATCCTCAATCCTCAATCCTCTGTCCCCAAACCTCAATCCTGAATCCTCAATCCTGAATCCTCAATCTTCAGCCCTCAGTCCTCAACAATCAGTTGTCAATCCTCAATCCTCAATAGAATATCACCAATTCACAGATTTCAAAACTCAATACTCAATCTGCAATCTTCAGATTTCTATCCACAAACATCAATTCACATCACTCATCCCCCGACACTCAGTCCTTTATGTTCAATCCTCAATCCTCAATTCTCAATCTTCAATCCTCAATACTGAATCTTCAATCCTCAATACTCAATCCTCAATCCACAATCCTCAATCCTCATCCTCAATCTTCAATACTCAGTCCCCAATCCTCAATCTTCAATCCTCAATCCTCAATCCTCAACCCTCGATCCTCGAACCTCAATCCTCAGTCCTCAATCCTCAAACCTCAATGTTCAATCCGCAATACCCAATCCTCAATCTTCAATTCTCAGTCCTCAATCCTCAAACCTCAATCCTCAATCCTCAACCCTCAATCCTCAGTCCTCGAACCTCAATCCTGAATCCTCAATCCTGAATCCTCAATCTTCATCCCTCAGTCCTCATCAATCAATCGTCAATCCTCAATCCTCAATAGAATATCCTCAATTCACAGCTTTCAATACTCAATCCCCATTCTTCAATCTTCAAATCTGAATCCACAAACATCAATTCTCATCACTCAACCCTCAACACTCAGACCTCAATCTTCAATCCTCAATCCTCAATCCGCAATCTTGAATACTCAATACTCAATCATCAATCCTCAATCCTCAATTCTCAATCCTCAACACTCAATCCTCAATCGTCAATCCTCAATCCCCAATAATCAATCTTCAATCCTCTATCCTCAATCCTCAGTCCTCAATCTTCAATCCTCAATCTTCAATACTCAATACTCAATCTTCAATCCTCAATCCTCAATCCTCAGTCCTCAATCCTCAATTCTCAATCCTCAATCCTCAATCTTCAATCCTCAATACTCAATCTGCAATCTTCAATCCTCAAACCTCAATCCTCAATCCTCAATCTTCAATCATCAATATTCAACTATCAATCCTCAATCTTCAATCCTCTATCCTCAATCCTCAATCCTGAATGTTCAATCCTCAATACCCAATCCTCAATCTTCAATCCTCAATACTCAATCCTCAATCCTCAATCCTCAATCCTCAGTCCTCAATTCGCAATCCTCAATCCTCAGACCTCAATCTTCAATACTCAGTCCCCAATCCTCAATCTTCAATCCTCAATCCTGAATCCTCATCCCTCGATCCTCGAACCTCAATCCTCAGTCCTCAATCCTCAAACCTCAATGTTCAATCCGCAATACCCAATCCTCAATCTTCAATTCTCAATCCTCAATCCTCAAACCTCAATCCTCAATCCTCAACCCTCAATCCCCAGTCCTCGAACCTCAATCCTGAATCCTCAATCCTGTATCCTCAATCTTCATCCCTCAGTCCTCAACAATCAATTGTCAATCCTCAATCCTCAATAGAATATCCTCAATTCACAGCTTTCAATACTCAATCCCCATTCTTCAATCTTCAAATCTCAATCCACGAACATCAATTCTCATCACTCAACCCTCAACACTCAGACCTCAATCTTCAATCCTCAATCCTCAATCCGCAATCTTGAATCCTCAATACTCAATCATCAATCCCCAATTCTCAATTCTCAATCCTCAACACTCAATCCTCAATCGTCAATCCTCAATCCCCAATCCTCAATCTTCAATCCCCTATCCTCAATCCTCAGTCCTCAATCTTCAATCGTCAATCTTCAATACTCAATACTCAATCTTCAATCCTCAATCCTCAATCCTCAATCCTCAATCCTCAATCCTCAATCCCCAATCCTCAATCTTCAATCCTCAATACTCAATCTTCAATCCTCAATCCTCAATCCTCAATCCTCAATCCTCAATCCTCAATCCTCAACCCTCAACCTTCAATCCTCAATCCTCAATCCTCAATTCTAAATCCTCAATCCTCAATCCTCAGACCTCAAACACCAATACTCAACCCTCAGTCCTCGTCCGCAATCCACAACCTTCAATCCTCAATCCTCAATCTTCAATCATCAATATTCAATCATCAATCCTCAATCTTCAATCCTCTATCCTCAATCCTCAATCCTGAATGTTCAATCCTAAATACCCAATCCTAAATCTTCAATCCTCAATACTCAATCCTCAATCCTCAATCCTCAATCCTCAGGCCTCAATTCGGAATCCTCAATCCTCAGACCTCAATCATTAATACCCAACCCTCAGTCCTCGTCCTCAACCTACAACCCTCAATCCTCAATCCTCAATCTTCAATCATCAATATTGAACCTTCAATCCTCAATCCCCAATCCTCAATCCTCAATCCTTAATCCTCAATCCTAAAACCCCAATACCCAATCCTCAATCTTCAATTCTCAATCCTCAATCCTCAAACCTCAATCCTCAATCCTCAACCCTCAATCCCCAGTCCTCGAACCTCAATCCTGAATCCTCAATCCTGTATCCTCAATCTACATCCCTCAGTCCTCAACAATCAATTGTCAATCCTCAATCCTCAATAGAATATCCTCAATTCACAGCTTTCAATACTCAATCCCCATTCTTCAATCTTCAAATCTCAATCCACGAACATCAATTCTCATCACTCAACCCTCAACACTCAGACCTCAATCTTCAATCCTCAATCCTCAATCCGCAATCTTGAATCCTCAATACTCAATCATCAATCCCCAATTCTCAATTCTCAATCCTCAACACTCAATCCTCAATCGTCAATCCTCAATCCCCAATCCTCAATCTTCAATCCCCTATCCTCAATCCTCAGTCCTCAATCTTCAATCGTCAATCTTCAATACTCAATACTCAATCTTCAATCCCCAATCCTCAATCCTCAATCCTCAATCCTCAATCCTCAATCCTCAATCCCCAATCCTCAATCTTCAATCCTCAATACTCAATCTTCAATCCTCAATCCTCAATCCTCAATCCTCAATCCTCAATCCTCAACCCTCAACCTTCAATCCTCAATCCTCAATCCTCAATTCTAAATCCTCAATCCTCAATCCTCAGACCTCAAACACCAATACTCAACCCTCAGTCCTCGTCCGCAATCCACAACCTTCAATCCTCAATCCTCAATCTTCAATCATCAATATTCAATCATCAATCCTCAATCATCAATCCTCTATCCTCAATCCTCAATCCTGAATGTTCAATCCTAAATACCCAATCCTAAATCTTGAATCCTCAATACTCAATCCTCAATCCTCAATCCTCAATCCTCAGGCCTCAATTCGCAATCCTCAATCCTCAGACCTCAATCATTAATACCCAACCCTCAGTCCTCGTCCTCAACCTACAACCCTCAATCCTCAATCCTCAATCTTCAATCATCAATATTGAACCTTCAATCCTCAATCCCCAATCCTCAATCCTCAATCCTCAATCCTCAATCCTCAAACCCCAATACCCAATCCTCAATCCTCAATCCGCAATCCTCAATCCTCAATCCTCAATCCTCAATCCTCAATCCTCAATCCTCTGTTCCCAAACCTCAATCCTGAATCCTCAATCCTGAATCCTCAATCTTCAGCCCTCAGTCCTCAACAATCAGTTGTCAATCCTCAATCCTCAATAGAATATCACCAATTCACAGATTTCAAAACTCAATACTCAATCTGCAATCTTCAGATTTCTATCCACAAACATCAATTCACATCACTCATCCCCCGACACTCAGTCCTTTATGTTCAATCCTCAATCCTCAATTCTCAATCTTCAATCCTCAATACTGAATCTTCAATCCTCAATACTCAATCCTCAATCCACAATCCTCAATCCTCAATCCTCAATCTTCAATACTCAGTCCCCAATCCTCAATCATCAATCCTCAATCCTCAATCCTCAACCCTCGATCCTCGAACCTCAATCCTCAGTCCTCAATCCTCAAACCTCAATGTTCAATCCGCAATACCCAATCCTCAATCTTCAATTCTCAGTCCTCAATCCTCAAACCTCAATCCTCAATCCTCAACCCTCAATCCTCAGTCCTCGAACCTCAATCCTGAATCCTCAATCCTGAATCCTCAATCTTCATCCCTCAGTCCTCATCAATCAATTGTCAATCCTCAATCCTCAATAGAATATCCTCAATTCACAGCTTTCAATACTCAATCCCCATTCTTCAATCTTCAAATCTGAATCCACAAACATCAATTCTCATCACTCAACCCTCAACACTCAGACCTCAATCTTCAATCCTCAATCCTCAATCCGTAATCTTGAATACTCAATACTCAATCATCAATCCTCAATCCTCAATTCTCAATCCTCAACACTCAATCCTCAATCGTCAATCCTCAATCCCCAATAATCAATCTTCAATCCTCTATCCTCAATCCTCAGTCCTCAATCTTCAATCCTCAATCTTCAATACTCAATACTCAATCTTCAATCCTCAATCCTCAATCCTCAGTCCTCAATCCTCAATTCTCAATCCTCAATCCTCAATCTTCAATCCTCAATACTCAATCTGCAATCTTCAATCCTCAAACCTCAATCCTCAATCCTCAATCTTCAATCATCAATATTCAACTATCAATCCTCAATCTTCAATCCTCTATCCTCAATCCTCAATCCTGAATGTTCAATCCTCAATACCCAATCCTCAATCTTCAATCCTCAATACTCAATCCTCAATCCTCAATCCTCAATCCTCAGTCCTCAATTCGCAATCCTCAATCCTCAGACCTCAATCTTCAATACTCAGTCCCCAATCCTCAATCTTCAATCCTCAATCCTGAATCCTCATCCCTCGATCCTCGAACCTCAATCCTCAGTCCTCAATCCTCAAACCTCAATGTTCAATCCGCAATACCCAATCCTCAATCTTCAATTCTCAATCCTCAATCCTCAAACCTCAATCCTCAATCCTCAACCCTCAATCCCCAGTCCTCGAACCTCAATCCTGAATCCTCAATCCTGTATCCTCAATCTTCATCCCTCAGTCCTCAACAATCAATTGTCAATCCTCAATCCTCAATAGAATATCCTCAATTCACAGCTTTCAATACTCAATCCCCATTCTTCAATCTTCAAATCTCAATCCACGAACATCAATTCTCATCACTCAACCCTCAACACTCAGACCTCAATCTTCAATCCTCAATCCTCAATCCGCAATCTTGAATCCTCAATACCCAATCATCAATCCCCAATTCTCAATTCTCAATCCTCAACACTCAATCCTCAATCGTCAATCCTCAATCCCCAATCCTCAATCTTCAATCCCCTATCCTCAATCCTCAGTCCTCAATCTTCAATCGTCAATCTTCAATACTCAATACTCAATCTTCAATCCTCAATCCTCAATCCTCAATCCTCAATCCTCAATCCTCAATCCCCAATCCTCAATCTTCAATCCTCAATACTCAATCTTCAATCCTCAATCCTCAATCCTCAATCCTCAATCCTCAATCCTCAACCCTCAACCTTCAATCCTCAATCCTCAATCCTCAATTCTAAATCCTCAATCCTCAATCCTCAGACCTCAAACACCAATACTCAACCCTCAGTCCTCGTCCGCAATCCACAACCTTCAATCCTCAATCCTCAATCTTCAATCATCAATATTCAATCATCAATCCTCAATCTTCAATCCTCTATCCTCAATCCTCAATCCTGAATGTTCAATCCTAAATACCCAATCCTAAATCTTCAATCCTCAATACTCAATCCTCAATCCTCAATCCTCAATCCTCAGGCCTCAATTCGCAATCCTCAATCCTCAGACCTCAATCATTAATACCCAACCCTCAGTCCTCGTCCTCAACCTACAACCCTCAATCCTCAATCCTCAATCTTCAATCATCAATATTGAACCTTCAATCCTCAATCCCCAATCCTCAATCCTCAATCCTCAATCCTCAATCCTCAAACCCCAATACCCAATCCTCAATCTTCAATTCTCAATCCTCAATCCTCAAACCTCAATCCTCAATCCTCAACCCTCAATCCCCAGTCCTCGAACCTCAATCCTGAATCCTCAATCCTGTATCCTCAATCTTCATCCCTCAGTCCTCAACAATCAATTGTCAATCCTCAATCCTCAATAGAATATCCTCAATTCACAGCTTTCAATACTCAATCCCCATTCTTCAATCTTCAAATCTCAATCCACGAACATCAATTCTCATCACTCAACCCTCAACACTCAGACCTCAATCTTCAATCCTCAATCCTCAATCCGCAATCTTGAATCCTCAATACTCAATCATCAATCCCCAATTCTCAATTCTCAATCCTCAACACTCAATCCTCAATCGTCAATCCTCAATCCCCAATCCTCAATCTTCAATCCCCTATCGTCAATCCTCAGTCCTCAATCTTCAATCGTCAATCTTCAATACTCAATACTCAATCTTCAATCCTCAATCCTCAATCCTCAATCCTCAATCCTCAATCCTCAATCCCCAATCCTCAATCTTCAATCCTCAATACTCAATCTTCAATCCTCAATCCTCAATCCTCAATCCTCAATCCTCAATCCTCAACCCTCAACCTTCAATCCTCAATCCTCAATCCTCAATTCTAAATCCTCAATCCTCAATCCTCAGACCTCAAACACCAATACTCAACCCTCAGTCCTCGTCCGCAATCCACAACCTTCAATCCTCAATCCTCAATCTTCAATCATCAATATTCAATCATCAATCCTCAATCTTCAATCCTCTATCCTCAATCCTCAATCCTGAATGTTCAATCCTAAATACCCAATCCTAAATCTTGAATCCTCAATACTCAATCCTCAATCCTCAATCCTCAATCCTCAGGCCTCAATTCGCAATCCTCAATCCTCAGACCTCAATCATTAATACCCAACCCTCAGTCCTCGTCCTCAACCTACAACCCTCAATCCTCAATCCTCAATCTTCAATCATCAATATTGAACCTTCAATCCTCAATCCCCAATCCTCAATCCTCAATCCTCAATCCTCAATCCTCAAACCCCAATACCCAATCCTCAATCCTCAAACCCCAATACCCAATCCTCAATCCTCAATCCGCAATCCTCAATCCTCAATCCTCAATTCTCAATCCTCAATCCTCAATCCTCAGACCTCAAACATCAATACTCAACCCTCAGTCCTCGTCCGCAATCCACAACCCTCAATCGTCAATCCTCAATGTTCAATCCTCAATCTTCAACCCTCTATCCTCAATCCTCAATCCTCAATCCTCAATCCTCAATCTTCAAGACTCAATCCTCAGTCCTCAATCCTCAACCATCAATCCTCAGTCCTGAAACGTCAATACCGAATCCTCAATCCTGAATCCTCAGTCATCAGCCCTCAGTCCTCAACAATCAATAGTCAATCCTCAATCCTCAATAGAATACCCTCAATTCACAGTTTTCAATACTCAATCCCCATTCTTCAATCTTCAAATCTCAATCCACAAGCATCAATCCTCATCACTCAACCCTCAACACTCAGTCCTCAATCTTCAATCCTCAATACTCAGTCTTCAGTCCTCAATCCTCAATTCTCAATCCTCAATACTCAATCCTCAATCGTCAATCCTCAATTCCCAATCCTCATTCTTCAATCCTCAACACCCAATCCTCAATCTTCAATCCTCAATCTTCAATCCTCAATACTCAATCTTCAATCCTCAATCCTCAATGCTCAATCCTCAATCCTCAATCCTCAATCCTCAATCCTCAATCCTCAATCCTCAATCTTCAATCCTCAATACTCAATCTTCAACCCTCAATCTTCAATCCTCAATCCTCAATCCTCATTCTTCAATCCTCAACACCCAATCCTCAATCTTCAATCCTCAATCCTCAATCCTCAATTCTCAATCCTCAATCCTCAATCCTCAGACCTCAAACATCAATACTCAACCCTCAGTCCTCGTCCGCAATCAACAACCCTCAATCCTCAATCCTCAATGTTCAATCCTCAATCTTCAATACTCAATACTCAATCTTCAATCCTCAATCCTCAATCCACAGTCCTCAATCCTGAATCCCAAATCCTCAATCCTCAATCCTCAATCCTCAACACTCAATCCCCAGTCCTGAAACATCAATACCGAATCCTCAATACTGAATCCTGAATCTTCAGCCCTCAGTCCTCAACAATCAATAGTCAATCCTCAATCCTCAACAGAATATCCTCAATACTCAATCTCCAATCCTCAATGATTAATCCTCTATCCTCAATCCTCAATCCTGAATGTTCAATCCTCAATACCCAATCCTCAATCTTCAATCCTCAGTACTCAATCCTCAATCCTCAACCCTCGAATCCTCAGTCCTCAAACCTCAATCCTGAATCCTCAATCCTGAAATCTCAATCTTCAGCCCTCAGTCCTCAACAATCAATTGTCAGTCCTCAATCCTCAATAGAACATCCTCAATTCACAGCTTTCAATACTCAATCCCCATTCTTCAATCTTCAAATCTCAATCCGCAAACATCAATTCTCATCACTCAACCCTCAACACACAGTCCTCAATCTTCAAACCTCAATCCTCAATCCGCAATCTTGAATCCTCAATACTCAATCTTCAATCCTCAATCCTCAATTCTCAATCCTCAACACTCAATCCTCAATCGTCAATCCTCAATCCCCAATCCTCAATCTTCAATCCTCTATCCTCAATCCTCAATCCTCAATCTTCAATCCTCAACCTTCAATACTCAATACTCAATCTTCAATCCTCAATCCTCAATCCTCAGCCCTCAATCCTCAATTCTCAATCCTCAATCCTCAATCTTCAATCCTCAATACTCAATCTGCAATCTTCAATCCTCAAACCTCAATCCTCAATCCTCAATCTTCAATCATCAATATTCAACTATCAATCCTCAATCTTCAATCCTCTATCCTCAATCCTCAATCCTGAATGTTCAATCCTCAATACCCAATCCTCAATCTTCAATCCTCAATACTCAATCCTCAATCCTCAATCCTCAATCCTCAGTCCTCAATTCGCAATCCTCAATCCTCAGACCTCAATCTTCAATACTCAGTCCCCAATCCTCAATCTTCAATCCTCAATCCTGAATCCTCATCCCTCGATCCTCGAACCTCAATCCTCAGTCCTCAATCCTCAAACCTCAATGTTCAATCCGCAATACCCAATCCTCAATCTTCAATTCTCAATCCTCAATCCTCAAACCTCAATCCTCAATCCTCAACCCTCAATCCCCAGTCCTCGAACCTCAATCCTGAATCCTCAATCCTGTATCCTCAATCTTCATCCCTCAGTCCTCAACAATCAATTGTCAATCCTCAATCCTCAATAGAATATCCTCAATTCACAGCTTTCAATACTCAATCCCCATTCTTCAATCTTCAAATCTCAATCCACGAACATCAATTCTCATCACTCAACCCTCAACACTCAGACCTCAATCTTCAATCCTCAATCCTCAATCCGCAATCTTGAATCCTCAATACCCAATCATCAATCCCCAATTCTCAATTCTCAATCCTCAACACTCAATCCTCAATCGTCAATCCTGAATCCCCAATCCTCAATCTTCAATCCCCTATCCTCAATCCTCAGTCCTCAATCTTCAATCGTCAATCTTCAATACTCAATACTCAATCTTCAATCCTCAATCCTCAATCCTCAATCCTCAATCCTCAATCCTCAATCCCCAATCCTCAATCTTCAATCCTCAATACTCAATCTTCAATCCTCAATCCTCAATCCTCAATCCTCAATCCTCAATCCTCAACCCTCAACCTTCAATCCTCAATCCTCAATCCTCAATTCTAAATCCTCAATCCTCAATCCTCAGACCTCAAACACCAATACTCAACCCTCAGTCCTCGTCCGCAATCCACAACCTTCAATCCTCAATCCTCAATCTTCAATCATCAATATTCAATCATCAATCCTCAATCTTCAATCCTCTATCCTCAATCCTCAATCCTGAATGTTCAATCCTAAATACCCAATCCTAAATCTTCAATCCTCAATACTCAATCCTCAATCCTCAATCCTCAATCCTCAGGCCTCAATTCGCAATCCTCAATCCTCAGACCTCAATCATTAATACCCAACCCTCAGTCCTCGTCCTCAACCTACAACCCTCAATCCTCAATCCTCAATCTTCAATCATCAATATTGAACCTTCAATCCTCAATCCCCAATCCTCAATCCTCAATCCTCAATCCTCAATCCTCAAACCCCAATACCCAATCCTCAATCTTCAATTCTCAATCCTCAATCCTCAAACCTCAATCCTCAATCCTCAACCCTCAATCCCCAGTCCTCGAACCTCAATCCTGAATCCTCAATCCTGTATCCTCAATCTTCATCCCTCAGTCCTCAACAATCAATTGTCAATCCTCAATCCTCAATAGAATATCCTCAATTCACAGCTTTCAATACTCAATCCCCATTCTTCAATCTTCAAATCTCAATCCACGAACATCAATTCTCATCACTCAACCCTCAACACTCAGACCTCAATCTTCAATCCTCAATCCTCAATCCGCAATCTTGAATCCTCAATACTCAATCATCAATCCCCAATTCTCAATTCTCAATCCTCAACACTCAATCCTCAATCGTCAATCCTCAATCCCCAATCCTCAATCTTCAATCCCCTATCCTCAATCCTCAGTCCTCAATCTTCAATCGTCAATCTTCAATACTCAATACTCAATCTTCAATCCTCAATCCTCAATCCTCAATCCTCAATCCTCAATCCTCAATCCCCAATCCTCAATCTTCAATCCTCAATACTCAATCTTCAATCCTCAATCCTCAATCCTCAATCATCAATCCTCAATCCTCAACCCTCAACCTTCAATCCTCAATCCTCAATCCTCAATTCTAAATCCTCAATCCTCAATCCTCAGACCTCAAACACCAATACTCAACCCTCAGTCCTCGTCCGCAATCCACAACCTTCAATCCTCAATCCTCAATCTTCAATCATCAATATTCAATCATCAATCCTCAATCTTCAATCCTCTATCCTCAATCCTCAATCCTGAATGTTCAATCCTAAATACCCAATCCTAAATCTTGAATCCTCAATACTCAATCCTCAATCCTCAATCCTCAATCCTCAGGCCTCAATTCGCAATCCTCAATCCTCAGACCTCAATCATTAATACCCAACCCTCAGTCCTCGTCCTCAACCTACAACCCTCAATCCTCAATCCTCAATCTTCAATCATCAATATTGAACCTTCAATCCTCAATCCCCAATCCTCAATCCTCAATCCTCAATCCTCAATCCTCAAACCCCAATACCCAATCCTCAATCCTCAATCCGCAATCCTCAATCCTCAATCCTCAATCCTCAATCCTCAATCCTCAATCCTCTGTCCCCAAACCTCAATCCTGAATCCTCAATCCTGAATCCTCAATCTTCAGCCCTCAGTCCTCAACAATCAGTTGTCAATCCTCAATCCTCAATAGAATATCACCAATTCACAGATTTCAAAACTCAATACTCAATCTGCAATCTTCAGATTTCTATCCACAAACATCAATTCACATCACTCATCCCTCGACACTCAGTCCTTTATGTTCAATCCTCAATCCTCAATTCTCAATCTTCAATCCTCAATACTGAATCTTCAATCCTCAATACTCAATCCTCAATCCACAATCCTCAATCCTCAATACTCAATCTTCAATACTCAGTCCCCAATCCTCAATCTTCAATCCTCAATCCTCAATCCTCAACCCTCGATCCTCGAACCTCAATCCTCAGTCCTCAATCCTCAAACCTCAATGTTCAATCCGCAATACCCAATCCTCAATCCTCAATCCTCAATCCTCAGTCCTCAATCCTCAATTCTCAATCCTCAATCCTCAATCTTCAATCCTCAATACTCAATCTGCAATCTTCAATCCTCAAACCTCAATCCTCAATCCTCAATCTTCAATCATCAATATTCAACTATCAATCCTCAATCTTCAATCCTCTATCCTCAATCCTCAATCCTGAATGTTCAATCCTCAATACCCAATCCTCAATCTTCAATCCTCAATACTCAATCCTCAATCCTCAATCCTCAATCCTCAGTCCTCAATTCGCAATCCTCAATCCTCAGACCTCAAGCATTAATACCCAACCCCCAGTCCTCGTCCTCAACCTACAACCCTCAATCCTCAATCCTCAATCTTCAATCCTCAATACTCAATCTGCAATCCTCAATCCTCAATCCTCAATCCTCAATCCTAATTCGTCACTCCTCAATACCCAATCCTCAATCTTCAATCCTCAATCCTCAATCCTCAATTCTCAATGCGTAATCCTCAATCCTCAATCCTCAATCTTCAATCCTCAATACTCAATCTTCAATACTCAATCCTCAATCCTCAATACTCAATCCTCAATCCTCAATCGTCAATACTCAATTCAAAATCCTCAATCTTCAATCCTCAACCCTCAATCTTCAATCCTCAATCCTCAATCTTCAATCCTCAATCCTCAAACCTCAATTCTCAATCCTCAATCCTCAATCCTCAGACCTCAAACATCAATACTCAACCCTCAGTCCTCGTCCGCAATCCACAACCCTCAATCGTCAATCCTCAATGTTCAATCCTCAATCTTCAACCCTCTATCCTCAATCCTCAATCCTCAATCCTCAATCCTCAATCTTCAAGACTCAATCCTCAGTCCTCAATCCTCAACCATCAATCCTCAGTCCTGAAACGTCAATACCGAATCCTCAATCCTGAATCCTCAGTCATCAGCCCTCAGTCCTCAACAATCAATAGTCAATCCTCAATCCTCAATAGAATACCCTCAATTCACAGTTTTCAATACTCAATCCCCATTCTTCAATCTTCAAATCTCAATCCACAAGCATCAATCCTCATCACTCAACCCTCAACACTCAGTCCTCAATCTTCAATCCTCAATACTCAGTCTTCAGTCCTCAATCCTCAATTCTCAATCCTCAATACTCAATCCTCAATCGTCAATCCTCAATTCCCAATCCTCATTCTTCAATCCTCAACACCCAATCCTCAATCTTCAATCCTCAATCTTCAATCCTCAATACTCAATCTTCAATCCTCAATCCTCAATTCTCAATCCTCAATCCTCAATCCTCAATCCTCAATCCTCAATCCTCAATCCTCAATCGTCAATCCTCAATTCCCAATCCTCAATCTTCAATCCTCAATCCTCAATCTTCAATCCTCAATCCTCAATACTCAATCACCAATCCTCAATCTTCAATCCTCAATACTCAATCTTCAATCCTCAATCCTCAGTCCTCAATCCTCAATCCTCAATCCTCAGTCCTCAATCTTCAATCCTCAATACTCAATCTGCAATCCTCAATCCTCAATCCTCAATCCTCAATCCTAATTCGTCACTCCTCAATACCCAATCCTCAATCTTCAATCCTCAATCCTCAATCCTCAATTCTCAATCCTCAATCCACAATCCTCAATCCTCAATCTTCAATCCTCAATACTCAATCTTCAATACTCAATCCTCAATCCTCAATCCTCAATCCTCAATCCCCAATCCTCAATCGCAAATCCTCAATCCTCAATCCTCAATCCTCAACCCTCAATCCTCAGTCCTGAAACCTCAATACCGGATCCTCAATCGTGAATCCTCAATCTTCAGCCCTCAGACATCAACAATCAGTTGTCAATCTTCAATCCTCAATAGAATATCATCAATTCACAGTTTTCAATACTCAATACTCAATCTGCAATCTTCAAATCTCTGTCCACAAACATCAATTCTCATCACTCAACCCTCAACACTCCGTCCCCAATCTTCAATCCTCAATCCTCAATCCTCAACCTTGAATCCTCAATACTCAATCTTCAATCCTCAATCCTCAATTCTCAATCCTCAACACTGAATCCTCAATCGTCAATCCTCAATCCCCAATCCTCAATTTGTCAATCCTCTATCCTCAATCCTCAATCCTCAATCCTCAATCTTCAATCCTCAATACTCATTATTCAATCCTCAATCCTCAATCCTCAGTCCTCAATCCTCAATCCTCCATCCTCAATCCTCAATCTTCAATCCTCAATACTCAATCTGCAATCCTCAATCCTCAATCCTCAATCCTCAATCCTAATTCGACACTCCTCAATACCCAATCCTCAATCTTCAATCCTCAATCCTCAATCCTCAATTCTCAATACTCAATCCTCAATCCTCAATCCTCAAACTTCAATCCTCAATACTCAACATTCAATACTCATTCCTGAATCCTCAATACTCAATCCTCAACCCTCAATCCTCTGTCCTGAAACCTCAATACCGAATCCTTAACCCTGAATCCTCAATCTTCAGCCCTCAGTCCTCAACAATCAATAGTCAATCCTCAATCCTCAATAGAATATCCTCAACTCACCGTTTTCAATACTGAATCCCCATTCTTCAATCCTCAAATCTCAATCCACAAGCATCAATTCTCATCAGTCAACCCTCAACACTCAGTCCTCAATCTTCAATCCTCAATCCTAAATCCACAATCGTCAATCCTCAATTCCCAATCCTCAATCCTCAATCCTCAATCCTCATTCTTCAATCCTCAACACCCAATCCTCAATCTTCAATCCTCAATCCTCAGTCCTCAATTCTCAATTCTCAATCCACAGTCCTCAGACCTCAGACATCAATACTCAACCCTCAGACCTCGTCCGCAATCCACAACCCTCAATCCTCAATCCTCAATCTTCAAACATCAATATTCTATCTTCAATCCTTAATCCTCAATCCTCAATCCTCAATCCTCAATCCTCAATCTTCAATCCTCAATACTTAATCTTCAATCCTCAATCCTCAATCCTCAATTCTCAATACTCAATCCTCAATCATCAATCCTCAATCTTCAATCCTCAATACTCAACCTTCAATACTCATTCCTCAATCCTCAATCCTCAACCCTCAATCCTCAATCCTCAATCCTCAATCCCAAATCCTCAATCCTCAATCGTCAATCCTCAACCCTCAAACCTCAGTCCTGAAACCTCAATACCGAATCCTTAATCCTGAATCCTCAATCTTCAGCCCTCAGTCCTGAACAATCAATTGTCAATCCTCAATCCTCAATAGAATATCCTCAATTCACAGTTTTCAATACTCAATCCCCATTCTTCAATCTTCAGATCTCAATCCACAAACATCAATTCTCATCACTCAACCCTCAACACTCAGTCCTCAATCTTCAATCCTCAATCCTCAATCCTCAATCTTCAATCCTCAGTACTCAATCCTCAATTCTGAATCCTCAATACTCAATCCTCAATACTCAATCTTCAATCCACAATCCTCAATCCTCAATCCTCAATCCTCAATCCTCAATCCTCAATCCTCAATCTTCAATACTCAATACTCAATCTTCAATCCTCAATCCGCAATCCTCATTCCTCAATCCTCAATCCTCCATCCTCAATCCTCAATCTTCAATCCTCAATACTCTATCTGCAATCCTCAATCCTCAATCCTCAATCCCCGATCCTAATTCGTCACTCCTCAATACCCAATCCTCAATCTTCAATCCTCAATCCTCAACCCTCAATCCTCAATCCTCAATCCCAAATCCTCAATCCTCAATCCTCAATCCTCAACCCTCAAACCTCAGTCCTGAAACCTCTATACCGAATCCTTAATCCTGAATCCTCAATCTTCAGCCCTCAGTCCTCAACAATCAATTGTCAATCCTCAATCGTCAATAGAGTATCCTCAATTCACAGTTTTCAATCCTCAATACTCAATAGAGTATCATCAGTTCACAGTTTTCAATACTCAATACTCAAATGCAATCTTCAAATCTCTATCTACAAACATCAATTCTCATCACTCAACCCCCAACACTCAGTCCTCAATGTTCAACACGCAATCCTCAATTCTCAAACTTCAAACCTCAATACTGAATCTTCAATCCTAAATCCTCAATCCTCAATGCTCAATACTCACTCCTCATTCCTCGATCCTCAGTCCCCAATCCTCAATCTTCAATCCTCAATCCTCAACCCTGAATCCTCACTCTTCAGCCCTCAGTCCTCAACAATCAGTTGTCAATCCTCAATCCTCAATAGAATATCACCAATTCACAGTTTTCAATACTCAATCCCCATTCTTCAATCTTCAAATCTCAATCCGCAATCATCAATTCTCATCACTCAACCCTCAACACTCAGTCCTCAATCTTCAATCCTCAATCCTCAATCCTCAATCTTCAATCCTCAATACTCAATCTTCAATCCTCAATCCTCAATTCTCATTCCTCAATACTCAATCTGCAATCCTCAATCCTCAATCCTCAATCCTCAATCCTCAATTCTCAATCCCCAATCCTCAATCCTCAATTCTCAATCCTCAATCCACAGTCCTCAGTCATCAAACCTTAATCCTCAACCCACAGTCCTCATCCTCAATACTCAATCCTCAGTCCTCAATCCTCAGTCCTCAATCCTCAATCCTCAGTCTTCAATGTCCAATACTCAATCTTCAATCCTCAATACTCAATCCTCAATCCTCAATCCTCAATACTCAATCCTCAATCTTCAATCCTCAATACTCAATCTTCAACACTCAATCTTCAATCCTCAATCCTCTATCCTCATTCTTCAATCCTCAACGCCCAATCCTCAATCTTCAATCCTTAATCCTTAGTCCTCAATCCTCAATCCTCATTGTTCAATCCTTAATACCCAATCCTCAATCTTCAATCCTCAATCCTCATTCCCCAATTCTCAACACTCAATCCTCAATCCTCAG
Organism: Calliopsis andreniformis; assembly: GCF_051401765.1. NCBI lineage: Eukaryota > Metazoa > Arthropoda > Insecta > Hymenoptera > Andrenidae > Calliopsis > Calliopsis andreniformis. Next base: position 317,236 of record NW_027480604.1, read on the forward strand.
ACCTCAAGCATCAATACCCAAGCCTCAGTCCTCGTCCTCAATCCACAACACTCAATCCTCAATCCTCAATCTTCAATCATCAATATTCAATCTTCAATCCTCAATCCTCAAACCTCAATCCTCAATCCTCAATCCTCAATCCTCAATACCCAATTCTCAATCTTCAATCCTCAATCCTCAATCCTCAATCCTCAATCCTCAATCCTCAATCCTCAGTGCTCAAACCTCAATCCCGAATCCTCAATCCTCAATCCTCAACCCTCAATCCTCAGTCCTTAAACCTCAATGCCGAATCCTCAATCCTGAATCCTCAACCTTCAGCCCTCAGTCCTCCGCAATCAATTGTCAATCCTCAGTCCTCAATAGAATATCCTCAATTCACAGTTTTCAATACTCAATCCCCATTCTTCAATCTTCTAATCACAATCCACAAACATCAATTCTCATCACTGAACCCTCAACACTCAGTCCACAATCTTCAATCCTCAATCCTCAATTCTCAAACTTCAATCCTCAATACTGAATCTTCAATCCTAAAACCTCAATCCTCAATCTTCAATCCTCAATCCTCAATCCTCAATACCCAATCCTCAATCTTCAATCCTCAATCCTCAATCCTCAATCCTCAATCCTCAGTCCTCAGTCCTCAAACATCAATCCTGAATCCTCAATCCTGAATCCTCAATCTTCAGCCCGCAGTCCTCAACAATCAGTTGTCAATCCTCAATCCTCAACAGAATATCACCAATTCACAGTTTTCAATACTCAATACTCAATCTGCAATCTTCAAATCTCTATCCACAAACATCAATTCTCATCACTCAACCCTCAACACTCAGTCCTCGATCCTCAATATTCAATCCTCAATCCTCGATCCTCAATCCTCAAACCTCAATCCTCAATCGTCAATCTCCAATCCTGAATACTCAATCTTCAATCCTCAACCCTCAGTCCTCAATCCTCAATCCTCGTTCTACAATCCTCAAAACCCAATCCTCAATCTTCAATCCACAATCCTCAATCCTCAATTCTCAACACTCAATCCTCAATCCTCAGACGTCAAGCATCAATACCCGAGCCTCAGTCCTCGTCCTCAATCCGCAACCCTCAATCCTCATTCCTCAATCTTCATTCATCAATATTAAACCTTCAATCCACAATCCTCAATCCTCAATTCTCAACACTCAATCCTCAATCCTCAGACGTCAAGCATCAATACCCAAGCCTCAGTCCTCGTCCTCAATCCGCAACACTCAATCCTCATTCCTCAATCTTCATTCATCAATATTAAACCTTCAATCCTCAATCCTCAATCCTCAATTCTCAATCCTCAATCCTCAATCCTCAGTCCTCAAACCTCAATCCTGAATCCTCAATCCTGAATCCTCAACCTTCTGCCCTCAGTCCTCAACAGTCAGTTGTCAATCATCAATCCTCAATAGAATATCAACAATTCACAGTTTTCAAAACACAATACTCAATCTGCAATCTTCAAATCTCTATCCACAAACATCAATTCTCATCACTCAACCCTCAAAGCTCCGTCCCCAATCCTCAATCTTCAATCCTCAATACTCAACCTTCAATACTCATTCCTCAATCCTCAATCCTCAATCCTCAACCCTCAATCCTCAATCCTCAATCCCAAATCCTCAATCCTCAATTCTCAATCCTCAACACTCAATCCTCAGTCCTGAAACCTCAATACCGAATACTTAACCCTGAATCCTCAATCTTCAGCCCGCAGTCCTCAACAATCAGTTGTCAATCCTCAATCCTCAACAGAATATCACCAGTTCACAGTTTTCAATACTCAATACTCAATCTGCAATCTTCAAATCTCTATCCACAAACATCAATTCTCATCACTCAACCCTCAACACTCAGTCCTCGATCCTCAATATTCAATCCTCAATCCTCGATCCTCAATCCTCAAACCTCAATCCTCAATCGTCAATCTCCAATCCTGAATACTCAATCTTCAATCCTCAATCCTCAGTCCTCAATCCTCAATCCTCGTTCTTCAATCCTCAACACCCAATCCTCAATCTTCAATCCTCAATCCTCAATCCTCAATCCTCAATACTCAATCCTCAATGCTCAACCTTGAATCCTCAATCCTCAATACTCAATCCTCAATTCTCAATCCTCAATCGTCAACCTTCAATCCTCAATACTCAACCTTCAATCCTCAGTATTCAATCCTAATTCGTCACTCCTCAATACCCAATCCTCAATCCTCAATCCTCAATCCTCAATCCTGAATCCTCAATCCTCAATCGTCATTCCTCAATACCCAATCCTCAATCATCAATCCTCAATACTCAATCTTCAATCCTCAATCCTCAATCCTCAATCCTCAATCCTCAATCCTCGTCCCTCAAACCTCAATCCTCAACCCTCAGTCCTCATCCTCAATTCTCAATTCTCAATCCTCAATCCTCAATCCTCAATCTTCAATCGTCAATAATCTATGTCCAATCCTAGATCATCAATCCCCAAACTTCAAACCTCAATCCTCAATCGTCAATTCTCAATTCTCAATCCTCAATCGTCAACCTTCAATCCTCAATACTCAGTCTTCAATCCTCAATCCTCAATCCTCAATCCTCAATCCTCATTCTTCAATCCTCAATACCCAATCCTCAATCCTCAATCCTCAATCCTCAATCCTCAATTCTCAATCCTCAACCCTCAGACCTTAGTCCTCAAACCTCCATCCTCAACCCTCAACCCTCATCCTCAATCCTCAATCTTCAATCCTCAAACATCAATCCTCAATCTTCAATCCTCAATACTCAATCTTTAATCCACAATCCTCAGTCCTCAAACCTCAATTCTGATTCCTCAGTCCTGAATCCTCAACCTTCAGCCCTCAGTCCTCAACAATCAGTTGTCAATCATCAATCCTCAATAGAGTATCCACAATTCACAGTTTTCAATACTCAATACTCAATCTGCAATCTTCAAATCTCTATCCACAAACATCAATTCTCATCACTCAACCCTCAACGCTCAGTCCTCAATCTTCAATCCTCAATCCTCAATCCTCAATCTTCAATCCTCAATACTCAATCTTCAATCCTCAATCCTCAATCTTCAATCATCAATACTCAATCTTCAATCTTCAATCTCAATCCTCAATCCTCAATCCTCAATCCTAAATCCTCAATATTCAACACACAACACTCAACCATCAATTCTCGATACTCAACCATCAATCCTCAATTCTCAATACTCAATAGAATATCCTGAATTCGCATGTTTCAACACTCAATCCACAATATTCAATAATCAAACCTCAAACCTCAAACATCAATTCTCAACACTCAATCATCAACACTCTGTCCTTTCTCTTCAATGCTCCATACTCAATCCTCAATCCTCAAGCGTCAATCCTCAATCCTCAATCCTCAACCCTCAATCCTCAGTCCTCAAACCTCAATCCCGAATCCTCATTCCAGAATACTCAATCTTCAGCTCTCAGTCCTCAACAATCAATTGTCAATCCTCAATCCTCAATAGAATAACCTCAATTCACAGTTATCAATACTCAATCCCCATTCTTCAATCTTCAAACCTCAATCCACAAACATCAATTATCATCACTCAACAATCAACACTCAGTACTCAATCTTCAATCCTCAATCCACAATCCTCAATCTTCAATCCTCAATACTCGATCTTCAATCCTCAATCCTCAATTCTCAATCCTCAATGCTCAATGCTCAATCCTCAAACCCCAATACCCAATCCTCAATCCTCAATCCGCAATCCTCAATCCTCAATCCTCAATCCTCAATCCTCAATCCTCAATCCTCTGTCCCCAAACCTCAATCCTGAATCCTCAATCCTGAATCCTCAATCTTCAGCCCTCAGTCCTCAACAATCAGTTGTCAATCCTCAATCCTCAATAGAATATCACCAATTCACAGATTTCAAAACTCAATACTCAATCTGCAATCTTCAGATTTCTATCCACAAACATCAATTCACATCACTCATCCCTCGACACTCAGTCCTTTATGTTCAATCCTCAATCCTCAATTCTCAATCTTCAATCCTCAATACTGAATCTTCAATCCTCAATACTCAATCCTCAATCCACAATCCTCAATCCTCAATACTCAATCTTCAATACTCAGTCCCCAATCCTCAATCTTCAATCCTCAATCCTCAATCCTCAACCCTCGATCCTCGAACCTCAATCCTCAGTCCTCAATCCTCAAACCTCAATGTTCAATCCGCAATACCCAATCCTCAATCCTCAATCCTCAATCCTCAGTCCTCAATCCTCAATTCTCAATCCTCAATCCTCAATCTTCAATCCTCAATACTCAATCTGCAATCTTCAATCCTCAAACCTCAATCCTCAATCCTCAATCTTCAATCATCAATATTCAACTATCAATCCTCAATCTTCAATCCTCTATCCTCAATCCTCAATCCTGAATGTTCAATCCTCAATACCCAATCCTCAATCTTCAATCCTCAATACTCAATCCTCAATCCTCAATCCTCAATCCTCAGTCCTCAATTCGCAATCCTCAATCCTCAGACCTCAAGCATTAATACCCAACCCCCAGTCCTCGTCCTCAACCTACAACCCTCAATCCTCAATCCTCAATCTTCAATCCTCAATACTCAATCTGCAATCCTCAATCCTCAATCCTCAATCCTCAATCCTAATTCGTCACTCCTCAATACCCAATCCTCAATCTTCAATCCTCAATCCTCAATCCTCAATTCTCAATGCGTAATCCTCAATCCTCAATCCTCAATCTTCAATCCTCAATACTCAATCTTCAATACTCAATCCTCAATCCTCAATACTCAATCCTCAATCCTCAATCGTCAATACTCAATTCAAAATCCTCAATCTTCAATCCTCAACCCTCAATCTTCAATCCTCAATCCTCAATCTTCAATCCTCAATCCTCAAACCTCAATTCTCAATCCTCAATCCTCAATCCTCAGACCTCAAACATCAATACTCAACCCTCAGTCCTCGTCCGCAATCCACAACCCTCAATCGTCAATCCTCAATGTTCAATCCTCAATCTTCAACCCTCTATCCTCAATCCTCAATCCTCAATCCTCAATCCTCAATCTTCAAGACTCAATCCTCAGTCCTCAATCCTCAACCATCAATCCTCAGTCCTGAAACGTCAATACCGAATCCTCAATCCTGAATCCTCAGTCATCAGCCCTCAGTCCTCAACAATCAATAGTCAATCCTCAATCCTCAATAGAATACCCTCAATTCACAGTTTTCAATACTCAATCCCCATTCTTCAATCTTCAAATCTCAATCCACAAGCATCAATCCTCATCACTCAACCCTCAACACTCAGTCCTCAATCTTCAATCCTCAATACTCAGTCTTCAGTCCTCAATCCTCAATTCTCAATCCTCAATACTCAATCCTCAATCGTCAATCCTCAATTCCCAATCCTCATTCTTCAATCCTCAACACCCAATCCTCAATCTTCAATCCTCAATCTTCAATCCTCAATACTCAATCTTCAATCCTCAATCCTCAATGCTCAATCCTCAATCCTCAATCCTCAATCCTCAATCCTCAATCCTCAATCCTCAATCTTCAATCCTCAATACTCAATCTTCAACCCTCAATCTTCAATCCTCAATCCTCAATCCTCGTTCTTCAATCCTCAACACCCAATCCTCAATCTTCAATCCTCAATCCTCAATCCTCAATTCTCAATCCTCAATCCTCAATCCTCAGACCTCAAACATCAATACTCAACCCTCAGTCCTCGTCCGCAATCAACAACCCTCAATCCTCAATCCTCAATGTTCAATCCTCAATCTTCAATACTCAATACTCAATCTTCAATCCTCAATCCTCAATCCACAGTCCTCAATCCTGAATCCCAAATCCTCAATCCTCAATCCTCAATCCTCAACACTCAATCCCCAGTCCTGAAACATCAATACCGAATCCTCAATACTGAATCCTGAATCTTCAGCCCTCAGTCCTCAACAATCAATAGTCAATCCTCAATCCTCAACAGAATATCCTCAATACTCAATCTCCAATCCTCAATGATTAATCCTCTATCCTCAATCCTCAATCCTGAATGTTCAATCCTCAATACCCAATCCTCAATCTTCAATCCTCAGTACTCAATCCTCAATCCTCAACCCTCGAATCCTCAGTCCTCAAACCTCAATCCTGAATCCTCAATCCTGAGATCTCAATCTTCAGCCCTCAGTCCTCAACAATCAATTGTCAGTCCTCAATCCTCAATAGAACATCCTCAATTCACAGCTTTCAATACTCAATCCCCATTCTTCAATCTTCAAATCTCAATCCGCAAACATCAATTCTCATCACTCAACCCTCAACACACAGTCCTCAATCTTCAAACCTCAATCCTCAATCCGCAATCTTGAATCCTCAATACTCAATCTTCAATCCTCAATCCTCAATTCTCAATCCTCAACACTCAATCCTCAATCGTCAATCCTCAATCCCCAATCCTCAATCTTCAATCCTCTATCCTCAATCCTCAATCCTCAATCTTCAATCCTCAACCTTCAATACTCAATACTCAATCTTCAATCCTCAATCCTCAATCCTCAGCCCTCAATCCTCAATTCTCAATCCTCAATCCTCAATCTTCAATCCTCAATACTCAATCTGCAATCTTCAATCCTCAAACCTCAATCCTCAATCCTCAATCTTCAATCATCAATATTCAACTATCAATCCTCAATCTTCAATCCTCTATCCTCAATCCTCAATCCTGAATGTTCAATCCTCAATACCCAATCCTCAATCTTCAATCCTCAATACTCAATCCTCAATCCTCAATCCTCAATCCTCAGTCCTCAATTCGCAATCCTCAATCCTCAGACCTCAATCTTCAATACTCAGTCCCCAATCCTCAATCTTCAATCCTCAATCCTGAATCCTCATCCTTCGATCCTCGAACCTCAATCCTCAGTCCTCAATCCTCAAACCTCAATGTTCAATCCGCAATACCCAATCCTCAATCTTCAATTCTCAATCCTCAATCCTCAAACCTCAATCCTCAATCCTCAACCCTCAATCCCCAGTCCTCGAACCTCAATCCTGAATCCTCAATCCTGTATCCTCAATCTTCATCCCTCAGTCCTCAACAATCAATTGTCAATCCTCAATCCTCAATAGAATATCCTCAATTCACAGCTTTCAATACTCAATCCCCATTCTTCAATCTTCAAATCTCAATCCACGAACATCAATTCTCATCACTCAACCCTCAACACTCAGACCTCAATCTTCAATCCTCAATCCTCAATCCGCAATCTTGAATCCTCAATACCCAATCATCAATCCCCAATTCTCAATTCTCAATCCTCAACACTCAATCCTCAATCGTCAATCCTGAATCCCCAATCCTCAATCTTCAATCCCCTATCCTCAATCCTCAGTCCTCAATCTTCAATCGTCAATCTTCAATACTCAATACTCAATCTTCTATCCTCAATCCTCAATCCTCAATCCTCAATCCTCAATCCTCAATCCCCAATCCTCAATCTTCAATCCTCAATACTCAATCTTCAATCCTCAATCCTCAATCCTCAATCCTCAATCCTCAATCCTCAACCCTCAACCTTCAATCCTCAATCCTCAATCCTCAATTCTAAATCCTCAATCCTCAATCCTCAGACCTCAAACACCAATACTCAACCCTCAGTCCTCGTCCGCAATCCACAACCTTCAATCCTCAATCCTCAATCTTCAATCATCAATATTCAATCATCAATCCTCAATCTTCAATCCTCTATCCTCAATCCTCAATCCTGAATGTTCAATCCTAAATACCCAATCCTAAATCTTCAATCCTCAATACTCAATCCTCAATCCTCAATCCTCAATCCTCAGGCCTCAATTCGCAATCCTCAATCCTCAGACCTCAATCATTAATACCCAACCCTCAGTCCTCGTCCTCAACCTACAACCCTCAATCCTCAATCCTCAATCTTCAATCATCAATATTGAACCTTCAATCCTCAATCCCCAATCCTCAATCCTCAATCCTCAATCCTCAATCCTCAAACCCCAATACCCAATCCTCAATCTTCAATTCTCAATCCTCAATCCTCAAACCTCAATCCTCAATCCTCAACCCTCAATCCCCAGTCCTCGAACCTCAATCCTGAATCCTCAATCCTGTATCCTCAATCTTCATCCCTCAGTCCTCAACAATCAATTGTCAATCCTCAATCCTCAATAGAATATCCTCAATTCACAGCTTTCAATACTCAATCCCCATTCTTCAATCTTCAAATCTCAATCCACGAACATCAATTCTCATCACTCAACCCTCAACACTCAGACCTCAATCTTCAATCCTCAATCCTCAATCCGCAATCTTGAATCCTCAATACTCAATCATCAATCCCCAATTCTCAATTCTCAATCCTCAACACTCAATCCTCAATCGTCAATCCTCAATCCCCAATCCTCAATCTTCAATCCCCTATCCTCAATCCTCAGTCCTCAATCTTCAATCGTCAATCTTCAATACTCAATACTCAATCTTCAATCCTCAATCCTCAATCCTCAATCCTCAATCCTCAATCCTCAATCCCCAATCCTCAATCTTCAATCCTCAATACTCAATCTTCAATCCTCAATCCTCAATCCTCAATCCTCAATCCTCAATCCTCAACCCTCAACCTTCAATCCTCAATCCTCAATCCTCAATTCTAAATCCTCAATCCTCAATCCTCAGACCTCAAACACCAATACTCAACCCTCAGTCCTCGTCCGCAATCCACAACCTTCAATCCTCAATCCTCAATCTTCAATCATCAATATTCAATCATCAATCCTCAATCTTCAATCCTCTATCCTCAATCCTCAATCCTGAATGTTCAATCCTAAATACCCAATCCTAAATCTTGAATCCTCAATACTCAATCCTCAATCCTCAATCCTCAATCCTCAGGCCTCAATTCGCAATCCTCAATCCTCAGACCTCAATCATTAATACCCAACCCTCAGTCCTCGTCCTCAACCTACAACCCTCAATCCTCAATCCTCAATCTTCAATCATCAATATTGAACCTTCAATCCTCAATCCCCAATCCTCAATCCTCAATCCTCAATCCTCAATCCTCAAACCCCAATACCCAATCCTCAATCCTCAATCCGCAATCCTCAATCCTCAATCCTCAATCCTCAATCCTCAATCCTCAATCCTCTGTCCCCAAACCTCAATCCTGAATCCTCAATCCTGAATCCTCAATCTTCAGCCCTCAGTCCTCAACAATCAGTTGTCAATCCTCAATCCTCAATAGAATATCACCAATTCACAGATTTCAAAACTCAATACTCAATCTGCAATCTTCAGATTTCTATCCACAAACATCAATTCACATCACTCATCCCTCGACACTCAGTCCTTTATGTTCAATCCTCAATCCTCAATTCTCAATCTTCAATCCTCAATACTGAATCTTCAATCCTCAATACTCAATCCTCAATCCACAATCCTCAATCCTCAATACTCAATCTTCAATACTCAGTCCCCAATCCTCAATCTTCAATCCTCAATCCTCAATCCTCAACCCTCGATCCTCGAACCTCAATCCTCAGTCCTCAATCCTCAAACCTCAATGTTCAATCCGCAATACCCAATCCTCAATCCTCAATCCTCAATCCTCAGTCCTCAATCCTCAATTCTCAATCCTCAATCCTCAATCTTCAATCCTCAATACTCAATCTGCAATCTTCAATCCTCAAACTTCAATCCTCAATCCTCAATCTTCAATCATCAATATTCAACTATCAATCCTCAATCTTCAATCCTCTATCCTCAATCCTCAATCCTGAATGTTCAATCCTCAATACCCAATCCTCAATCTTCAATCCTCAATACTCAATCCTCAATCCTCAATCCTCAATCCTCAGTCCTCAATTCGCAATCCTCAATCCTCAGACCTCAAGCATTAATACCCAACCCCCAGTCCTCGTCCTCAACCTACAACCCTCAATCCTCAATCCTCAATCTTCAATCCTCAATACTCAATCTGCAATCCTCAATCCTCAATCCTCAATCCTCAATCCTAATTCGTCACTCCTCAATACCCAATCCTCAATCTTCAATCCTCAATCCTCAATCCTCAATTCTCAATGCGTAATCCTCAATCCTCAATCCTCAATCTTCAATCCTCAATACTCAATCTTCAATACTCAATCCTCAATCCTCAATACTCAATCCTCAATCCTCAATCGTCAATACTCAATTCAAAATCCTCAATCTTCAATCCTCAACCCTCAATCTTCAATCCTCAATCCTCAATCTTCAATCCTCAATCCTCAAACCTCAATTCTCAATCCTCAATCCTCAATCCTCAGACCTCAAACATCAATACTCAACCCTCAGTCCTCGTCCGCAATCCACAACCCTCAATCGTCAATCCTCAATGTTCAATCCTCAATCTTCAACCCTCTATCCTCAATCCTCAATCCTCAATCCTCAATCCTCAATCTTCAAGACTCAATCCTCAGTCCTCAATCCTCAACCATCAATCCTCAGTCCTGAAACGTCAATACCGAATCCTCAATCCTGAATCCTCAGTCATCAGCCCTCAGTCCTCAACAATCAATAGTCAATCCTCAATCCTCAATAGAATACCCTCAATTCACAGTTTTCAATACTCAATCCCCATTCTTCAATCTTCAAATCTCAATCCACAAGCATCAATCCTCATCACTCAACCCTCAACACTCAGTCCTCAATCTTCAATCCTCAATACTCAGTCTTCAGTCCTCAATCCTCAATTCTCAATCCTCAATACTCAATCCTCAATCGTCAATCCTCAATTCCCAATCCTCATTCTTCAATCCTCAACACCCAATCCTCAATCTTCAATCCTCAATCTTCAATCCTCAATACTCAATCTTCAATCCTCAATCCTCAATGCTCAATCCTCAATCCTCAATCCTCAATCCTCAATCCTCAATCCTCAATCCTCAATCTTCAATCCTCAATACTCAATCTTCAAACCTCAATCTTCAATCCTCAATCCTCAATCCTCATTCTTCAATCCTCAACACCCAATCCTCAATCTTCAATCCTCAATCCTCAATCCTCAATTCTCAATCCTCAATCCTCAATCCTCAGACCTCAAACATCAATACTCAACCCTCAGTCCTCGTCCGCAATCAACAACCCTCAATCCTCAATCCTCAATGTTCAATCCTCAATCTTCAATACTCAATACTCAATCTTCAATCCTCAATCCTCAATCCACAGTCCTCAATCCTGAATCCCAAATCCTCAATCCTCAATCCTCAATCCTCAACACTCAATCCCCAGTCCTGAAACATCAATACCGAATCCTCAATACTGAATCCTGAATCTTCAGCCCTCAGTCCTCAACAATCAATAGTCAATCCTCAATCCTCAACAGAATATCCTCAATACTCAATCTCCAATCCTCAATGATTAATCCTCTATCCTCAATCCTCAATCCTGAATGTTCAATCCTCAATACCCAATCCTCAATCTTCAATCCTCAGTACTCAATCCTCAATCCTCAACCCTCGAATCCTCAGTCCTCAAACCTCAATCCTGAATCCTCAATCCTGAAATCTCAATCTTCAGCCCTCAGTCCTCAACAATCAATTGTCAGTCCTCAATCCTCAATAGAACATCCTCAATTCACAGCTTTCAATACTCAATCCCCATTCTTCAATCTTCAAATCTCAATCCGCAAACATCAATTCTCATCACTCAACCCTCAACACACAGTCCTCAATCTTCAAACCTCAATCCTCAATCCGCAATCTTGAATCCTCAATACTCAATCTTCAATCCTCAATCCTCAATTCTCAATCCTCAACACTCAATCCTCAATCGTCAATCCTCAATCCCCAATCCTCAATCTTCAATCCTCTATCCTCAATCCTCAATCCTCAATCTTCAATCCTCAACCTTCAATACTCAATACTCAATCTTCAATCCTCAATCCTCAATCCTCAGCCCTCAATCCTCAATCCTCAATCCTCAATCCTCAATCCTCAATCGTCAACCCTCAATTCCCAATCCTCAATCTTCAACCCTCAACCCTCAATCTTCAATCCTTAATCCTCAATCCTCAATCCCCAATCCTCAACCTTCAATTCTCAATACTGAATCTTCAATCCGCAATCCTCAAACCTCAATCCTCAATCCTCAATCCCCAATCCCCAATCGTCAATCCTCAATCCCCAATCCTCAATCTTCAATCCTCAATCCTCAATCCTCAATCCTCAATCCTCAACCCTCAATCCTCAGTCCTGAAACCTCAATACCGGACCCTCAATCGTGAATCCTCAATCTTCAGCACTCAGTCCTCAACAATCAATTGTCAATCCTCAATCCTCAATAGAATATCCTCAATTCACAGTTTTCAATACTCAATCCCCATTCTCCTATCTTCAAATCTCAATCCACGAACATCAATTCTCATCACTCAACCCTCAACACTCAGTCCTCAATCTTCAATACTCAATCCTAGATCCTCAATCTTCTATCCTCAATACACAATCTTCAATGCTCAATCCTCAATTCTCAATCCTCAATACTCAATCCTCAATCGTCAATCCTCAATTCCCAATCCTCAATCTTCAATCCTCAATCCTCAATCTTCAATCCTCAATCCTCAATACTCAATCACCAATCCTCAATCTTCAATCCTCAATACTCAATCTTCAATCCTCAATCCTCAGTCCTCAATCCTCAATCCTCAATCCTCAGTCCTCAATCTTCAATCCTCAATACTCAATCTGCAATCCTCAATCCTCAATCCTCAATCCTCAATCCTAATTCGTCACTCCTCAATACCCAATCCTCAATCTTCAATCCTCAATCCTCAATCCTCAATTCTCAATCCTCAATCCACAATCCTCAATCCTCAATCTTCAATCCTCAATACTCAATCTTCAATACTCAATCCTCAATCCTCAATCCTCAATCCTCAATCCCCAATCCTCAATCGCAAATCCTCAATCCTCAATCCTCAATCCTCAACCCTCAATCCTCAGTCCTGAAACCTCAATACCGGATCCTCAATCGTGAATCCTCAATCTTCAGCCCTCAGACATCAACAATCAGTTGTCAATCTTCAATCCTCAATAGAATATCATCAATTCACAGTTTTCAATACTCAATACTCAATCTGCAATCTTCAAATCTCTGTCCACAAACATCAATTCTCATCACTCAACCCTCAACACTCCGTCCCCAATCTTCAACCCTCAATCCTCAATCCTCAACCTTGAATCCTCAATACTCAATCTTCAATCCTCAATCCTCAATTCTCAATCCTCAACACTGAATCCTCAATCGTCAATCCTCAATCCCCAATCCTCAATTTGTCAATCCTCTATCCTCAATCCTCAATCCTCAATCCTCAATCTTCAATCCTCAATACTCATTATTCAATCCTCAATCCTCAATCCTCAGTCCTCAATCCTCAATCCTCCATCCTCAATCCTCAATCTTCAATCCTCAATACTCAATCTGCAATCCTCAATCCTCAATCCTCAATCCTCAATCCTAATTCGACACTCCTCAATACCCAATCCTCAATCTTCAATCCTCAATCCTCAATCCTCAATTCTCAATACTCAATCCTCAATCCTCAATCCTCAAACTTCAATCCTCAATACTCAACATTCAATACTCATTCCTGAATCCTCAATACTCAATCCTCAACCCTCAATCCTCTGTCCTGAAACCTCAATACCGAATCCTTAACCCTGAATCCTCAATCTTCAGCCCTCAGTCCTCAACAATCAATAGTCAATCCTCAATCCTCAATAGAATATCCTCAACTCACCGTTTTCAATACTGAATCCCCATTCTTCAATCCTCAAATCTCAATCCACAAGCATCAATTCTCATCAGTCAACCCTCAACACTCAGTCCTCAATCTTCAATCCTCAATCCTAAATCCACAATCGTCAATCCTCAATTCCCAATCCTCAATCCTCAATCCTCAATCCTCATTCTTCAATCCTCAACACCCAATCCTCAATCTTCAATCCTCAATCCTCAGTCCTCAATTCTCAATTCTCAATCCACAGTCCTCAGACCTCAGACATCAATACTCAACCCTCAGACCTCGTCCGCAATCCACAACCCTCAATCCTCAATCCTCAATCTTCAAACATCAATATTCTATCTTCAATCCTTAATCCTCAATCCTCAATCCTCAATCCTCAATCCTCAATCTTCAATCCTCAATACTTAATCTTCAATCCTCAATCCTCAATCCTCAATTCTCAATACTCAATCCTCAATCATCAATCCTCAATCTTCAATCCTCAATACTCAACCTTCAATACTCATTCCTCAATCCTCAATCCTCAACCCTCAATCCTCAATCCTCAATCCTCAATCCCAAATCCTCAATCCTCAATCGTCAATCCTCAACCCTCAAACCTCAGTCCTGAAACCTCAATACCGAATCCTTAATCCTGAATCCTCAATCTTCAGCCCTCAGTCCTGAACAATCAATTGTCAATCCTCAATCCTCAATAGAATATCCTCAATTCACAGTTTTCAATACTCAATCCCCATTCTTCAATCTTCAGATCTCAATCCACAAACATCAATTCTCATCACTCAACCCTCAACACTCAGTCCTCAATCTTCAATCCTCAATCCTCAATCCTCAATCTTCAATCCTCAGTACTCAATCCTCAATTCTGAATCCTCAATACTCAATCCTCAATACTCAATCTTCAATCCACAATCCTCAATCCTCAATCCTCAATCCTCAATCCTCAATCCTCAATCCTCAATCTTCAATACTCAATACTCAATCTTCAATCCTCAATCCGCAATCCTCATTCCTCAATCCTCAATCCTCCATCCTCAATCCTCAATCTTCAATCCTCAATACTCTATCTGCAATCCTCAATCCTCAATCCTCAATCCCCGATCCTAATTCGTCACTCCTCAATACCCAATCCTCAATCTTCAATCCTCAATCCTCAACCCTCAATCCTCAATCCTCAATCCCAAATCCTCAATCCTCAATCCTCAATCCTCAACCCTCAAACCTCAGTCCTGAAACCTCTATACCGAATCCTTAATCCTGAATCCTCAATCTTCAGCCCTCAGTCCTCAACAATCAATTGTCAATCCTCAATCCTCAATAGAGTATCCTCAATTCACAGTTTTCAATCCTCAATACTCAATAGAGTATCATCAGTTCACAGTTTTCAATACTCAATACTCAAATGCAATCTTCAAATCTCTATCTACAAACATCAATTCTCATCACTCAACCCCCAACACTCAGTCCTCAATGTTCAACACGCAATCCTCAATTCTCAAACTTCAAACCTCAATACTGAATCTTCAATCCTAAATCCTCAATCCTCAATGCTCAATACTCACTCCTCATTCCTCGATCCTCAGTCCCCAATCCTCAATCTTCAATCCTCAATCCTCAACCCTGAATCCTCACTCTTCAGCCCTCAGTCCTCAACAATCAGTTGTCAATCCTCAATCCTCAATAGAATATCACCAATTCACAGTTTTCAATACTCAATCCCCATTCTTCAATCTTCAAATCTCAATCCGCAAACATCAATTCTCATCACTCAACCCTCAACACTCAGTCCTCAATCTTCAATCCTCAATCCTCAATCCTCAATCTTCAATCCTCAATACTCAATCTTCAATCCTCAATCCTCAATTCTCATTCCTCAATACTCAATCTGCAATCCTCAATCCTCAATCCTCAATCCTCAATCCTCAATTCTCAATCCCCAATCCTCAATCCTCAATTCTCAATCCTCAATCCACAGTCCTCAGTCATCAAACCTTAATCCTCAACCCACAGTCCTCATCCTCAATACTCAATCCTCAGTCCTCAATCCTCAGTCCTCAATCCTCAATCCTCAGTCTTCAATGTCCAATACTCAAGCTTCAATCCTCAATACTCAATCCTCAATCCTCAATCCTCAATACTCAATCCTCAATCTTCAATCCTCAATACTCAATCTTCAACACTCAATCTTCAATCCTCAATCCTCTATCCTCATTCTTCAATCCTCAACGCCCAATCCTCAATCTTCAATCCTTAATCCTTAGTCCTCAATCCTCAATCCTCATTGTTCAATCCTTAATACCCAATCCTCAATCTTCAATCCTCAATCCTCATTCCCCAATTCTCAACACTCAATCCTCAATCCTCAGACCTCAAGCATCAATACCCAAGCCTCAGTCCTCGTCCTCAATCCACAACACTCAATCCTCAATCCTCAATCTTCAATCATCAATATTCAATCTTCAATCCTCAATCCTCAAACCTCAATCCTCAATCCTCAATCCTCAATCCTCAATACCCAATTCTCAATCTTCAATCCTCAATCCTCAATCCTCAATCCTCAATCCTCAATCCTCAATCCTCAGTGCTCAAACCTCAATCCCGAATCCTCAATCCTCAATCCTCAACCCTCAATCCTCAGTCCTTAAACCTCAATGCCGAATCCTCAATCCTGAATCCTCAACCTTCAGCCCTCAGTCCTCCGCAATCAATTGTCAATCCTCAGTCCTCAATAGAATATCCTCAATTCACAGTTTTCAATACTCAATCCCCATTCTTCAATCTTCTAATCACAATCCACAAACATCAATTCTCATCACTGAACCCTCAACACTCAGTCCACAATCTTCAATCCTCAATCCTCAATTCTCAAACTTCAATCCTCAATACTGAATCTTCAATCCTAAAACCTCAATCCTCAATCTTCAATCCTCAATCCTCAATCCTCAATACCCAATCCTCAATCTTCAATCCTCAATCCTCAATCCTCAATCCTCAATCCTCAGTCCTCAGTCCTCAAACATCAATCCTGAATCCTCAATCCTGAATCCTCAATCTTCAGCCCGCAGTCCTCAACAATCAGTTGTCAATCCTTAATCCTCAACAGAATATCACCAATTCACAGTTTTCAATACTCAATACTCAATCTGCAATCTTCAAATCTCTATCCACAAACATCAATTCTCATCACTCAACCCTCAACACTCAGTCCTCGATCCTCAATATTCAATCCTCAATCCTCGATCCTCAATCCTCAAACCTCAATCCTCAATCGTCAATCTCCAATCCTGAATAGTCAACCTTCAATCCTCAATCCTCAGTCCTCAATCCTCAATCCTCATTCTTCAATCCTCAACACCCAATCCTCAATCTTCAATCCTCAATCCTCAGTCCTCAATTCTCAACACTCAATCCTCAATCCTCAATCCTCAATCCTCAATCCTCAATACCCAATCCTCAATCCTCAATCCTCAATCCTCAATCCTCAATCCTCAATCCTCAATCCTCAATCCTCAGTCCTCAGTCCTCAAACATCAATCCTGAATCCTCAATCCTGAATCCTCAATCTTCAGCCCGCAGTCCTCAACAATCAGTTGTCAATCCTCAATCCTCAACAGAATATCACCAATTCACAGTTTTCAATACTCAATACTCAATCTGCAATCTTCAAATCTCTATCCACAAACATCAATTCTCATCACTCAACCCTCAACACTCAGTCCTCGATCCTCAATATTCAATCCTCAATCCTCGATCCTCAATCCTCAAACCTCAATCCTCAATCGTCAATCTCCAATCCTGAATACTCAATCTTCAATCCTCAACCCTCAGTCCTCAATCCTCAATCCTCGTTCTACAATCCTCAACACCCAATCCTCAATCTTCAATCCACAATCCTCAATCCTCAATTCTCAACACTCAATCCTCAATCCTCAGACGTCAAGCATCAATACCCGAGCCTCAGTCCTCGTCCTCAATCCGCAACCCTCAATCCTCATTCCTCAATCTTCATTCATCAATATTAAACCTTCAATCCACAATCCTCAATCCTCAATTCTCAACACTCAATCCTCAATCCTCAGACGTCAAGCATCAATACCCAAGCCTCAGTCCTCGTCCTCAATCCGCAACACTCAATCCTCATTCCTCAATCTTCATTCATCAATATTAAACCTTCAATCCTCAATCCTCAATCCTCAATTCTCAATCCTCAATCCTCAATCCTCAGTCCTCAAACCTCAATCCTGAATCCTCAATCCTGAATCCTCAACCTTCTGCCCTCAGTCCTCAACAGTCAGTTGTCAATCATCAATCCTCAATAGAATATCAACAATTCACAGTTTTCAAAACACAATACTCAATCTGCAATCTTCAAATCTCTATCCACAAACATCAATTCTCATCACTCAACCCTCAAAGCTCCGTCCCCAATCCTCAATCTTCAATCCTCAATACTCAACCTTCAATACTCATTCCTCAATCCTCAATCCTCAATCCTCAACCCTCAATCCTCAATCCTCAATCCCAAATCCTCAATCCTCAATTCTCAATCCTCAACACTCAATCCTCAGTCCTGAAACCTCAATACCGAATACTTAACCCTGAATCCTCAATCTTCAGCCCGCAGTCCTCAACAATCAGTTGTCAATCCTCAATCCTCAACAGAATATCACCAGTTCACAGTTTTCAATACTCAATACTCAATCTGCAATCTTCAAATCTCTATCCACAAACATCAATTCTCATCACTCAACCCTCAACACTCAGTCCTCGATCCTCAATATTCAATCCTCAATCCTCGATCCTCAATCCTCAAACCTCAATCCTCAATCGTCAATCTCCAATCCTGAATACTCAATCTTCAATCCTCAATCCTCAGTCCTCAATCCTCAATCCTCGTTCTTCAATCCTCAACACCCAATCCTCAATCTTCAATCCTCAATCCTCAATCCTCAATCCTCAATACTCAATCCTCAATGCTCAACCTTGAATCCTCAATCCTCAATACTCAATCCTCAATTCTCAATCCTCAATCGTCAACCTTCAATCCTCAATACTCAACCTTCAATCCTCAGTATTCAATCCTAATTCGTCACTCCTCAATACCCAATCCTCAATCCTCAATCCTCAATCCTCAATCCTGAATCCTCAATCCTCAATCGTCATTCCTCAATACCCAATCCTCAATCATCAATCCTCAATACTCAATCTTCAATCCTCAATCCTCAATCCTCAATCCTCAATCCTCAATCCTCGTCCCTCAAACCTCAATCCTCAACCCTCAGTCCTCATCCTCAATTCTCAATTCTCAATCCTCAATCCTCAATCCTCAATCTTCAATCGTCAATAATCTATGTCCAATCCTAGATCATCAATCCCCAAACTTCAAACCTCAATCCTCAATCGTCAATTCTCAATTCTCAATCCTCAATCGTCAACCTTCAATCCTCAATACTCAGTCTTCAATCCTCAATCCTCAATCCTCAATCCTCAATCCTCATTCTTCAATCCTCAATACCCAATCCTCAATCCTCAATCCTCAATCCTCAATCCTCAATTCTCAATCCTCAACCCTCAGACCTTAGTCCTCAAACCTCCATCCTCAACCCTCAACCCTCATCCTCAATCCTCAATCTTCAATCCTCAAACATCAATCCTCAATCTTCAATCCTCAATACTCAATCTTTAATCCACAATCCTCAGTCCTCAAACCTCAATTCTGATTCCTCAGTCCTGAATCCTCAACCTTCAGCCCTCAGTCCTCAACAATCAGTTGTCAATCATCAATCCTCAATAGAGTATCCACAATTCACAGTTTTCAATACTCAATACTCAATCTGCAATCTTCAAATCTCTATCCACAAACATCAATTCTCATCACTCAACCCTCAACGCTCAGTCCTCAATCTTCAATCCTCAATCCTCAATCCTCAATCTTCAATCCTCAATACTCAATCTTCAATCCTCAATCCTCAATCTTCAATCATCAATACTCAATCTTCAATCTTCAATCTCAATCCTCAATCCTCAATCCTCAATCCTAAATCCTCAATATTCAACACACAACACTCAACCATCAATTCTCGATACTCAACCATCAATCCTCAATTCTCAATACTCAATAGAATATCCTGAATTCGCATGTTTCAACACTCAATCCACAATATTCAATAATCAAACCTCAAACCTCAAACATCAATTCTCAACACTCAATCATCAACACTCTGTCCTTTCTCTTCAATGCTCCATACTCAATCCTCAATCCTCAAGCGTCAATCCTCAATCCTCAATCCTCAACCCTCAATCCTCAGTCCTCAAACCTCAATCCCGAATCCTCATTCCAGAATACTCAATCTTCAGCTCTCAGTCCTCAACAATCAATTGTCAATCCTCAATCCTCAATAGAATAACCTCAATTCACAGTTATCAATACTCAATCCCCATTCTTCAATCTTCAAACCTCAATCCACAAACATCAATTATCATCACTCAACAATCAACACTCAGTACTCAATCTTCAATCCTCAATCCACAATCCTCAATCTTCAATCCTCAATACTCGATCTTCAATCCTCAATCCTCAATTCTCAATCCTCAATGCTCAATGCTCAACTTCCAATCCTCAATCCCCAATCCCCAAAC
Source organism: Calliopsis andreniformis (assembly GCF_051401765.1). Lineage (NCBI taxonomy): Eukaryota > Metazoa > Arthropoda > Insecta > Hymenoptera > Andrenidae > Calliopsis > Calliopsis andreniformis. Next base: position 337,726 of record NW_027480604.1, read on the forward strand.
TTCAATCCCCAATCCTCAATCCTCAAACCTCAATCCTCAATCGTCAATCCTCAATACTCAATCTGCAATCCTCAATCCTCAATCCTCAGTTCTCAATCCTCAATCCTCAGACCTCAAACATCAATATTCAACCCTCAGTCCTCGTCCTCAATCCACAACCCTCAATCCTCAATCCTCAATTTTCAATCATCAATATTCAATCTTCAATCCTCAATCCTCAATACTCAACACTCAATCCTCAATCCTCAATGCTCAATCCTCAATCTTCAATCCTCAATCCTCAATTTTCAATCTTCAATACTCAATCTTCAATCCTCAATCCTCAATCCTCAATCCTCAATCCTCAACCTTCAATCCGCAATACTCAATCTTCAATCCTCAATACTCAATCCTCAATCCTCAATCGTCATTCTTCAATTCGCAACACCCAATCCTCAATCTTCAATCCTCAATCCTCAATCCTCAATTCTCAATACTCAATCCTCAATCCTCAGACCTCAAACCTGAATCCTCAACCCTCAGCCCTCATACTCAATCCTCAATCCTCAATCCTCAATCCTCAATCTTCAATCCTCAATACTCAATATTCAACCCTCAATCCTCAGTCCTCAAACCTGAATCCCGAATCCTCAATCCTGAATCCTCAATCTTCAGCCCTCAGTCCTCAACAATCAATTGTCAATCCACAATCCTCAATAGAATAACCTCAATTCACAGTTTTCAATACTCAATCCCCATTCTTCAATCTTCAAATCTCAATCCACAAACATCAATTCTCGTCACTCAACCCTCAACACTCAGTCCTCAATCTTCAATCCTCAATCCGCAATCGTCAATCTTCAATCCTCAATACTCAATCTTCAATCCCGAATCCTCAATTCTCAATCCTCAATACTCAATCCTCAACCGCCATTCCTCAATCCCCAACCCCAATCTTCAATCCCCAATCCTCAATCCTCAATCCTCAATCCTCAATCTTCAATCCTCAATACTCAATCTGCAATCCTCAATCCTCAATCCTCAATCCTCAATACTCATTCTTCAATCCTCAAAACCATATCCTCAATCTTCAATCCTCAATCCTCAATCCTCAATTCTCAATCCTCAATCCTCAATCTTCAATCCTCAATACTCAATCCTCAATTCACAATCCTCAATCCTCAATCCTCAATCTTCAATACTCAGTCCCCAATCCTCAATCTTCAATCCTCAATCCTCAATCCTCAATCCTCGATCCTCGAACCTCAATCCTCAGTCCTCAATCCTCGATCCTCAATGTTCAATCCGCAATACCCAATCCTCAGTCCTCAATCCTCAATCCTCAATCCTCAATCCTCAATCCTCAGTGCTCAAACCTCAATCCCGAATCCTCAATCCTCAATCCTCAACCCTCAATCCTCAGTCCTTAAACCTCAATGCCGAATCCTCAATCCTGAATCCTCAACCTTCAGCCCTCAGTCCTCCGCAATCAATTGTCAATCCTCAGTCCTCAATAGAATATCCTCAATTCACAGTTTTCAATACTCAATCCCCATTCTTCAATCTTCTAATCACAATCCACAAACATCAATTCTCATCACTGAACCCTCAACACTCAGTCCACAATCTTCAATCCTCAATCCTCAATTCTCAAACTTCAATCCTCAATACTGAATCTTCAATCCTAAAACCTCAATCCTCAATCTTCAATCCTCAATCCTCAATCCTCAATACCCAATCCTCAATCTTCAATCCTCAATCCTCAATCCTCAATCCTCAATCCTCAGTCCTCAGTCCTCAAACATCAATCCTGAATCCTCAATCCTGAATCCTCAATCTTCAGCCCGCAGTCCTCAACAATCAGTTGTCAATCCTTAATCCTCAACAGAATATCACCAATTCACAGTTTTCAATACTCAATACTCAATCTGCAATCTTCAAATCTCTATCCACAAACATCAATTCTCATCACTCAACCCTCAACACTCAGTCCTCGATCCTCAATATTCAATCCTCAATCCTCGATCCTCAATCCTCAAACCTCAATCCTCAATCGTCAATCTCCAATCCTGAATAGTCAACCTTCAATCCTCAATCCTCAGTCCTCAATCCTCAATCCTCATTCTTCAATCCTCAACACCCAATCCTCAATCTTCAATCCTCAATCCTCAGTCCTCAATTCTCAACACTCAATCCTCAATCCTCAATCCTCAATCCTCAATCCTCAATACCCAATCCTCAATCCTCAATCCTCAATCCTCAATCCTCAATCCTCAATCCTCAATCCTCAATCCTCAGTCCTCAGTCCTCAAACATCAATCCTGAATCCTCAATCCTGAATCCTCAATCTTCAGCCCGCAGTCCTCAACAATCAGTTGTCAATCCTCAATCCTCAACAGAATATCACCAATTCACAGTTTTCAATACTCAATACTCAATCTGCAATCTTCAAATCTCTATCCACAAACATCAATTCTCATCACTCAACCCTCAACACTCAGTCCTCGATCCTCAATATTCAATCCTCAATCCTCGATCCTCAATCCTCAAACCTCAATCCTCAATCGTCAATCTCCAATCCTGAATACTCAATCTTCAATCCTCAACCCTCAGTCCTCAATCCTCAATCCTCGTTCTACAATCCTCAACACCCAATCCTCAATCTTCAATCCACAATCCTCAATCCTCAATTCTCAACACTCAATCCTCAATCCTCAGACGTCAAGCATCAATACCCGAGCCTCAGTCCTCGTCCTCAATCCGCAACCCTCAATCCTCATTCCTCAATCTTCATTCATCAATATTAAACCTTCAATCCACAATCCTCAATCCTCAATTCTCAACACTCAATCCTCAATCCTCAGACGTCAAGCATCAATACCCAAGCCTCAGTCCTCGTCCTCAATCCGCAACACTCAATCCTCATTCCTCAATCTTCATTCATCAATATTAAACCTTCAATCCTCAATCCTCAATCCTCAATTCTCAATCCTCAATCCTCAATCCTCAGTCCTCAAACCTCAATCCTGAATCCTCAATCCTGAATCCTCAACCTTCTGCCCTCAGTCCTCAACAGTCAGTTGTCAATCATCAATCCTCAATAGAATATCAACAATTCACAGTTTTCAAAACACAATACTCAATCTGCAATCTTCAAATCTCTATCCACAAACATCAATTCTCATCACTCAACCCTCAAAGCTCCGTCCCCAATCCTCAATCTTCAATCCTCAATACTCAACCTTCAATACTCATTCCTCAATCCTCAATCCTCAATCCTCAACCCTCAATCCTCAATCCTCAATCCCAAATCCTCAATCCTCAATTCTCAATCCTCAACACTCAATCCTCAGTCCTGAAACCTCAATACCGAATACTTAACCCTGAATCCTCAATCTTCAGCCCGCAGTCCTCAACAATCAGTTGTCAATCCTCAATCCTCAACAGAATATCACCAGTTCACAGTTTTCAATACTCAATACTCAATCTGCAATCTTCAAATCTCTATCCACAAACATCAATTCTCATCACTCAACCCTCAACACTCAGTCCTCGATCCTCAATATTCAATCCTCAATCCTCGATCCTCAATCCTCAAACCTCAATCCTCAATCGTCAATCTCCAATCCTGAATACTCAATCTTCAATCCTCAATCCTCAGTCCTCAATCCTCAATCCTCGTTCTTCAATCCTCAACACCCAATCCTCAATCTTCAATCCTCAATCCTCAATCCTCAATCCTCAATACTCAATCCTCAATGCTCAACCTTGAATCCTCAATCCTCAATACTCAATCCTCAATTCTCAATCCTCAATCGTCAACCTTCAATCCTCAATACTGAACCTTCAATCCTCAGTATTCAATCCTAATTCGTCACTCCTCAATACCCAATCCTCAATCCTCAATCCTCAATCCTCAATCCTGAATCCTCAATCCTCAATCGTCATTCCTCAATACCCAATCCTCAATCATCAATCCTCAATACTCAATCTTCAATCCTCAATCCTCAATCCTCAATCCTCAATCCTCAATCCTCGTCCCTCAAACCTCAATCCTCAACCCTCAGTCCTCATCCTCAATTCTCAATTCTCAATCCTCAATCCTCAATCCTCAATCTTCAATCGTCAATAATCTATGTCCAATCCTAGATCATCAATCCCCAAACTTCAAACCTCAATCCTCAATCGTCAATTCTCAATTCTCAATCCTCAATCGTCAACCTTCAATCCTCAATACTCAGTCTTCAATCCTCAATCCTCAATCCTCAATCCTCAATCCTCATTCTTCAATCCTCAATACCCAATCCTCAATCCTCAATCCTCAATCCTCAATCCTCAATTCTCAATCCTCAACCCTCAGACCTTAGTCCTCAAACCTCCATCCTCAACCCTCAACCCTCATCCTCAATCCTCAATCTTCAATCCTCAAACATCAATCCTCAATCTTCAATCCTCAATACTCAATCTTTAATCCACAATCCTCAGTCCTCAAACCTCAATTCTGATTCCTCAGTCCTGAATCCTCAACCTTCAGCCCTCAGTCCTCAACAATCAGTTGTCAATCATCAATCCTCAATAGAGTATCCACAATTCACAGTTTTCAATACTCAATACTCAATCTGCAATCTTCAAATCTCTATCCACAAACATCAATTCTCATCACTCAACCCTCAACACTCAATCCTCAATCCTCAATCCTCAATCCTCAATCCTCAATACCCAATCCTCAATCCTCAATCCTCAATCCTCAATCCTCAATCCTCAATCCTCAATCCTCAATCCTCAGTCCTCAGTCCTCAAACATCAATCCTGAATCCTCAATCCTGAATCCTCAATCTTCAGCCCGCAGTCCTCAACAATCAGTTGTCAATCCTCAATCCTCAACAGAATATCACCAATTCACAGTTTTCAATACTCAATACTCAATCTGCAATCTTCAAATCTCTATCCACAAACATCAATTCTCATCACTCAACCCTCAACACTCAGTCCTCGATCCTCAATATTCAATCCTCAATCCTCGATCCTCAATCCTCAAACCTCAATCCTCAATCGTCAATCTCCAATCCTGAATACTCAATCTTCAATCCTCAACCCTCAGTCCTCAATCCTCAATCCTCGTTCTACAATCCTCAACACCCAATCCTCAATCTTCAATCCACAATCCTCAATCCTCAATTCTCAACACTCAATCCTCAATCCTCAGACGTCAAGCATCAATACCCGAGCCTCAGTCCTCGTCCTCAATCCGCAACCCTCAATCCTCATTCCTCAATCTTCATTCATCAATATTAAACCTTCAATCCACAATCCTCAATCCTCAATTCTCAACACTCAATCCTCAATCCTCAGACGTCAAGCATCAATACCCAAGCCTCAGTCCTCGTCCTCAATCCGCAACACTCAATCCTCATTCCTCAATCTTCATTCATCAATATTAAACCTTCAATCCTCAATCCTCAATCCTCAATTCTCAATCCTCAATCCTCAATCCTCAGTCCTCAAACCTCAATCCTGAATCCTCAATCCTGAATCCTCAACCTTCTGCCCTCAGTCCTCAACAGTCAGTTGTCAATCATCAATCCTCAATAGAATATCAACAATTCACAGTTTTCAAAACACAATACTCAATCTGCAATCTTCAAATCTCTATCCACAAACATCAATTCTCATCACTCAACCCTCAAAGCTCCGTCCCCAATCCTCAATCTTCAATCCTCAATACTCAACCTTCAATACTCATTCCTCAATCCTCAATCCTCAATCCTCAACCCTCAATCCTCAATCCTCAATCCCAAATCCTCAATCCTCAATTCTCAATCCTCAACACTCAATCCTCAGTCCTGAAACCTCAATACCGAATACTTAACCCTGAATCCTCAATCTTCAGCCCGCAGTCCTCAACAATCAGTTGTCAATCCTCAATCCTCAACAGAATATCACCAGTTCACAGTTTTCAATACTCAATACTCAATCTGCAATCTTCAAATCTCTATCCACAAACATCAATTCTCATCACTCAACCCTCAACACTCAGTCCTCGATCCTCAATATTCAATCCTCAATCCTCGATCCTCAATCCTCAAACCTCAATCCTCAATCGTCAATCTCCAATCCTGAATACTCAATCTTCAATCCTCAATCCTCAGTCCTCAATCCTCAATCCTCGTTCTTCAATCCTCAACACCCAATCCTCAATCTTCAATCCTCAATCCTCAATCCTCAATCCTCAATACTCAATCCTCAATGCTCAACCTTGAATCCTCAATCCTCAATACTCAATCCTCAATTCTCAATCCTCAATCGTCAACCTTCAATCCTCAATACTGAACCTTCAATCCTCAGTATTCAATCCTAATTCGTCACTCCTCAATACCCAATCCTCAATCCTCAATCCTCAATCCTCAATCCTGAATCCTCAATCCTCAATCGTCATTCCTCAATACCCAATCCTCAATCATCAATCCTCAATACTCAATCTTCAATCCTCAATCCTCAATCCTCAATCCTCAATCCTCAATCCTCGTCCCTCAAACCTCAATCCTCAACCCTCAGTCCTCATCCTCAATTCTCAATTCTCAATCCTCAATCCTCAATCCTCAATCTTCAATCGTCAATAATCTATGTCCAATCCTAGATCATCAATCCCCAAACTTCAAACCTCAATCCTCAATCGTCAATTCTCAATTCTCAATCCTCAATCGTCAACCTTCAATCCTCAATACTCAGTCTTCAATCCTCAATCCTCAATCCTCAATCCTCAATCCTCATTCTTCAATCCTCAATACCCAATCCTCAATCCTCAATCCTCAATCCTCAATCCTCAATTCTCAATCCTCAACCCTCAGACCTTAGTCCTCAAACCTCCATCCTCAACCCTCAACCCTCATCCTCAATCCTCAATCTTCAATCCTCAAACATCAATCCTCAATCTTCAATCCTCAATACTCAATCTTTAATCCACAATCCTCAGTCCTCAAACCTCAATTCTGATTCCTCAGTCCTGAATCCTCAACCTTCAGCCCTCAGTCCTCAACAATCAGTTGTCAATCATCAATCCTCAATAGAGTATCCACAATTCACAGTTTTCAATACTCAATACTCAATCTGCAATCTTCAAATCTCTATCCACAAACATCAATTCTCATCACTCAACCCTCAACGCTCAGTCCTCAATCTTCAATCCTCAATCCTCAATCCTCAATCTTCAATCCTCAATACTCAATCTTCAATCCTCAATCCTCAATCTTCAATCATCAATACTCAATCTTCAATCTTCAATCTCAATCCTCAATCCTCAATCCTCAATCCTAAATCCTCAATATTCAACACACAACACTCAACCATCAATTCTCGATACTCAACCATCAATCCTCAATTCTCAATACTCAATAGAATATCCTGAATTCGCATGTTTCAACACTCAATCCACAATATTCAATAATCAAACCTCAAACCTCAAACATCAATTCTCAACACTCAATCATCAACACTCTGTCCTTTCTCTTCAATGCTCCATACTCAATCCTCAATCCTCAAGCGTCAATCCTCAATCCTCAATCCTCAACCCTCAATCCTCAGTCCTCAAACCTCAATCCCGAATCCTCATTCCAGAATACTCAATCTTCAGCTCTCAGTCCTCAACAATCAATTGTCAATCCTCAATCCTCAATAGAATAACCTCAATTCACAGTTATCAATACTCAATCCCCATTCTTCAATCTTCAAACCTCAATCCACAAACATCAATTATCATCACTCAACAATCAACACTCAGTACTCAATCTTCAATCCTCAATCCACAATCCTCAATCTTCAATCCTCAATACTCGATCTTCAATCCTCAATCCTCAATTCTCAATCCTCAATGCTCAATGCTCAACTTCCAATCCTCAATCCCCAATCCCCAAACTTCAATCCCCAATCCTCAATCCTCAAACCTCAATCCTCAATCGTCAATCCTCAATACTCAATCTGCAATCCTCAATCCTCAATCCTCAGTTCTCAATCCTCAATCCTCAGACCTCAAACATCAATATTCAACCCTCAGTCCTCGTCCTCAATCCACAACACTCAATCCTCAATCCTCAATTTTCAATCATCAATATTCAATCTTCAATCCTCAATCCTCAATACTCAACACTCAATCCTCAATCCTCAATGCTCAATCCTCAATCTTCAATCCTCAATCCTCAATTTTCAATCTTCAATACTCAATCTTCAATCCTCAATCCTCAATCCTCAATCCTCAATCCTCAACCTTCAATCCGCAATACTCAATCTTCAATCCTCAATACTCAATCCTCAATCCTCAATCGTCATTCTTCAATTCGCAACACCCAATCCTCAATCTTCAATCCTCAATCCTCAATCCTCAATTCTCAATACTCAATCCTCAATCCTCAGACCTCAAACCTGAATCCTCAACCCTCAGCCCTCATACTCAATCCTCAATCCTCAATCCTCAATCCTCAATCTTCAATCCTCAATACTCAATATTCAACCCTCAATCCTCAGTCCTCAAACCTGAATCCCGAATCCTCAATCCTGAATCCTCAATCTTCAGCCCTCAGTCCTCAACAATCAATTGTCAATCCACAATCCTCAATAGAATAACCTCAATTCACAGTTTTCAATACTCAATCCCCATTCTTCAATCTTCAAATCTCAATCCACAAACATCAATTCTCGTCACTCAACCCTCAACACTCAGTCCTCAATCTTCAATCCTCAATCCGCAATCGTCAATCTTCAATCCTCAATACTTAATCTTCAATCCCGAATCCTCAATTCTCAATCCTCAATACTCAATCCTCAACCGCCATTCCTCAATCCCCAACCCCAATCTTCAATCCCCAATCCTCAATCCTCAATCCTCAATCCTCAATCTTCAATCCTCAATACTCAATCTGCAATCCTCAATCCTCAATCCTCAATCCTCAATACTCATTCTTCAATCCTCAAAACCATATCCTCAATCTTCAATCCTCAATCCTCAATCCTCAATTCTCAATCCTCAATCCTCAATCTTCAATCCTCAATACTCAATCCTCAATTCACAATCCTCAATCCTCAATCCTCAATCTTCAATACTCAGTCCCCAATCCTCAATCTTCAATCCTCAATCCTCAATCCTCAATCCTCGATCCTCGAACCTCAATCCTCAGTCCTCAATCCTCGATCCTCAATGTTCAATCCGCAATACCCAATCCTCAATCTTCAATCCTCAATCGTCAATCCTCAAACCTCAATCCTCAATCCTCAACCCTCAATCCTCAGTCCTCGAACCTCAATCCTGGATCCTCAATCCTGAATCCTCAATCTTCATCCCTCAGTCCTCAACAATCAGTTGTCAATCCTCAATCTCCAGTCCTCAATACTCAATCTGCAATCCTCAATCCTCAATTCTAAATCCTCAATCCTAATTCGTCACTCCTCAATACCCAATCCTCAATCTTCAATCCTCAATCCACAATCCTCAATTCTCAATCCTCAATCCTCAATCCTCAATCCTCAATCTTCAATCCTCAATACTCAATCTTCAATACTCAATCCTCAATCCTCAATCCTCAATCCTCAATCCTCAACCCTCAATCCCAAATCCTCAATCCTCAATCCTCAAACCTCCACCCTCAATCCTCAGTCCTTAAGCCTCAATACCGAATCCTCTATCCTCAATTCTCAATCCTCAATCCTCAATCCTCAATACCCAATCCTCAATCTTCAATCCTCAATACTCAATCCTCAATCCTCAATCCTCAATCCTCAATCCTCAATCCTTAATCCTCAATCCTCAACCCTCAATCCTCAGTCCTGAAACCTCAATCCCGAATCCTCAATCCTGAATCTGCAAACTTCAGTCCTCAGTCCTCAACAATCAATTGTCAATCCTCAATCCTCAATAGAATATCCTCAATTCACAGTTTTCAATACTCAATCCCCATTCTTCAATATTCAAGTCTCAATCCACAATCATCAATTCTCATCACTCAGCCCTCAACACTCAGTCCTGAATCTTGAATCCTCAATCCTCAAATCTCAATCCCCAACACTCAATCCTCAATCGTCAATCCTCAATCACCAATCCTCAATCTTCAACCCTCTATCCTCAATCCTCAATCCTCAATCCTCAATCCTCAATCTTCAATACTCAATCCTCAATCCTCAATCCTCAACCATCAATCCTCAGTCCTGAAACGTCAATACCGAATCCTCAATCCTGAATCCTCAATCTTCAGCCCTCAGTCCTCAACAATCAATTGTCAATCCTCAATCCTCAATAGAATACCCTCAATTCACAGTTTTCAATACTCAATCCCCATTCTTCAATCTTCAAATCTCAATCCACAAGCATCAATTCTCATCACTCAACCCTCAACACTCAGTCCTCAATCTTCAATCCTCAACCCTAAATCCTCAATCTTCAATCCTCAATACTCAGTCTTCAGTCCTCAATCCTCAATTCTCAATCCTCAATACTCAATTCGCAATCGTCAATCCTCAATTCCCAATCCTCAATTTTCAATCCTCAATCCTCAATCTTCAATCCTTAATCCTCAATCCGCAATCCCCAATCCTCAATCTTCAATCCTCAATACTCAATCTTCAATCCTCAATCCTCAATCCTCAATCCTGAATCCTCAATCTTCAGCCCTCAGTCCTCAACAATCAATTGTCAGTCCTCAATTCTCAATAGAATATACCCAATTCACAGTTTTCAACACTCAAACCCCAATCTTCAATCTTCAAATCTCAATCCACAAACATCAATTCTCATCACTCAACGCTCAACACTCAGTCCCCAATCCTCAATCTTAAATCCCCAATCCTCAATCCTCAATCCTCAATCCTCAATCTTCAATCCTGAATACTCAACCTTCAATCCTCAATCCTCAATCCTCAATCCTCAATCCTCAATCCTCAACCCTCTATCCTCAGTCCTGAAACCTCAATCCCGAATCCTCAATCCTGAATCCGCAAACTTCAGTCCTCAGTCCTCAACAATCAATTGTCAATCCTCAATCCTCAATAGAATATCCTCAATTCACAGTTTTCAATACTCAATCCCCATTCTTCGATATTCAAATCTCAATCCACAAGCATCAATTCTCATCACTCAATCCTCAACACTCAGTCCTCAATCTTCAATCCTCAACCCTAAATCCTCAATCTTCAATCCTCAATACTCAGTCTTCAGTCCTCAATCCTCAATTCTCATTCTTCAATCCTCAACACCCAATCCTCAATCTTCAATCCTCAATCCTCAATCCTCAATTCTCAATCCTCAATCCTCATTCTTCAATCCTCAATACTCAATCTTCAATCCTCAATCCTCAACCCTCAGCCCTCAATCCTCAATCCTCAATCCTCAATCCTCAATCGTCAATCCTCAATTCCCAATCCTCAATCTTCAACCCTCAACCCTCAATCTTCAATCCTTAATCCTCAATCCTCAATCCCCAATCCTCAACCTTCAATTCTCATTACTCAATCTTCAATCCTCAATCCTCAAACCTCAATCCTCAATCCTCAATCCCCAATCCCCAATCGTCAATCCTCAATCCCCAATCCTCAATCCTCAATCCTCAATCCTCAATCCTCAATCCTCAATCCTCAATCCTCTGTCCCCAAACCTCAATCCTGAATCCTCAATCCTGAATCCTCAATCTTCAGCCCTCAGTCCTCAACAATCAGTTGTCAATCCTCAATCCTCAATAGAATATCACCAATTCACAGATTTCAAAACTCAATACTCAATCTGCAATCTTCAGATTTCTATCCACAAACATCAATTCACATCCCTCATCCCTCGACACTCAGTCCTTTATGTTCAATCCTCAATCCTCAATTCTCAATCTTCAATCCTCAATACTGAATCTTCAATCCTCAATACTCAATCCTCAATCCACAATCCTCAATCCTCAATCCTCAATCTTCAATACTCAGTCCCCAATCCTCAATCTTCAATCCTCAATCCTCAATCCTCAACCCTCGATCGTCGATCCTCAATCCTCAGTCCTCAATCCTCAAACCTCAATGTTCAATCCGCAATACCCAATCCTCAATCTTCAATTCTCAGTCCTCAATCCTCAAACCTCAATCCTCAATCCTCAACCCTCAATCCTCAGTCCTCGAACCTCAATCCTGAATCCTCAATCCTGAATCCTCAATCTTCATCCCTCAGTCCTCATCAATCAATCGTCAATCCTCAATCCTCAATAGAATATCCTCAATTCACAGCTTTCAATACTCAATCCCCATTCTTCAATCTTCAAATCTGAATCCACAAACATCAATTCTCATCACTCAACCCTCAACACTCAGACCTCAATCTTCAATCCTCAATCCTCAATCCGCAATCTTGAATACTCAATACTCAATCATCAATCCTCAATCCTCAATTCTCAATCCTCAACACTCAATCCTCAATCGTCAATCCTCAATCCCCAATAATCAATCTTCAATCCTCTATCCTCAATCCTCAGTCCTCAATCTTCAATCCTCAATCTTCAATACTCAATACTCAATCTTCAATCCTCAGTCCTCAATTCGCAATCCTCAATCCTCAGACCTCAATCTTCAATACTCAGTCCCCAATCCTCAATCTTCAATCCTCAATCCTGAATCCTCATCCCTCGATCCTCGAACCTCAATCCTCAGTCCTCAATCCTCAAACCTCAATGTTCAATCCGCAATACCCAATCCTCAATCTTCAATTCTCAATCCTCAATCCTCAAACCTCAATCCTCAATCCTCAACCCTCAATCCCCAGTCCTCGAACCTCAATCCTGAATCCTCAATCCTGTATCCTCAATCTTCATCCCTCAGTCCTCAACAATCAATTGTCAATCCTCAATCCTCAATAGAATATCCTCAATTCACAGCTTTCAATACTCAATCCCCATTCTTCAATCTTCAAAGCTCAATCCACGAACATCAATTCTCATCACTCAACCCTCAACACTCAGACCTCAATCTTCAATCCTCAATCCTCAATCCGCAATCTTGAATCCTCAATACTCAATCATCAATCCCCAATTCTCAATTCTCAATCCTCAACACTCAATCCTCAATCGTCAATCCTCAATCCCCAATCCTCAATCTTCAATCCCCTATCCTCAATCCTCAGTCCTCAATCTTCAATCGTCAATCTTCAATACTCAATACTCAATCTTCAATCCTCAATCCTCAATCCTCAATCCTCAATCCTCAATCCTCAATCCCCAATCCTCAATCTTCAATCCTCAATACTCAATCTTCAATCCTCAATCCTCAATCCTCAATCCTCAATCCTCAATCCTCAACCCTCAACCTTCAATCCTCAATCCTCAATCCTCAATTCTAAATCCTCAATCCTCAATCCTCAGACCTCAAACACCAATACTCAACCCTCAGTCCTCGTCCGCAATCCACAACCTTCAATCCTCAATCCTCAATCTTCAATCATCAATATTCAATCATCAATCCTCAATCTTCAATCCTCTATCCTCAATCCTCAATCCTGAATGTTCAATCCTAAATACCCAATCCTAAATCTTCAATCCTCAATACTCAATCCTCAATCCTCAATCCTCAATCCTCAGGCCTCAATTCGCAATCCTCAATCCTCAGACCTAAATCATTAATACCCAACCCTCAGTCCTCGTCCTCAACCTACAACCCTCAATCCTCAATCCTCAATCTTCAATCATCAATATTGAACCTTCAATCCTCAATCCCCAATCCTCAATACTCAATCCTCAATCCTCAATCCTCAAACCCCAATACCCAATCCTCAATCTTCAATTCTCAATCCTCAATCCTCAAACCTCAATCCTCAATCCTCAACCCTCAATCCCCAGTCCTCGAACCTCAATCCTGAATCCTCAATCCTGTATCCTCAATCTTCATCCCTCAGTCCTCAACAATCAATTGTCAATCCTCAATCCTCAATAGAATATCCTCAATTCACAGCTTTCAATACTCAATCCCCATTCTTCAATCTTCAAATCTCAATCCACAAACATCAATTCTCGTCACTCAACCCTCAACACTCAGTCCTCAATCTTCAATCCTCAATCCGCAATCGTCAATCTTCAATCCTCAATACTCAATCTTCAATCCCGAATCCTCAATTCTCAATCCTCAATACTCAATCCTCAACCGCCATTCCTCAATCCCCAACCCCAATCTTCAATCCCCAATCCTCAATCCTCAATCCTCAATCCTCAATCTTCAATCCTCAATACTCAATCTGCAATCCTCAATCCTCAATCCTCAATCCTCAATACTCATTCTTCAATCCTCAAAACCATATCCTCAATCTTCAATCCTCAATCCTCAATCCTCAATTCTCAATCCTCAATCCTCAATCTTCAATCCTCAATACTCAATCCTCAATTCACAATCCTCAATCCTCAATCCTCAATCTTCAATACTCAGTCCCCAATCCTCAATCTTCAATCCTCAATCCTCAATCCTCAATCCTCGATCCTCGAACCTCAATCCTCAGTCCTCAATCCTCGATCCTCAATGTTCAATCCGCAATACCCAATCCTCAATCTTCAATCCTCAATCGTCAATCCTCAAACCTCAATCCTCAATCCTCAACCCTCAATCCTCAGTCCTCGAACCTCAATCCTGGATCCTCAATCCTGAATCCTCAATCTTCATCCCTCAGTCCTCAACAATCAGTTGTCAATCCTCAATCTCCAGTCCTCAATACTCAATCTGCAATCCTCAATCCTCAATTCTAAATCCTCAATCCTAATTCGTCACTCCTCAATACCCAATCCTCAATCTTCAATCCTCAATCCACAATCCTCAATTCTCAATCCTCAATCCTCAATCCTCAATCCTCAATCTTCAATCCTCAATACTCAATCTTCAATACTCAATCCTCAATCCTCAATCCTCAATCCTCAATCCTCAACCCTCAATCCCAAATCCTCAATCCTCAATCCTCAAACCTCCACCCTCAATCCTCAGTCCTTAAGCCTCAATACCGAATCCTCTATCCTCAATTCTCAATCCTCAATCCTCAATCCTCAATACCCAATCCTCAATCTTCAATCCTCAATACTCAATCCTCAATCCTCAATCCTCAATCCTCAATCCTCAATCCTTAATCCTCAATCCTCAACCCTCAATCCTCAGTCCTGAAACCTCAATCCCGAATCCTCAATCCTGAATCTGCAAACTTCAGTCCTCAGTCCTCAACAATCAATTGTCAATCCTCAATCCTCAATAGAATATCCTCAATTCACAGTTTTCAATACTCAATCCCCATTCTTCAATATTCAAGTCTCAATCCACAATCATCAATTCTCATCACTCAGCCCTCAACACTCAGTCCTGAATCTTGAATCCTCAATCCTCAAATCTCAATCCCCAACACTCAATCCTCAATCGTCAATCCTCAATCACCAATCCTCAATCTTCAACCCTCTATCCTCAATCCTCAATCCTCAATCCTCAATCCTCAATCTTCAATACTCAATCCTCAATCCTCAATCCTCAACCATCAATCCTCAGTCCTGAAACGTCAATACCGAATCCTCAATCCTGAATCCTCAATCTTCAGCCCTCAGTCCTCAACAATCAATTGTCAATCCTCAATCCTCAATAGAATACCCTCAATTCACAGTTTTCAATACTCAATCCCCATTCTTCAATCTTCAAATCTCAATCCACAAGCATCAATTCTCATCACTCAACCCTCAACACTCAGTCCTCAATCTTCAATCCTCAACCCTAAATCCTCAATCTTCAATCCTCAATACTCAGTCTTCAGTCCTCAATCCTCAATTCTCAATCCTCAATACTCAATTCGCAATCGTCAATCCTCAATTCCCAATCCTCAATTTTCAATCCTCAATCCTCAATCTTCAATCCTTAATCCTCAATCCGCAATCCCCAATCCTCAATCTTCAATCCTCAATACTCAATCTTCAATCCTCAATCCTCAATCCTCAATCCTGAATCCTCAATCTTCAGCCCTCAGTCCTCAACAATCAATTGTCAGTCCTCAATTCTCAATAGAATATACCCAATTCACAGTTTTCAACACTCAAACCCCAATCTTCAATCTTCAAATCTCAATCCACAAACATCAATTCTCATCACTCAACGCTCAACACTCAGTCCCCAATCCTCAATCTTAAATCCCCAATCCTCAATCCTCAATCCTCAATCCTCAATCTTCAATCCTGAATACTCAACCTTCAATCCTCAATCCTCAATCCTCAATCCTCAATCCTCAATCCTCAACCCTCTATCCTCAGTCCTGAAACCTCAATCCCGAATCCTCAATCCTGAATCCGCAAACTTCAGTCCTCAGTCCTCAACAATCAATTGTCAATCCTCAATCCTCAATAGAATATCCTCAATTCACAGTTTTCAATACTCAATCCCCATTCTTCGATATTCAAATCTCAATCCACAAGCATCAATTCTCATCACTCAATCCTCAACACTCAGTCCTCAATCTTCAATCCTCAACCCTAAATCCTCAATCTTCAATCCTCAATACTCAGTCTTCAGTCCTCAATCCTCAATTCTCATTCTTCAATCCTCAACACCCAATCCTCAATCTTCAATCCTCAATCCTCAATCCTCAATTCTCAATCCTCAATCCTCATTCTTCAATCCTCAATACTCAATCTTCAATCCTCAATCCTCAACCCTCAGCCCTCAATCCTCAATCCTCAATCCTCAATCCTCAATCGTCAATCCTCAATTCCCAATCCTCAATCTTCAACCCTCAACCCTCAATCTTCAATCCTTAATCCTCAATCCTCAATCCCCAATCCTCAACCTTCAATTCTCATTACTCAATCTTCAATCCTCAATCCTCAAACCTCAATCCTCAATCCTCAATCCCCAATCCCCAATCGTCAATCCTCAATCCCCAATCCTCAATCCTCAATCCTCAATCCTCAATCCTCAATCCTCAATCCTCAATCCTCTGTCCCCAAACCTCAATCCTGAATCCTCAATCCTGAATCCTCAATCTTCAGCCCTCAGTCCTCAACAATCAGTTGTCAATCCTCAATCCTCAATAGAATATCACCAATTCACAGATTTCAAAACTCAATACTCAATCTGCAATCTTCAGATTTCTATCCACAAACATCAATTCACATCCCTCATCCCTCGACACTCAGTCCTTTATGTTCAATCCTCAATCCTCAATTCTCAATCTTCAATCCTCAATACTGAATCTTCAATCCTCAATACTCAATCCTCAATCCACAATCCTCAATCCTCAATCCTCAATCTTCAATACTCAGTCCCCAATCCTCAATCTTCAATCCTCAATCCTCAATCCTCAACCCTCGATCGTCGATCCTCAATCCTCAGTCCTCAATCCTCAAACCTCAATGTTCAATCCGCAATACCCAATCCTCAATCTTCAATTCTCAGTCCTCAATCCTCAAACCTCAATCCTCAATCCTCAACCCTCAATCCTCAGTCCTCGAACCTCAATCCTGAATCCTCAATCCTGAATCCTCAATCTTCATCCCTCAGTCCTCATCAATCAATCGTCAATCCTCAATCCTCAATAGAATATCCTCAATTCACAGCTTTCAATACTCAATCCCCATTCTTCAATCTTCAAATCTGAATCCACAAACATCAATTCTCATCACTCAACCCTCAACACTCAGACCTCAATCTTCAATCCTCAATCCTCAATCCGCAATCTTGAATACTCAATACTCAATCATCAATCCTCAATCCTCAATTCTCAATCCTCAACACTCAATCCTCAATCGTCAATCCTCAATCCCCAATAATCAATCTTCAATCCTCTATCCTCAATCCTCAGTCCTCAATCTTCAATCCTCAATCTTCAATACTCAATACTCAATCTTCAATCCTCAGTCCTCAATTCGCAATCCTCAATCCTCAGACCTCAATCTTCAATACTCAGTCCCCAATCCTCAATCTTCAATCCTCAATCCTGAATCCTCATCCCTCGATCCTCGAACCTCAATCCTCAGTCCTCAATCCTCAAACCTCAATGTTCAATCCGCAATACCCAATCCTCAATCTTCAATTCTCAATCCTCAATCCTCAAACCTCAATCCTCAATCCTCAACCCTCAATCCCCAGTCCTCGAACCTCAATCCTGAATCCTCAATCCTGTATCCTCAATCTTCATCCCTCAGTCCTCAACAATCAATTGTCAATCCTCAATCCTCAATAGAATATCCTCAATTCACAGCTTTCAATACTCAATCCCCATTCTTCAATCTTCAAAGCTCAATCCACGAACATCAATTCTCATCACTCAACCCTCAACACTCAGACCTCAATCTTCAATCCTCAATCCTCAATCCGCAATCTTGAATCCTCAATACTCAATCATCAATCCCCAATTCTCAATTCTCAATCCTCAACACTCAATCCTCAATCGTCAATCCTCAATCCCCAATCCTCAATCTTCAATCCCCTATCCTCAATCCTCAGTCCTCAATCTTCAATCGTCAATCTTCAATACTCAATACTCAATCTTCAATCCTCAATCCTCAATCCTCAATCCTCAATCCTCAATCCTCAATCCCCAATCCTCAATCTTCAATCCTCAATACTCAATCTTCAATCCTCAATCCTCAATCCTCAATCCTCAATCCTCAATCCTCAACCCTCAACCTTCAATCCTCAATCCTCAATCCTCAATTCTAAATCCTCAATCCTCAATCCTCAGACCTCAAACACCAATACTCAACCCTCAGTCCTCGTCCGCAATCCACAACCTTCAATCCTCAATCCTCAATCTTCAATCATCAATATTCAATCATCAATCCTCAATCTTCAATCCTCTATCCTCAATCCTCAATCCTGAATGTTCAATCCTAAATACCCAATCCTAAATCTTCAATCCTCAATACTCAATCCTCAATCCTCAATCCTCAATCCTCAGGCCTCAATTCGCAATCCTCAATCCTCAGACCTAAATCATTAATACCCAACCCTCAGTCCTCGTCCTCAACCTACAACCCTCAATCCTCAATCCTCAATCTTCAATCATCAATATTGAACCTTCAATCCTCAATCCCCAATCCTCAATACTCAATCCTCAATCCTCAATCCTCAAACCCCAATACCCAATCCTCAATCTTCAATTCTCAATCCTCAATCCTCAAACCTCAATCCTCAATCCTCAACCCTCAATCCCCAGTCCTCGAACCTCAATCCTGAATCCTCAATCCTGTATCCTCAATCTTCATCCCTCAGTCCTCAACAATCAATTGTCAATCCTCAATCCTCAATAGAATATCCTCAATTCACAGCTTTCAATACTCAATCCCCATTCTTCAATCTTCAAATCTCAATCCACGAACATCAATTCTCATCACTCAACCCTCAACACTCAGACCTCAATCTTCAATCCTCAATCCTCAATCCGCAATCTTGAATCCTCAATACTCAATCATCAATCCCCAATTCTCAATTCTCAATCCTCAACACTCAATCCTCAATCGTCAATCCTCAATCCCCAATCCTCAATCTTCAATCCCCTATCCTCAATCCTCAGTCCTCAATCTTCAATCGTCAATCTTCAATACTCAATACTCAATCTTCAATCCTCAATCCTCAATCCTCAATCCTCAATCCTCAATCCTCAATCCCCAATCCTCAATCTTCAATCCTCAATACTCAATCTTCAATCCTCAATCCTCAATCCTCAATCCTCAATCCTCAATCCTCAACCCTCAACCTTCAATCCTCAATCCTCAATCCTCAATTCTAAATCCTCAATCCTCAATCCTCAGACCTCAAACACCAATACTCAACCCTCAGTCCTCGTCCGCAATCCACAACCTTCAATCCTCAATCCTCAATCTTCAATCATCAGTATTCAATCATCAATCCTCAATCTTCAATCCTCTATCCTCAATCCTCAATCCTGAATGTTCAATCCTAAATACCCAATCCTAAATCTTGAATCCTCAATACTCAATCCTCAATCCTCAATCCTCAATCCTCAGGCCTCAATTCGCAATCCTCAATCCTCAGACCTCAATCATTAATACCCAACCCTCAGTCCTCGTCCTCAACCTACAACCCTCAATCCTCAATCCTCAATCTTCAATCATCAATATTGAACCTTCAATCCTCAATCCCCAATCCTCAATCCTCAATCCACAATCCTCAATCCTCAAACCCCAATACCCAATCCTCAATCCTCAATCCGCAATCCTCAATCCTCAATCCTCAATCCTCAATCCTCAATCCTCAATCCTCTGTCCCCAAACCTCAATCCTGAATCCTCAATCCTGAATCCTCAATCTTCAGCCCTCAGTCCTCAACAATCAGTTGTCAATCCTCAATCCTCAATAGAATATCACCAATTCACAGATTTCAAAACTCAATACTCAATCTGCAATCTTCAGATTTCTATCCACAAACATCAATTCACATCACTCATCCCTCGACACTCAGTCCTTTATGTTCAATCCTCAATCCTCAATTCTCAATCTTCAATCCTCAATACTGAATCTTCAATCCTCAATACTCAATCCTCAATCCACAATCCTCAATCCACAATCCTCAATCCTCAATCCTCAATCCTCAATCTTCAATACTCAGTCCCCAATCCTCAATCTTCAATCCTCAATCCTCAATCCTCAACCCTCGATCCTCGAACCTCAATCCTCAGTCCTCAATCCTCAAACCTCAATGTTCAATCCGCAATACCCAATCCTCAATCCTCAATCCTCAATCCTCAGTCCTCAATCCTCAATTCTCAATCCTCAATCCTCAATCTTCAATCCTCAATACTCAATCTGCAATCTTCAATCCTCAAACCTCAATCCTCAATCCTCAATCTTCAATCATCAATATTCAACTATCAATCCTCAATCTTCAATCCTCTATCCTCAATCCTCAATCCTGAATGTTCAATCCTCAATACCCAATCCTCAATCTTCAATCCTCAATACTCAATCCTCAATCCTCAATCCTCAATCCTCAATCCTCAGTCCTCAATTCGCAATCCTCAATCCTCAGACCTCAAGCATTAATACCCAACCCCCAGTCCTCGTCCTCAACCTACAACCCTCAATCCTCAATCCTCAATCTTCAATCCTCAATACTCAATCTGCAATCCTCAATCCTCAATCCTCAATCCTCAATCCTAATTCGTCACTCCTCAATACCCAATCCTCAATCTTCAATCCTCAATCCTCAATCCTCAATTCTCAATGCGTAATCCTCAATCCTCAATCCTCAATCTTCAATCCTCAATACTCAATCTTCAATACTCAATCCTCAATCCTCAATACTCAATCCTCAATCCTCAATCGTCAATACTCAATTCAAAATCCTCAATCTTCAATCCTCAACCCTCAATCTTCAATCCTCAATCCTCAATCTTCAATCCTCAATCCTCAAACCTCAATTCTCAATCCTCAATCCTCAATCCTCAGACCTCAAACATCAATACTCAACCCTCAGTCCTCGTCCGCAATCCACAACCCTCAATCGTCAATCCTCAATGTTCAATCCTCAATCTTCAACCCTCTATCCTCAATCCTCAATCCTCAATCCTCAATCCTCAATCTTCAATACTCAATCCTCAGTCCTCAATCCTCAACCATCAATCCTCAGTCCTGAAACGTCAATACCGAATCCTCAATCCTGAATCCTCAATCTTCAGCCCTCAGTCCTCAACAATCAATTGTCAATCCTCAATCCTCAATAGAATACCCTCAATTCACAGTTTTCAATACTCAATCCCCATTCTTCAATCTTCAAATCTCAATCCACAAGCATCAATTCTCATCACTCAACCCTCAACACTCAGTCCTCAATCTTCAATCCTCAACCCTAAATCCTCAATCTTCAATCCTCAATACTCAGTCTTCAGTCCTCAATCCTCAATTCTCAATCCTCAATACTCAATTCGCAATCGTCAATCCTCAATTCCCAATCCTCAATTTTCAATCCTCAATCCTCAATCTTCAATCCTTAATCCTCAATCCGCAATCCCCAATCCTCAATCTTCAATCCTCAATACTCAATCTTCAATCCTCAATCCTCAATCCTCAATCCTGAATCCTCAATCTTCAGCCCTCAGTCCTCAACAATCAATTGTCAGTCCTCAATTCTCAATAGAATATACCCAATTCACAGTTTTCAACACTCAAACCCCAATCTTCAATCTTCAAATCTCAATCCACAAACATCAATTCTCATCACTCAACGCTCAACACTCAGTCCCCAATCCTCAATCTTAAATCCCCAATCCTCAATCCTCAATCCTCAATCCTCAATCTTCAATCCTGAATACTCAACCTTCAATCCTCAATCCTCAATCCTCAATCCTCAATCCTCAATCCTCAACCCTCTATCCTCAGTCCTGAAACCTCAATCCCGAATCCTCAATCCTGAATCCGCAAACTTCAGTCCTCAGTCCTCAACAATCAATTGTCAATCCTCAATCCTCAATAGAATATCCTCAATTCACAGTTTTCAATACTCAATCCCCATTCTTCGATATTCAAATCTCAATCCACAAGCATCAATTCTCATCACTCAATCCTCAACACTCAGTCCTCAATCTTCAATCCTCAACCCTAAATCCTCAATCTTCAATCCTCAATACTCAGTCTTCAGTCCTCAATCCTCAATTCTCATTCTTCAATCCTCAACACCCAATCCTCAATCTTCAATCCTCAATCCTCAATCCTCAATTCTCAATCCTCAATCCTCATTCTTCAATCCTCAATACTCAATCTTCAATCCTCAATCCTCAACCCTCAGCCCTCAATCCTCAATCCTCAATCCTCAATCCTCAATCGTCAATCCTCAATTCCCAATCCTCAATCTTCAACCCTCAACCCTCAATCTTCAATCCTTAATCCTCAATCCTCAATCCCCAATCCTCAACCTTCAACTCTCAATACTCAATCTTCAATCCTCAATCCTCAAACCTCAATCCTCAATCCTCAATCCCCAATCCCCAATCGTCAATCCTCAATCCCCAATCCTCAATCCTCAATCCTCAATCCTCAATCCTCAATCCTCAATCCTCAATCCTCAATCCTCAATGCTCTGTCCCCAAACCTCAATCCTGAATCCTCAATCCTGAATCCTCAATCTTCAGCCCTCAGTCCTCAACAATCAGTTGTCAATCCTCAATCCTCAATAGAATATCACCAATTCACAGATTTCAAAACTCAACACTCAATCTGCAATCTTCAGATTTCTATCCACAAACATCAATTCACATCACTCATCCCTCGACACTCAGTCCTTTATGTTCAATCCTCAATCCTCAATTCTCAATCTTCAATCCTCAATACTGAATCTTCAATCCTCAATACTCAATCCTCAATCCACAATCCTCAATCCTCAATCCTCAATCTTCAATACTCAGTCCCCAATCCTCAATCTTCAATCCTCAATCCTCAATCCTCAACCCTCGATCCTCGATCCTCAATCCTCAGTCCTCAATCCTCAAACCTCAATGTTCAATCCGCAATACCCAATCCTCAATCTTCAATTCTCAGTCCTCAATCCTCAAACCTCAATCCTCAATCCTCAACCCTCAATCCTCAGTCCTCGAACCTCAATCCTGAATCCTCAATCCTGAATCCTCAATCTTCATCCCTCAGTCCTCATCAATCAATTGTCAATCCTCAATCCTCAATAGAATATCCTCAATTCACAGCTTTCAATACTCAATCCCCATTCTTCAATCTTCAAATCTGAATCCACAAACATCAATTCTCATCACTCAACCCTCAACACTCAGACCTCAATCTTCAATCCTCAATCCTCAATCCGCAATCTTGAATACTCAATACTCAATCATCAATCCTCAATCCTCAATTCTCAATCCTCAACACTCAATCCTCAATCGTCAATCCTCAATCCCCAATAATCAATCTTCAATCCTCTATACTCAATCCTCAGTCCTCAATCTTCAATCCTCAATCTTCAATACTCAATACTCAATCTTCAATCCTCAATCCTCAATCCTCAGTCCTCAATCCTCAATTCTCAATCCTCAATCCTCAATCTTCAATCCTCAATACTCAATCTGCAATCTTCAATCCTCAAACCTCAATCCTCAATCCTCAATCTTCAATCATCAATATTCAACTATCAATCCTCAATCTTCAATCCTCTATACTCAATCCTCAATCCTGAATGTTCAATCCTCAATACCCAATCCTCAATCTTCAATCCTCAATACTCAATCCTCAATCCTCAATCCTCAATCCTCAGTCCTCAATTCGCAATCCTCAATCCTCAGACCTCAAGCATTAATACCCAACCCCCAGTCCTCGTCCTCAACCTACAACCCTCAATCCTCAATCCTCAATCTTCAATCATCAATATTCAACCTTCAATCCTCAATCCCCAATCCTCAATCCTCAATCCTCAATCCTCAATCCTCAAACCTCAATACCCAATCCTCAATCCTCAATCCTCAATCCTCAATACTCAATCCTCAATCCTCAATCCTCAATCCTCAATCCTCTGTCCCCAAACCTCAATTCTGAATCCTCAATCCTGAATCCTCAATCTTCAGCCCTCAGTCCTCAACAATCAGTTGTCAATACTCAATCCTCAATAGAATATCACCAATTCACAGATTTCAAAACTCAATACTCAATCTGCAATCTTCAGATCTCTATCCACAAACATCAATTCACATCACTCGTCCCTCGACACTCAGTCCTTTATGTTCAATCCTCAATCCTCAATTCTCAATCTTCAATCCTCAATACTGAATCTTCAATCCTCAATACTCAATCCTCAATCCACAATCCTCAATCCTCTATCCTCAATCTTCAATACTCAGTCCCCAATCCTCAATCTTCAATCCTCAATCCTGAATCCTCATCCCTCGATCCTCGAACCTCAATCCTCAGTCCTCAATCCTCAAACCTCAATGTTCAATCCGCAATACCCAATCCTCAATCTTCAATTCTCAACCCTCAATCTTCAATCCTTAATCCTCAATCCTCAATCCCCAATCCTCAACCTTCAATTCTCAATACTCAATCTTCAATCCTCAATCCTCAAACCTCAATCCTCAATCCTCAATCCCCAATCCCCAATCGTCAATCCTCAATCCCCAATCCTCAATCCTCAATCCTCAATCCTCAATCCTCAATCCTCAATCCTCAATCCTCAATCCTCAATCCTCTGTCCCCAAACCTCAATCCTGAATCCTCAATCCTGAATCCTCAATCTTCAGCCCTCAATCCTCAACAATCAGTTGTCAATCCTCAATCCTCAATAGAATATCACCAATTCACAGATTTCAAAACTCAATACTCAATCTGCAATCTTCAGATTTCTATCCACAAACATCAATTCACATCACTCATCCCCCGACACTCAGTCCTTTATGTTCAATCCTCAATCCTCAATTCTCAATCTTCAATCCTCAATACTGAATCTTCAATCCTCAGTACTCAATCCTCAATCCACAATCCTCAATCCTCAATCCTCAATCTTCAATACTCAGTCCCCAATCCTCAATCTTCAATCCTCAATCCTCAATCCTCAACCCGCGATCCTCGAACCTCAATCCTCAGTCCTCAATCCTCAAACCTCAATGTTCAATCCGCAATACCCAATCCTCAATCTTCAATTCTCAGTCCTCAATCCTCAAACCTCAATCCTCAATCCTCAACCCTCAATCCTCAGTCCTCGAACCTCAATCCTGAATCCTCAATCCTGAATCCTCAATCTTCATCCCTCAGTCCTCATCAATCAATTGTCAATCCTCAATCCTCAATAGAATATCCTCAATTCACAGCTTTCAATACTCAATCCCCATTCTTCAATCTTCAAATCTGAATCCACAAACATCAATTCTCATCACTCAACCCTCAACACTCAGACCTCAATCTTCAATCCTCAATCCTCAATCCGCAATCTTGAATACTCAATACTCAATCATCAATCCTCAATCCTCAATTCTCAATCCTCAACACTCAATCCTCAATCGTCAATCCTCAATCCCCAATAATCAATCTTCAATCCTCTATCCTCAATCCCCAGTCCTCAATCTTCAATCCTCAATCTTCAATACTCAATACTCAATCTTCAATCCTCAATCCTCAATCCTCAGTCCTCAATCCTCAATTCTCAATCCTCAATCCTCAATCTTCAATCCTCAATACTCAATCTGCAATCTTCAATCCTCAAACCTCAATCCTCAATCCTCAATCTTCAATCATCAATATTCAACTATCAATCCTCAATCTTCAATCCTCTATCCTCAATCCTCAATCCTGAATGTTCAATCCTCAATACCCAATCCTCAATCTTCAATCCTCAATACTCAATCCTCAATCCTCAATCCTCAATCCTCAGTCCTCAATTCGCAATCCTCAATCCTCAGACCTCAATCTTCAATACTCAGTCCCCAATCCTCAATCTTCAATCCTCAATCCTGAATCCTCATCCCTCGATCCTCGAACCTCAATCCTCAGTCCTCAATCCTCAAACCTCAATGTTCAATCCGCAATACCCAATCCTCAATCTTCAATTCTCAATCCTCAATCCTCAAACCTCAATCCTCAATCCTCAACCCTCAATCCCCAGTCCTCGAACCTCAATCCTGAATCCTCAATCCTGTATCCTCAATCTTCATCCCTCAGTCCTCAACAATCAATTGTCAATCCTCAATCCTCAATAGAATATCCTCAATTCACAGCTTTCAATACTCAATCCCCATTCTTCAATCTTCAAATCTCAATCCACGAACATCAATTCTCATCACTCAACCCTCAACACTCAGACCTCAATCTTCAATCCTCAATCCTCAATCCGCAATCTTGAATCCTCAATACTCAATCATCAATCCCCAATTCTCAATTCTCAACCCTCAACACTCAGTCCTCAATCTTCAATACTCAATCCTAGATCCTCAATCTTCAATCCTCAATACACAATCTTCAATCCTAAATCCTCAATTCTCAATCCTCAATACTCAATCCTCAATCGTCAATCCTCAATTCCCAATCCTCAATCTTCAATCCTCAATCCTCAATCTTCAATCCTCAATCCTCAATACTCAATCACCAATCCTCAATCTTCAATCCTCAATACTCAATCTTCAATCCTCAATCCTCAGTCCTCAATCCTCAATCCTCAATCCTCAGTCCTCAATCTTCAATCCTCAATACTCAATCTGCAATCCTCAATCCTCAATCCTCAATCCTCAATCCTAATTCGTCACTCCTCAATACCCAATCCTCAATCTTCAATCCTCAATCCTCAATCCTCAATTCTCAATCCTCAATCCACAATCCTCAATCCTCAATCTTCAATCCTCAATACTCAATCTTCAATACTCAATCCTCAATCCTCAATCCTCAATCCTCAATCCCCAATCCTCAATCCCAAATCCTCAATCCTCAATCCTCAATTCTCAACCCTCAATCCTCAGTCCTGAAACCTCAATACCGGATCCTCAATCGTGAATCCTCAATCTTCAGCCCTCAGACATCAACAATCAGTTGTCAATCTTCAATCCTCAATAGAATATCATCAATTCACAGTTTTCAATACTCAATACTCAATCTGCAATCTTCAAATCTCTGTCCACAAACATCAATTCTCATCACTCAACCCTCAACACTCCGTCCCCAATCTTCAATCCTCAATCCTCAATCCTCAACCTTGAATCCTCAATACTCAATCTTCAATCCTCAATCCTCAATTCTCAATCCTCAACACTGAATCCTCAATCGTCAATCCTCAATCCCCAATCCTCAATTTGTCAATCCTCTATCCTCAATCCTCAATCCTCAATCCTCAATCTTCAATCCTCAATACTCATTATTCAATCCTCAATCCTCAATCCTCAGTCCTCAATCCTCAATCCTCCATCCTCAATCCTCAATCTTCAATCCTCAATACTCAATCTGCAATCCTCAATCCTCAATCCTCAATCCTCAATTCTAATTCGACACTCCTCAATACCCAATCCTCAATCTTCAATCCTCAATCCTCAATCCTCAATTCTCAATACTCAATCCTCAATCCTCAATCCTCAAACTTCAATCCTCAATACTCAACATTCAATACTCATTCCTGAATCCTCAATCCTCAATCCTCATTCCTCAATCCTCAATCCACAATCCCAAATCCTCAATCCTCAATACTCAATCCTCAACCCTCAATCCTCTGTCCTGAAACCTCAATACCGAATCCTTAACCCTGAATCCTCAATCTTCAGCCCTCAGTCCTCAACAATCAATAGTCAATCCTCAATCCTCAATAGAATATCCTCAACTCACCGTTTTCAATACTGAATCCCCATTCTTCAATCCTCAAATCTCAATCCACAAGCATCAATTCTCATCAGTCAACCCTCAACACTCAGTCCTCAATCTTCAATCCTCAATCCTAAATCCACAATCGTCAATCCTCAATTCCCAATCCTCAATCCTCAATCCTCAATCCTCATTCTTCAATCCTCAACACCCAATCCTCAATCTTCAATCCTCAATCCTCAGTCCTCAATTCTCAATTCTCAATCCACAGTCCTCAGACCTCAGACATCAATACTCAACCCTCAGACCTCGTCCGCAATCCACAACCCTCAATCCTCAATCCTCAATCTTCAAACATCAATATTCTATCTTCAATCCTCAATCCTCAATCCTCAATCCTCAATCCTCAATCCTCAATCTTCAATCCTCAATACTTAATCTTCAATCCTCAATCCTCAATCCTCAATTCTCAATACTCAATCCTCAATCATCAATCCTCAATCTTCAATCCTCAATACTCAACCTTCAATACTCATTCCTCAATCCTCAATCCTCAACCCTCAATCCTCAATCCTCAATCCTCAATCCCAAATCCTCAATCCTCAATCGTCAATCCTCAGTCCTGAAACCTCTATACCGAATCCTTAATCCTGAATCCTCAATCTTCAGCCCTCAGTCCTCAACAATCAATTGTCAACCCTCAATCCTCAATAGAGTATCCTCAATTCACAGTTTTCAATACTCAATCCCCATTCTTCAATCTTCAAATCTCAATCCACAAACATCAATTCTCATCACTCAACCCTCAACACTCAGTCCTCAATCTTCAATCCTCAATCCTCAATCCTCAATCTTCAATCCTCAGTACTCAATCTTCAATCCTCAATCCTCACTTCTCAATCCTCAATACTCAATCTTCAATCCACAATCCTCAATCCTCAATCCTCAATCCTCAATCCTCAATCCTCAATCCTCGACCCTCAATTCTCAATCCTCAATCCTCAGTCCTCTGTCCTCAAACCTTAATCCTCAACCCACAGTCCTCATCCTCAATCCTCAATCCTCAGTCCTCAATCCTCAATCTTCAATCCTCAATACTCAATCTTCAATCCTCAATCCTCAGTCCTCAAACCTCAATTCTGAATCCGCAATCCTGAATCCTCAACCTTCAGCCCTCAGTCCTCAACAATCAGTTGTCAATCCTCAATACTCAATAGGGTATCCTCAATTCACAGTTTTCAATCCTCAATACTCAATAGAGTATCATCAGTTCACAGTTTTCAATACTCAATACTCAAATGCAATCTTCAAATCTCTATCTACAAACATCAATTCTCATCACTCAACCCCCAACACTCAGTCCTCAATGTTCAACACGCAATCCTCAATTCTCAAACTTCAAACCTCAATACTGAATCTTCAATCCTAAATCCTCAATCCTCAATGCTCAATACTCACTCCTCATTCCTCGATCCTCAGTCCCCAATCCTCAATCTTCAATCCTCAATCCTCAACCCTGAATCCTCACTCTTCAGCCCTCAGTCCTCAACAATCAGTTGTCAATCCTCAATCCTCAATAGAATATCACCAATTCACAGTTTTCAATACTCAATCCCCATTCTTCAATCTTCAAATCTCAATCCACAAACATCAATTCTCATCACTCAACCCTCAACACTCAGTCCTCAATCTTCAATCCTCAATCCTCAATCCTCAATCTTCAATCCTCAATACTCAATCTTCAATCCTCAATCCTCAATTCTCATTCCTCAATACTCAATCTGCAATCCTCAATCCTCAATCCTCAATCCTCAATCCTCAATTCTCAATCCCCAATCCTCAATCCTCAATTCTCAATCCTCAATCCACAGTCCTCAGTCATCAAACCTTAATCCTCAACCCACAGTCCTCATCCTCAATACTCAATCCTCAGTCCTCAATCCTCAGTCCTCAATCCTCAATCCTCAGTCTTCAATGTCCAATACTCAATCTTCAATCCTCAATACTCAATCCTCAATCCTCAATCCTCAATACTCAATCCTCAATCTTCAATCCTCAATACTCAATCTTCAACACTCAATCTTCAATCCTCAATCCTCTATCCTCATTCTTCAATCCTCAACGCCCAATCCTCAATCTTCAATCCTTAATCCTTAGTCCTCAATCCTCAATCCTCATTGTTCAATCCTTAATACCCAATCCTCAATCTTCAATCCTCAATCCTCATTCCCCAATTCTCAACACTCAATCCTCAATCCTCAGACCTCAAGCATCAATACCCAAGCCTCAGTCCTCGTCCTCAATCCACAACACTCAATCCTCAATCCTCAATCTTCAATCATCAATATTCAATCTTCAATCCTCAATCCTCAATCCTCAATCCTCAATCCTCAATCCTCAATCCTCAATACCCAATTCTCAATCTTCAATCCTCAATCCTCAATCCTCAATCCTCAATCCTCAATCCTCAATCTTCAATCCTCAATACTCAATCTTCAACACTCAATCTTCAATCCTCAATCCTCTATCCTCATTCTTCAATCCTCAACGCCCAATCCTCAATCTTCAATCCTTAATCCTTAGTCCTCAATCCTCAATCCTCATTGTTCAATCCTTAATACCCAATCCTCAATCTTCAATCCTCAATCCTCATTCCCCAATTCTCAACACTCAATCCTCAATCCTCAGACCTCAAGCATCAATACCCAAGCCTCAGTCCTCGTCCTCAATCCACAACACTCAATCCTCAATCCTCAATCTTCAATCATCAATATTCAATCTTCAATCCTCAATCCTCAATCCTCAATCCTCAATCCTCAATCCTCAATCCTCAATACCCAATTCTCAATCTTCAATCCTCAATCCTCAATCCTCAATCCTCAATCCTCAATCCTCAATCCTCAGTGCTCAAACCTCAATCCCGAATCGTCAATCCTCAATCCTCAACCCTCAATCCTCAGTCCTTAAACCTCAATGCCGAATCCTCAATCCTGAATCCTCAACCTTCAGCCCTCAGTCCTCCGCAATCAATTGTCAATCCTCAGTCCTCAATAGAATATCCTCAATTCACAGTTTTCAATACTCAATCCCCATTCTTCAATCTTCTAATCACAATCCACAAACATCAATTCTCATCACTGAACCCTCAACACTCAGTCCACAATCTTCAATCCTCAATCCTCAATTCTCAAACTTCAATCCTCAATACTGAATCTTCAATCCTAAAACCTCAATCCTCAATCTTCAATCCTCAATCCTCAATCCTCAATACCCAATCCTCAATCTTCAATCCTCAATCCTCAATCCTCAATCCTCAATCCTCAGTCCTCAGTCCTCAAACATCAATCCTGAATCCTCAATCCTGAATCCTCAATCTTCAGCCCGCAGTCCTCAACAATCAGTTGTCAATCCTCAATCCTCAACAGAATATCACCAATTCACAGTTTTCAATACTCAATACTCAATCTGCAATCTTCAAATCTCTATCCACAAACATCAATTCTCATCACTCAACCCTCAACACTCAGTCCTCGATCCTCAATATTCAATCCTCAATCCTCGATCCTCAATCCTCAAACCTCAATCCTCAATCGTCAATCTCCAATCCTGAATAGTCAATCTTCAATCCTCAATCCTCAGTCCTCAATCCTCAATCCTCATTCTTCAATCCTCAACACCCAATCCTCAATCTTCAATCCTCAATCCTCAGTCCTCAATTCTCAACACTCAATCCTCAATCCTCAATCCTCAATCCTCAATCCTCAATACCCAATCCTCAATCCTCAATCCTCAATCCTCAATCCTCAATCCTCAATCCTCAATCCTCAATCCTCAGTCCTCAGTCCTCAAACATCAATCCTGAATCCTCAATCCTGAATCCTCAATCTTCAGCCCGCAGTCCTCAACAATCAGTTGTCAATCCTCAATCCTCAACAGAATATCACCAATTCACAGTTTTCAATACTCAATACTCAATCTGCAATCTTCAAATCTCTATCCACAAACATCAATTCTCATCACTCAACCCTCAACACTCAGTCCTCGATCCTCAATATTCAATCCTCAATCCTCGATCCTCAATCCTCAAACCTCAATCCTCAATCGTCAATCTCCAATCCTGAATACTCAATCTTCAATCCTCAACCCTCAGTCCTCAATCCTCAATCCTCGTTCTACAATCCTCAACACCCAATCCTCAATCTTCAATCCACAATCCTCAATCCTCAATTCTCAACACTCAATCCTCAATCCTCAGACGTCAAGCATCAATACCCAAGCCTCAGTCCTCGTCCTCAATCCGCAACCCTCAATCCTCATTCCTCAATCTTCATTCATCAATATTAAACCTTCAATCCACAATCCTCAATCCTCAATTCTCAACACTCAATCCTCAATCCTCAGACGTCAAGCATCAATACCCAAGCCTCAGTCCTCGTCCTCAATCCGCAACACTCAATCCTCATTCCTCAATCTTCATTCATCAATATTAAACCTTCAATCCTCAATCCTCAATCCTCAATTCTCAATCCTCAATCCTCAATCCTCAGTCCTCAAACCTCAATCCTGAATCCTCAATCATGAATCCTCAACCTTCTGCCCTCAGTCCTCAACAGTCAGTTGTCAATCATCAATCCTCAATAGAATATCAACAATTCACAGTTTTCAAAACACAATACTCAATCTGCAATCTTCAAATCTCTATCCACAAACATCAATTCTCATCACTCAACCCTCAAAGCTCCGTCCCCAATCCTCAATCTTCAATCCTCAATACTCAACCTTCAATACTCATTCCTCAATCCTCAATCCTCAATCCTCAACCCTCAATCCTCAATCCTCAATCCCAAATCCTCAATCCTCAATTCTCAATCCTCAACACTCAGTCCTCAGTCCTGAAACCCCAATACCGAATACTTAACCCTGAATCCTCAATCTTCAGCCCGCAGTCCTCAACAATCAGTTGTCAATCCTCAATCCTCAACAGAATATCACCAGTTCACAGTTTTCAATACTCAATACTCAATCTGCAATCTTCAAATCTCTATCCACAAACATCAATTCTCATCACTCAACCCTCAACACTCAGTCCTCGATCCTCAATATTCAATCCTCAATCCTCGATCCTCAATCCTCAAACCTCAATCCTCAATCGTCAATCTCCAATCCTGAATACTCAATCTTCAATCCTCAATCCTCAGTCCTCAATCCTCAATCCTCGTTCTTCAATCCTCAACACCCAATCCTCAATCTTCAATCCTCAATCCTCAATCCTCAATCCTCAATACTCAATCCTCAATGCTCAACCTAGAATCCTCAATCCTCAATACTCAATCCTCAATTCTCAATCCTCAATCGTCAACCTTCAATCCTCAATACTCAACCTTCAATCCTCAGTACTCAATCCTAATTCGTCACTCCTCAATACCCAATCCTCAATCCTCAATCCTCAATCCTCAATCCTGAATCCTCAATCCTCAATCGTCATTCCTCAATACCCAATCCTCAATCCTCAATCATCAATCCTCAATCCTCAATCCTCAATCCTCAATCCTCAATCCTCAGTCCTCAAACATCAGTCCTGAATCCTCAATCCTGAAACCTCAATCTTCAGCCCTCAGTCCTCAACAGTCAGTTGTCAATCCTCAATCCTCAATAGAATATCACCAATTCATAGTTTTCAATACTCAATACTCAAACTGCCATCTTCAAATCTCTATCCACAAACATCAAATCTCATCACTCAACCCTCAACACTCAGTCCCCAATCCTCAATATTCAATCCTCAATCCTCAATCCTCAATCCTCAATCCTCAACCTTCAGTCCTCAATGCTCAATGTTGAATCCTCAATCCTCAATACTCAATCCTCAATTCTCAATCCTCAATCGTCAATCTTCAATCCTCAATACTCAATCTTCAATTCTCAGTCCTCAGTCCCGAATCCCCAATCTTCATTCTTCAATCCTCAATACCCAATCCTCAATCTTCAACCCTCAATCCTCAATCCTCAATCCACAATGTTCAATCCTCAATACTCAATCCTCAATCCCCAATACTCAATCTTCAATCCTCAATACTCAATCCTGAATCCTCAATCTTCAGCCCTCAGTCCTCAACAATCAATTGTCAATCGTCAATCCTCAATAGAATAACCTCAATTCACAGTTTTCAATACTCAATCCCCATTCTTCAATCTTCAATTCTCAATCCACAGACATGAATTCTCATCACTCAACCCTCAACACTCAGTCCTCAATCTTCAATACTCAGTCCTCAATCCTCAATCTTCAATCCTCAATACTCAATCTTCAATCCTCAATCCTCAATCCTCAATACTCAACCATCAATCCTCCATTCTCAATACTCAATAGAATATCATGAATTCTCTGGATTCAATACTCAAACCTCAACCCTCAACCCTCAGCCCTCATCCTCAATCCTCAATCCTCAATCCTCAATCCTCAATAATCAATCCTCAATACTCAATCTTCAATCCTCAATCCTCAATCCTCAATCCTCAATCCTCAATCCTCGTCCCTCAAACCTCAATCCTCAACCCTCAGTCCTCATCCTCAATTCTCAATTCTCAATCCTCAATCCTCAATCCTCAATCTTCAATCGTCAATAATCTATGTCCAATCCTAGATCATCAATCCCCAAACTTCAAACCTCAATCCTCAATCCTCAATTCTCAATTCTCAATCCTCAATCGTCAACCTTCAATCCTCAATACTCAGTCTTCAATCCTCAATCCTCAATCCTCAATCCTCAATCCTCATTCTTCAATCCTCAATACCCAATCCTCAATCCTCAATCCTCAATCCTCAATCCTCAATTCTCAATCCTCAACCCTCAGACCTTAGTCCTCAAACCTCAAACCTCAACCCTCAACCCTCATCCTCAATCCTCAATCTTCAATCCTCAAACATCAATCCTCAATCTTCAATCCTCAATACTCAATCTTTAATCCACAATCCTCAGTCCTCAAACTTCAATTCTGATTCCTCAGTCCTGAATCCTCAACCTTCAGCCCTCAGTCCTCAACAATCAGTTGTCAATCATCAATCCTCAATAGAGTATCCACAATTCACAGTTTTCAATACTCAATACCCAATCTGCAATCTTCAAATCTCTATCCACAAACATCAATTCTCATCACTCAGCCCTCAACGCTCAGTCCTCAATCTTCAATCCTCAATCCTCAATCCTCAATCTTCAATCCTCAATACTCAATCTTCAATCCTCAATCCTCAATCTTCAATCATCAATACTCAATCTTCAATCTTCAATCTCAATCCTCAATCCTCAATCCTCAATCCTAAATCCTCAATATTCAACACACAACACTCAACCATCAATTCTCGATACTCAATCATCAATCCTCAATTCTCAATACTCAATAGAATATCCTGAATTCGCATGTTTCAACACTCAATCCACAATATTCAATAATCAAACCTCAAACCTCAAACATGAATTCTCAACACTCAATCATCAACACTCTGTCCTTTCTCTTCAATGCTCCATACTCAATCCTCAATCCTCAAGCGTCAATCCTCAATCCTCAATCCTCAACCCTCAATCCTCAGTCCTCAAACCTCAATCCCGAATCCTCATTCCAGAATACTCAATCTTCAGCTCTCAGTCCTCAACAATCAATTGTCAATCCTCAATCCTCAATAGAATAACCTCAATTCACAGTTATCAATACTCAATCCCCATTCTTCAATCTTCAAACCTCAATCCACAAACATCAATTCTCATCACTCAACAATCAACACTCAGTACTCAATCTTCAATCCTCAATCCACAATCCTCAATCTTCAATCGTCAATACTCGATCTTCAATCCTCAATCCTCAATTCTCAATCCTCAATGCTCAATCCTCAACTTCCAATCCTCAATCCCCAATCCCCAAACTTCAATCCCCAATCCTCAATCCTCAAACCTCAATCCTCAATCGTCAATCCTCAATACTCAATCTGCAATCCTCAATCCTCAATCCTCAGTTCTCAATCCTCAATCCTCAGACCTCAAACATCAATATTCAACCCTCAGTCCTCGTCCTCAATCCACAACCCTCAATCCTCAATCCTCAATTTTCAATCATCAATATTCAATCTTCAATCCTCAATCCTCAATACTCAACACTCAATCCTCAATCCTCAATGCTCAATCCTCAATCTTCAATCCTCAATCCTCAATTTTCAATCTTCAATACTCAATCTTCAATCCTCAATCCTCAATCCTCAATCCTCAATCCTCAACCTTCAATCCGCAATACTCAATCTTCAATCCTCAATACTCAATCCTCAATCCTCAATCGTCATTCTTCAATTCGCAACACCCAATCCTCAATCTTCAATCCTCAATCCTCAATCCTCAATTCTCAATACTCAATCCTCAATCCTCAGACCTCAAACCTGAATCCTCAACCCTCAGCCCTCATACTCAATCCTCAATCCTCAATCCTCAATCCTCAATCTTCAATCCTCAATACTCAATATTCAACCCTCAATCCTCAGTCCTCAAACCTGAATCCCGAATCCTCAATCCTGAATCCTCAATCTTCAGCCCTCAGTCCTCAACAATCAATTGTCAATCCACAATCCTCAATAGAATAACCTCAATTCACAGTTTTCAATACTCAATCCCCATTCTTCAATCTTCAAATCTCAATCCACAAACATCAATTCTCGTCACTCAACCCTCAACACTCAGTCCTCAATCTTCAATCCTCAATCCGCAATCGTCAATCTTCAATCCTCAATACTCAATCTTCAATCCCGAATCCTCAATTCTCAATCCTCAATACTCAATCCTCAACCGCCATTCCTCAATCCCCAACCCCAATCTTCAATCCCCAATCCTCAATCCTCAATCCTCAATCCTCAATCTTCAATCCTCAATACTCAATCTGCAATCCTCAATCCTCAATCCTCAATCCTCAATACTCATTCTTCAATCCTCAATACCATATCCTCAATCTTCAATCCTCAATCCTCAATCCTCAATTCTCAATCCTCAATCCTCAATCTTCAATCCTCAATACTCAATCTGCAATCCTCAATCCTCAATCCTCAATCCTCAGTCCTAATTCGTCACTCCTCAATCTCCAATCCTCAATCTTCAATCCTCAATTCCCAATCCTCAATCCTCAATCCTCAATCCCCAATCCTCAATCGTCAATCCTCAATCCCCAATCCTCAATCTTCAATCCTCTATCCTCAATCATCAATCCTCGATCCCCAATCCTCAATCTTCAATCCTCAATCTTCAATCCTCAATCAGCAATCCTCAATTTTCAATCCTCAATACTCAATCTTCAATCCTCAGTCCTCAATCCTCAATCCTCAATCCTCAATCCTCAATCCTCAATCCTCAACCCTCAATCCTCAGTCCAGAAACATCAATACCGAATCCTCAATCCTGAATCCTCAATCTTCAGCCCTCAGTCCTCAACAATCAATTGTCAATCCTCAATCCTCAATAGAATATCCTCAATTCACAGTTTTCAATACTCAATCCCCATTCTTCAATCTTCAAATCTCAATCGCAAGCATCAAATCTCATCACTCAACCCTCAGCACTCAGTCCTCAATCTTCAATCCTCAATCCTAAATCCTCAATCTTCAATCCTCAATACTCAATCTTCAATCCTAAATCCTCAATTCTCAATCCTCAATACTCAATCCTCAATCGTCAATCCTCAATTCCCAATCCTCAATTTTCAATCCTCAATCCTCAATCTTCAATCCTCAATCCTCAATCCTCAATCCCCAATCCTCAATCTTCAATACTCAATCTTCAATCCTCAATCCTCAATCCTCAGTCCTCAATCCTCAATCCTCAATCCTCAGTCCTCAATCTTCAATCCTCAATACTCAATCTTCAATCCTCAATCCTCAATGCTCAATCCTCAATCCTCAATCCTCAATCCTCAATCCTCAATCCTCAATCTTCAATCCTCAATACTCAATCTTCAACCCTCAATCTTCAATCCTCAATCCTCAATCCTCATTATTCAATCCTCAACACCCAATCCTCAATCTTCAATCCTCAATCCTCAATCCTCAATTCTCAATCCTCAATCCTCAATCCTCAGACCTCAAACATTAATACTCAACCCACAGTCCTCGTCCGCAATCAACAACCCTCAATCCTCAATCTTCAATGTTCAATCCTCAATCTTCAATACTCAATACTCAATCTTCAATCCTCAATCCTCAATCCTCAGTCCTCAATCCTGAATCCCAAATCCTCAATCCTCAATCCTCAATCCTCAACACTCAATCCTCAGTCCTGAAACATCAATACCGAATTCTCAATACTGAATCCTGAATCTTCAGCCCTCAGTCCTCAACAATCAATAGTCAATCCTCAATCCTCAATAGAATATCCTCAATACTCAATCTTCAATCCTCAATGATCAATCCTCTATCCTCAATCCTCAATCCTGAATGTTCAATCCTCAATACCCAATCCTCAATCTTCAATCCTCAGTACTCAATCCTCAATCCTCAACCCTCGAATCCTCAGTCCTCAAACCTCAATCCTGAATCCTCAATCCTGAAATCTCAATCTTCAGCCCTCAGTCCTCAACAATCAATTGTCAGTCCTCAATCCTCAATAGAACATCCTCAATTCACAGCTTTCAATACTCAATCCCCATTCTTCAATCTTCAAACCTCAATCCGCAAACATCAATTCTCATCACTCAACCCTCAACACTCAGTCCTCAATCTTCAAACCTCAATCCTCAATCCGCAATCTTGAATCCTCAATACTCAATCTTCAATCCTCAATCCTCAATTCTCAATCCTCAACACTCAATCCTCAATCGTCAAACCTCAATCCCCAATCCTCAATCTTCAATCCTCTATCCTCAATCCTCAATCCTCAATCTTCAATCCTCAACCTTCAATACTCAATACTCAATCTTCAATCCTCAATCCTCAATCCTCAGCCCTCAATCCTCAATCCTCAATCCTCAATCCTCAATCGTCAATCCTCAATTCCCAATCCTCAATCTTCAACCCTCAACCCTCAATCTTCAATCCTTAATCCTCAATCCTCAATCCCCAATCCTCAACCTTCAACCCTCAACCCTCAATCTTCAATCCTTAATCCTCAATCCTCAATCCCCAATCCTCAACCTTCAATTCTCAATACTCAATCTTCAATCCTCAATCCTCAAACCTCAATCCTCAATCCTCAATCCCCAATCCCCAGTCGTCAATCCTCAATCCCCAATCCTCAATCTTCAATCCTCTATCCTCAATCATCAATCCTCAATCCCCAATCCTCGATCTTCAATCCTCAATCCTCAATCTTCAATCCTCAATCATCAATCCTCAGTCCTCAAACCTCAACCTGAATCCTCAATCCTGAATCCTCAATCTTCATACCTCAGTCCTCAACAATCAATTGTCAATCCTCAATCCTCAATAGAATATCCTCAATTCACAGCTTTCAATACTCAATCCCCATACTTCAATCTTCAAATCTCAATCCACAAACATCAATTATCATCACTCAACCCTCAACACTCAGTCCTCAATCTTCAATCCTCAATCCTCAATCCGCAATCTTGAATCCTCAATACTCAATCTTCAATCCTCAATCCTTAATTCTCAATCCTCAACACTCAATCCTCAATCGTCAATCCTCAATCCCGAATCCTCAATCTTCAATCCTCTATCCTCAATCCTCAATCCTGAATCCTCAATCCTCAATCTTCAATACTCAATACTCAATCTTCAATCCTCAATCCTCAATCCTCAGTCCTCAATCCTCAATCCTCAATCCTCAATCCTCAATCTTCAATCCTCAATACTCAATCTGCAATCCTCAATCCTCAATCCTCAATCCTCAGTCCTAATTCGTCACTCCTCAATCCCCAATCCTCAATCTTCAATCCTCAATTCCCAATCCTCAATCCTCAATCCTCAATCCCCAATCCTCAATCGTCAATCCTCAATCCCCAATCCTCAATCTTCAATCCTCTATCCTC
The DNA here is from genome assembly GCF_051401765.1 of Calliopsis andreniformis. Classification (NCBI taxonomy): domain Eukaryota; kingdom Metazoa; phylum Arthropoda; class Insecta; order Hymenoptera; family Andrenidae; genus Calliopsis; species Calliopsis andreniformis. Next base: position 377,952 of record NW_027480604.1, read on the forward strand.
AATCATCAATCCTCAATCCCCAATCCTCAATCTTCAATCCTCAATCTTCAATCCTCAATCATCAATCCTCAACCCTCAATCCTCAGTCCTGAAACCTCAATACCGGATCCTCAATCGTGAATCCTCAATCTTCAGCACTCAGTCCTCAACAATCAATTGTCAATCCTCAATCCTCAATAGAATATCCTCAATTCACAGTTTTCAATACTCAATCCCCATTCTCCTATCTTCAAATCTCAATCCACGAACATCAATTCTCATCACTCAACCCTCAACAGTCAGTCTTCAATCTTCAATACTCAATCCTAGATCCTCAATCTTCAATCCTCAATACACAATCTTCAATCCTCAAACCTCAATTCTCAATCCTCAATACTCAATCCTCAATCGTCAATCCTCAATTCCCAATCCTCAATCTTCAATCCTCAATCCTCAATCCTCAATCCTCAATCCTCAATCCTCAATCCTCAATCCTCAATCCTCAATCCTCAATCCCAAATCCTCAATCCTCAATCCTCAATCCTCAACCCTCAATCCTCAGTCCTGAAACCTCAATACCGGACCCTCAATCGTGAATCCTCAATCTTCAGCACTCAGTCCTCAACAATCAATTGTCAATCCTCAATCCTCAATAGAATATCCTCAATTCACAGTTTTCAATACTCAATCCCCATTCTCCTATCTTCAAATCTCAATCCACGAACATCAATTCTCATCACTCAACCCTCAACACTCAGTCCTCAATCTTCAATACTCAATCCTAGATCCTCAATCTTCAATCCTCAATACACAATCTTCAATCCTCAATCCTCAATCCTCAATCCTCAATACTCAATCCTCAATCGTCAATCCTCAATTCCCAATCCTCAATCTTCAATCCTCAATCCTCAATCTTCAATCCTCAATCCTCTATACTCAATCACCAATCCTCAATCTTCAATCCTCAATCCTCAGTCCTCAATCCTCAATCCTCAATCCTCAGTCCTCAATCTTCAATCCTCAATACTCAATCTGCAATCCTCAATCCTCAATCCTCAATCCTCAATCCTAATTCGTCACTCCTCAATACCCAATCCTCAATCTTCAATCCTCAATCCTCGATCCTCAATTCTCAATCCTCAATCCACAATCCTCAATCCTCAATCTTCAATCCTCAATACTCAATCTTCAATACTCAATCCTCAATCCTCAATCCTCAATCCTCAATCCTCAATCCTCAATCCCAAATCCTCAATCCTCAATCCTCAATCCTCAACCCTCAATCCTCAGTCCTGAAACCACAATACCGGATCCTCAATCGTGAATCCTCAATCTTCAGCCCTCAGACATCAACAATCAGTTGTCAATCTTCAATCCTCAATAGAATATTATCAATTCACAGATTTCAATACTCAATACTCAATCTGCAATCTTCAAATCTCTGTCCACAAACATCAATTCTCATCACTCAACCCTCAACACTCCGTCCCCAATCTTCAATCCTCAATCCTCAATCCTCAACCTTGAATCCTCAATACTCAATCCTCAATCCTCAATCCTCAATTCTCAATCCTCAACACTGAATCCTCAATCGTCAATCCTCAATCCCCAATCCTCAATTAGTCAATCCTCTATCCTCAATCCTCAATCCTCAATCCTCAATCTTCAATCCTCAATACTCATTATTCAATCCTCAATCCTCAATCCTCAGTCCTCAATCCTCAATCCTCCATCCTCAATCCTCAATCTTCAATCCTCAATACTCAATCTGCAATCCTCAATCCTCAATCCTCAATCCTCAATCCTGATTCGTCACTCCTCAATACCCAATCCTCAATCTTCAATCCTCAATACTCAATCTTCAATCCTCAATCCTCAGTCCTCAAACCTCAATTCTGAATCCGCAATCCTGAATCCTCAACCTTCAGCCCTCAGTCCTCAACAATCAGTTGTCAATCCTCAATACTCAATAGGGTATCCTCAATTCACAGTTTTCAATCCTCAATACTCAATAGAGTATCATCAGTTCACAGTTTTCAATACTCAATACTCAAATGCAATCTTCAAATCTCTATCTACAAACATCAATTCTCATCACTCAACCCCCAACACTCAGTCCTCAATGTTCAACACGCAATCCTCAATCCTCAATCTTCAATCCTCAATACTGAATCTTCAATCCTCAATCCTCAATTCTCATTCCTCAATACTCAATCTGCAATCCTCAATCCTCAATCCTCAATCCTCAGTCCTCAATCCTCAATCCTCAATCCTCAATCCTCAATCCTCAATCCTCAATCCCCAATCCTCAATCCTCAATTCTCAATCCTCAATCCACAGTCCTCAGTCATCAAACCTTAATCCTCAACCCACAGTCCTCATCCTCAATACTCAATCCTCAGTCCTCAATCCTCAGTCCTCAATCCTCAATCCTCAGTCTTCAATGTCCAATACTCAATCTTCAATCCTCAATACTCAATCCTCAATCCTCAATCCTCAATACTCAATCCTCAATCTTCAATCCTCAATACTCAATCTTCAACACTCAATCTTCAATCCTCAATCCTCTATCCTCATTCTTCAATCCTCAACACCCAATCCTCAATCTTCAATCCTCAATCCTTAGTCCTCAATCGTCAATCCTCATTGTTCAATCCTTAATACCCAATCCTCAATCTTCAATCCTCAATCCTCATTCCCCAATTCTCAACACTCAATCCTCAATCCTCAGACCTCAAGCATCAATACCCAAGCCTCAGTCCTCGTCCTCAATCCACAACACTCAATCCTCAATCCTCAATCTTCAATCACCAATATTCAATCTTCAATCCTCAATCCTCAATCCTCAATCCTCAATCCTCAATCCTCAATCCTCAATACCCAATTCTCAATCTTCAATCCTCAATCCTCAATCCTCAATCCTCAATCCTCAATCCTCAATTCTCAGTGCTCAAACCTCAATCCCGAATCCTCAATCCTCAATCCTCAACCCTCAATCCTCAGTCCTTAAACCTCAATGCCGAATCCTCAATCCTGAATCCTCAACCTTCAGCCCTCAGTCCTCCGCAATCAATTGTCAATCCTCAGTCCTCAATAGAATATCCTCAATTCACAGTTTTCAATACTCAATCCCCATTCTTCAATCTTCTAATCACAATCCACAAACATCAATTCTCATCACTGAACCCTCAACACTCAGTCCTCAATCTTCAATCCTCAATCCTCAATTCTCAAACTTCAATCCTCAATACTGAATCTTCAATCCTAAAACCTCAATCCTCAATCCTCAATCCTCAATCCTCAATCTTCAATCCTCAGTCCCCAATCCTCAAATCTTCAACCCTCAGTCCCCAATCCTCAATCTTCAATCCTCAATACTCAATCCTCAATCCTCAATCTTCAGCCCTCAGACATCAACAATCAGTTGTCAATCTGCAATCCTCAAGAGAATATCATCAATTCACAGTTTTCAATACTCAATACTCAATCTGCAATCTTCAAATCTCTGTCCACAAACATCAACTCTCATCACTCAACCCTCAACACTCCGTCCCCAATCCTCAATCTTCAATCCTCAATCCTCAATCCTCAATCCTCAATCCTCAATTCTCAATTTTCAATCCTCAAACCTCAATCCTCAATCCACAATCCTCAATCCTCAATCCACAATCCTCAATCCTCAATCCACAAACCTCAATCCTGAGCCCTGAAACCTCAATCCCGAATCCTCAATCCTGAATCCTCAATCTTCAGACCTCAGTCCTCAACAATCAATTGTCAATCCTCAATCCTCAATAGAATATCCTCAATTCACAGTTTTCAATACTCAATCCCCATTCTTCAATCTTCAAATCTGAATCCACAAACATCAATTCTCATAACTCAACCCTCAACTCTCAGTCCTCAATCTTCAATCCTCAATCCTCAATCCTCAATATTCAATCCTCAATACTCAATCTTCAATCCTCAATCCTCAATTCTCAATCCTCAATACTCAATTCTCAATCGTCAATCCTCTATCCGCAATCCTCAATCTTCAATCCTCTATCCTCAATCCTCAATCCTCAATCCTCAATCCTCAATCCTCAATAGTCAATCTCCAATCCTGAATTCTCAATCTTCAATCCTCAATCCTCAGTCCTCAATCCTCCATCCTCATTCTTCAATCCTCAAAACCCAATCCCACAATCTTCAATCCTCAACCTCAATCCTCAATTCTCAACACTCAATCCTCAATCCTCTGACCTCAAGCATCGATACGCAAGCCTCAGTCCTCGTCCTCAATCCACAACCCTCAATCCTCGTTCCTCAATCTTCATTCATCAATATTCAACCTTCAACTCTCAATCCTCAATCCTCAATCCTCAACCTTCAATCCTCAATCCTCAATCCTCAATACCCAATCCTCAATCTTCAATCCTCAATCCTCAATCCTCAATCCTCAATTCTCAATCCTCAACCCTCAATCCTCAGTCCTCAAACCTCAATCCCGAATCCTCAATCCTGAATCCTCAATCTTCAGCCCTCAGTCCTCAAGAATCAATTGCCAATCCTCAATCCTCAATAGAATAACCTCATGTCACGGTTTCCAATACTCAATCCCCGTTCTTCAATCTTCAAATCTCAATCCACAAACATCAATTCTCATCACTCAAACCTCAACACTCAGTCCTCCATCTTCAATCCTCAATCCTCAATCATCCATCCTCAATCCTCAATCCTCAATCCTCAATCTTCAATCCTCTATACTCAATCTTCAATCCTCAGTCCTCAATCCTCAATCCTCAATCGTCATTCTTCAATCCTCAACACACAATCCTCAATCTTCAATCCTCAATCTTCAATCCTCAATGCCCAATCCTCAATCCTCAATCCTCAGACATCAAACATCAATACTCAACCCTCAGTCCTCGTCCTCAATCCACAACACTCAATCCTCAATCCTCAATCTTCAATCATCAATATTCAATCTTCAATCCTCAATCCTCAATCCTCAATCCTCAATCCTCAATCCTCAATCCTCAATCCTCAATCCTCAATACCCAATCCTCAATCTTCAATCCTCAATTCTGAATCCTCAATCCTCAATCCTCAATCCTCAATCCTCAATCCTCAGTGCTCAAACCTCACTCCCGAATCCTCAATCCTCAACCCTCAACCCTCAATCCTCAGTCCTTAAACCTCAATGCCGAATCCTGAATCCTGAATCCTCAACCTTCAGCACTCAGTCCTCTACAATCAATTGTCAATCCTTCAGTCCTCAATAGAATATCCTCAATTCACAGTTTTCAATACTCAATCCCCATTCTTCAATCTTCTAATCTCAATCCACAAACATCAATTCTCATCACTGAACCCTCAACACTCAGTCCTCAATCTTCAATCCTCAATACTCAATCCTCAATACTCAATCTTCAATCCTCAATAATCAATCCTGAATCCTCAATCCTCAAACCTCAGTCCTCAATCCTCAGTCCTCAATCCTCAATCCTCAATCTTCAATCCTCAATCCTCAATCCTCAACCCTCAATCTTCAATCCTCAATACTCAATCTCCAATACTCAATCCTCAATCCTCCATCCTCAGACCTCAAGCATCAATACCCAAGCCTCAGTCCTCGTCCTCAATCCACAACACTCAATCCTCATTCCTCAATCTTCATTCATCAATATTCAACATTCAATCCTCAATCCTCAATCCTCAATCCTCAATACTCAATCCTCAATCCTCAATCCTCAATACCCAATCCTCAATCTTCAATCCTCAATCCTCAATCCTCAATCCTCAATCCTCAATCCTCAATCCTCAATCCTCAATCCTCAGTCCTCAGTCCTCAAACATCAATCCTGAATCTTCAATCCTGAATCCTCAATCTTCAGCCCGCAGTCCTCAACAATCAGTTGTCAATCCTCAATCCTCAACAGAATATCACCAATTCACAGTTTTCAATACTCAATACTCAATCTGCAATCTTCAAATCTCTATCCACAAACATCAATTCTCATCACTCAACCCTCAACACTCAGTCCTCGATCCTCAATATTCAATCCTCAATCCTCGATCCTCAATCGTCAAACCTCAATCCTCAATCGTCAATCTCCAATCCTGAATAGTCAATCTTCAATCCTCAATCCTCAGTCCTCAATCCTCAATCCTCATTCTTCAATCCTCAACACCCAATCCTCAATCTTCAATCCTCAATCCTCAGTCCTCAATTCTCAACACTCAATCCTCAATCCTCAATCCTCAATCCTCAATACCCAATCCTCAATCCTCAATCCTCAATCCTCAATCCTCAATCCTTTATCCTCAATCCTCAGTCCTCAGTCCTCAAACATCAATCCTGAATCCTCAATCCTGAATCCTCAATCTTCAGCCCGCAGTCCTCAACAATCAGTTGTCAATCCTCAATCCTCAACAGAATATCACCAATTCACAGTTTTCAATACTCAATACTCAATCTGCAATCTTCAAATCTCTATCCACAAACATCAATTCTCATCACTCAACCCTCAACACTCAGTCCTCGATCCTCAATATTCAATCCTCAATCCTCGATCCTCAATCCTCAAACCTCAATCCTCAATCGTCAATCTCCAATCCTGAATACTCAATCTTCAATCCTCAATCCTCAGTCCTCAATCCTCAATCCTCGTTCTTCAATCCTCAACACCCAATCCTCAATCTTCAATCCTCAATCCTCAATCCTCAATCCTCAATACTCAATCCTCAATGCTCAACCTTGAATCCTCAATCCTCAATACTCAATCCTCAATTCTCAATCCTCAATCGTCAACCTTCAATCCTCAATACTCAACCTTCAATCCTCAGTACTCAATCCTAATTCGTCACTCCTCAATACCCAATCCTCAATCCTCAATCCTCAATCCTCAATCCTGAATCCTCAATCCTCAATCGTCATTCCTCAATACCCAATCCTCAATCCTCAATCATCAATCCTCAATCCTCAATTCCCAATCCTCAATCTTCAATCCTCAATCCTCAATCTTCAATCCTCAATCCTCAATACTCAATCACCAATCCTCAATCTTCAATCCTCAATACTCAATCTTCAATCCTCAATCCTCAGTCCTCAATCCTCAATCCTCAATCCTCAGACCTCAATCTTCAATCCTCAATACTCAATCTGCAATCCTCAATCCTAATTCGTCACTCCTCAATACCCAATCCTCAATCTTCAATCCTCAATCCTCGATCCTCAATTCTCAATCCTCAATCCACAATCCTCAATCCTCAATCTTCAATCCTCAATACTCAATCTTCAATACTCAATCCTCAATCCTCAATCCTCAATCCTCAATCCTCAATCCTCAATCCCAAATCCTCAATCCTCAATCCTCAATCCTCAACCCTCAATCCTCAGTCCTGAAACCTCAATACCGGATCCTCAATCGTGAATCCTCAATCTTCAGCCCTCAGACATCAACAATCAGTTGTCAATCTTCAATCCTCAATAGAATATTATCAATTCACAGTTTTCAATACTCAATACTCAATCTGCAATCTTCAAATCTCTGTCCACAAACATCAATTCTCATCACTCAACCCTCAACACTCCGTCCCCAATCTTCAATCCTCAATCCTCAATCCTCAACCTTGAATCCTCAATACTCAATCCTCAATCCTCAATCCTCAATTCTCAATCCTCAACACTGAATCCTCAATCGTCAATCCTCAATCCCCAATCCTCAATTTGTCAATCCTCTATCCTCAATCCTCAATCCTCAATCCTCAATCTTCAATCCTCAATACTCATTATTCAATCCTCAGTCCTCAATCCTCAGTCCTCAATCCTCAATCCTCCATCCTCAATCCTCAATCTTCAATCCTCAATACTCAATCTGCAATCCTCAATCCTCAATCCTCAATCCTCAATCCTAATTCGTCACTCCTCAATACCCAATCCTCAATCTTCAATCCTCAATCCTCAATCCTCAATTCTCAATACTCAATCCTCAATCCTCAATCCTCAAACTTCAATCCTCAATACTCAACATTCAATACTCATTCCTGAATCCTCAATCCTCAATCCTCATTCCTCAATCCTCAATCCACAATCCCAAATCCTCAATCCTGAATACTCAATCCTCAACCCTCAATCCTCTGTCCTGAAACCTCAATACCGAATCCTTAACCCTGAATCCTCAATCTTCAGCCCTCAGTCCTCAACAATCAATAGTCAATCCTCAATCCTCAATAGAATATCCTCAACTCACCGTTTTCAATACTGAATCCCCATTCTTCAATCCTCAAATCTCAATCCACAAGCATCAATTCTCATCACTCAACCCTCAACACTCAGTCCTCAATCTTCAATCCTCAATCCTAAATCCACAATCGTCAATCCTCAATTCCCAATCCTCAATCCTCAATCCTCAATCCTCATTCTTCAATCCTCAACACCCAATCCTCAATCTTCAATCCTCAATCCTCAGTCCTCAATTCTCAATTCTCAATCCACAGTCCTCAGACCTCAGACATCAATACTCAACCCTCAGTCCTCGTCCGCAATCCACAACCCTCAATCCTCAATCCTCAATCTTCAAACATCAATATTCTATCTTCAATCCTCAATCCTCAATCCTCAATCCTCAATCCTCAATCCTCAATCTTCAATCCTCAATACTTAATCTTCAATCCTCAATCCTCAATCCTCAATCCTCAATCCTCAATCCTCAATCCTCAATCGTCAATCCTCAATTCCCAATCCTCAACCTTCAATCCTCAATCCTCAATCTTCAATCCACAATCCTCAATCCTCAATCCTCAATCCTCAGCCTTCAATCCTCAATACTCAATCTTCAATCCTCTTTCCTCAATCCTCAATCCTCAATCTTCAATCTTCATTCCTCAATCCTCAATCCTCAATCCTCAATCCTCAATCCTCAATCTTCAATCCTCAATACTCAATCTTCATTCCTCAATCCTCAGTCCTCAATCCTCAATCCTCAATCTTCGATCCTCAGTCCCCAATCCTCAATCTTCAATCCTCAATCCTCAACTCTCAATCCTCAATCCTCAATTTTCAATCCTCAATATTCAATCTTCAATCTACAATCCTCAGTCCTCAATCCTCAATCCTCAACCCTCAATCCTCAATCCTCAATCCTCAGTCCTGAAACCTGAATCCCGAATCCTCAATCCTGAATCCGCAAACTTCAGTCCTCAGTCCTCAACAATCAATTGTCAATCCTCAATCCTCAATAGAATATCCTCAATTCACAATTTTCAATACTCAGTCCCCATTCTTCAATCTTCAAATCTCAATTCACAAACATCAATTCTCATCACTCAACCCTCGACACTCAGTCCTCAATCTTCAATCCTCAATCCTCAATCCTCAATCTTGAATCCTCAATACTCAACCTTCAATCCTCAATCCTCAATTCTCAAACCTCAATACTCAATCCTCAATCGTCAATCCTCAATCCCCAATCCTCAATCTTCAATCCTCTATCCTCAATCCTCAATCCTCAATCCTCAATCTTCAATACACAATACTCAATCTTCAATCCTCAATCCGCAATCCTCATTCCTCAATCCTCAATCCTCCATCCTCAATCCTCAATCTCCAATCCTCAAACCTCAATCCTCAATCCTCAATCTTCAATACTCAATACTCAATCTTCAATCCTCAATCCGCAATCCTCATTCCTCAATCCTCAATCCTCCATCCTCAATCCTCAATCTTCAAACCTCAATACTCTATCTGCAATCCTCAATCCTCAATCCTCAATCCCCGATCCTAATTCGTCACTCCTCAATACCCAATCCTCAATCTTCAATCCTCAATCCTCAATCCTCAATTCTCAATACTCAATCCTCAATCATCAATCCTTAATCTTCAATCCTCAATACTCAACCTTCAATACTCATTACTCAATCCTCAATCCTCAACCCTCAATCCTCAATCCTCAATCCCAAATACTCAATCCTCAATCCTCAATCCTCAACCCTCAAACCTCAGTCCTGAAACCTCTATACCGAATCCTTAATCCTGAATCCTCAATCTTCAGCCGTCAGTCCTCAACAATCAATTGTCAATCCTCAATCCTTAATAGAATATCCTCAATTCACAGTTTTCAATACTCAATCCCCATTCTTCAATCTTCAAATCTCAATCCACAAACATCAATTCTCATCACTCAACCCTCAACACTCAGTCCTCAATCTTCAATCCTCAATCCTCAATCCTCAATCTTCAATCCTCAGTACTCAATCTTCAATCCTCAATCCTCAACCCTGAATCCTCACTCTTCAGCCCTCAGTCCTCAACAATCAGTTGTCAATCCTCAATCCTCAACAGAATATCACCAATTCACAGTTTTCAATACTCAATCCCCATTCTTCAATCTTCAAATCTCAATCCACAAACATCAATTCTCATTACTCAACCCTCAACACTCAGTCCTCAATCTTCAATCCTCAATCCTCAATCCTCAATCTTCAATCCTCAATACTCAATCTTCAATCCTCAATCCTCAATTCTCATTCCTCAATACTCAATCTGCAATCCTCAATCCTCAATCCTCAATCCTCAATCCTCAATCCTCAATCCCCAATCCTCAATCCTCAATTCTCAATCCTCAATCCACAGTCCTCAGTCATCAAACCTTAATCCTCAACCCACAGTCCTCATCCTCAATACTCAATCCTCAGTCCTCAATCCTCAGTCCTCAATCCTCAATCCTCAGCCTTCAATGTCCAATACTCAATCTTCAATCCTCAATACTCAATCCTCAATCCTCAATCCTCAATACTCAATCCTCAATCTTCAATCCTCAATACTCAATCTTCAACACTCAATCTTCAATCCTCAATCCTCTATCCTCATTCTTCAATCCTCAACACCCAATCCTCAATCTTCAATCCTCAATCCTTAGTCCTCAATCCTCAATCCTCATTGTTCAATCCTTAATACCCAATCCTCAATCTTCAATCCTCAATCCTCATTCCCCAATTCTCAACACTCAATCCTCAATCCTCAGACCTCAAGCATCAATACCCAAGCCTCAGTCCTCGTCCTCAATCCACAACACTCAATCCTCAATCCTCAATCTTCAATCATCAATATTCAATCTTCAATCCTCAATCCTCAATCCTCAATCCTCAATCCTCAATCCTCAATCCTCAATACTCAATCCTCAATCTTCAATCCTCAATACTCAATCTTCAACACTCAATCTTCAATCCTCAATCCTCTATCCTCATTCTTCAATCCTCAACACCCAATCCTCAATCTTCAATCCTCAATCCTTAGTCCTCAGTCCTCAATCCTCAATCCTCAGCCTTCAATGTCCAATACTCAATCTTCAATCCTCAATACTCAATCCTCAATCCTCAATCCTCAATACTCAATCCTCAATCTTCAATCCTCAATACTCAATCTTCAACACTCAATCTTCAATCCTCAATCCTCTATCCTCATTCTTCAATCCTCAACACCCAATCCTCAAACTTCAATCCTCAATCCTTAGTCCTCAATCCTCAATCCTCATTGTTCAATCCTTAATACCCAATCCTCAATCTTCAATCCTCAATCCTCATTCCCCAATTCTCAACACTCAATCCTCAATCCTCAGACCTCAAGCATCAATACCCAAGCCTCAGTCCTCGTCCTCAATCCACAACACTCAATCCTCAATCCTCAATCTTCAATCATCAATATTCAATCTTCAATCCTCAATCCTCAATCCTCAATCCTCAATCCTCAATCCTCAATCCTCAATACCCAATTCTCAATCTTCAATCCTCAATCCTCAATCCTCAATCCTCAATCCTCAATCCTCAATCCTCAGTGCTCAAACCTCAATCCCGAATCCTCAATCCTCAATCCTCAACCCTCAATCCTCAGTCCTTAAACCTCAATGCCGAATCCTCAATCCTGAATCCTCAACCTTCAGCCCTCAGCCCTCCGCAATCAATTGTCAATCCTCAGTCCTCAATAGAATATCCTCAATTCACAGTTTTCAATACTCAATCCCCATTCTTCAATCTTCTAATCACAATCCACAAACATCAATTCTCATCACTGAACCCTCAACACTCAGTCCTCAATCTTCAATCCTCAATCCTCAATTCTCAAACTTCAATCCTCAATTCTCAATTTTCAATCCTCAAACCTCAATCCTCAATCCACAATCCTCAATCCTCAATCCACAATCCTCAATCCTCAATCCACAAACCTCAATCCTCAGCCCTGAAACCTCAATCCCGAATCCTCAATCCTGAATCCTCAATCTTCAGACCTCAGTCCTCAACAATCAATTGTCAATCCTCAATCCTCAATAGAATATCCTCAATTCACAGTTTTCAATACTCAATCCCCATTCTTCAATCTTCAAATCTGAATCCACAAACATCAATTCTCATAACTCAACCCTCAACTCTCAGTCCTCAATCTTCAATCCTCAATCCTCAATCCTCAATATTCAATCCTCAATACTCAATCTTCAATCCTCAATCCTCAATTCTCAATCCTCAATACTCAATTCTCAATCGTCAATCCTCTATCCGCAATCCTCAATCTTCAATCCTCTATCCTCAATCCTCAATCCTCAATCCTCAATCCTCAATCCTCAATAGTCAATCTCCAATCCTGAATACTCAATCTTCAATCCTCAATCCTCAGTCCTCAATCCTCCATCCTCATTCTTCAATCCTCAATACCCAATCCTCAATCTTCAATCCTCAACCTCAATCCTCAATTCTCAACACTCAATCCTCAATCCTCTGACCTCAAGCATCGATACGCAAGCCTCAGTCCTCGTCCTCAATCCACAACCCTCAATCCTCGTTCCTCAATCTTCATTCATCAATATTCAACCTTCAACCCTCAATCCTCAATCCTCAATCCTCAATCTTCAATACTCAATCGTCAATCCTCAATACCCAATCCTCAATCTTCAATCCTCAATCCTCAATCCTCAATCCTCAATTCTCAATCCTCAATCCTCAATCCTCAGTCCTCAAACCTCAATCCTGAATCCTCAATCCTGAATCCTCAACCTTCTGCCCTCAGTCCTCAACAGTCAGTTGTCAATCATCAATCCTCAATAGAATATCAACAATTCACAGTTTTCAAAACACAATACTCAATCTGCAATCTTCAAATCTCTATCCACAAACATCAATTCTCATCACTCAACCCTCAAAGCTCCGTCCCCAATCCTCAACCTTCAATCCTCAATACTCAACCTTCAATACTCATTCCTCAATCCTCAATCCTCAATCCTCAACCCTCAATCCTCAATCCTCAATCCCAAATCCTCAATCCTCAATTCTCAATCCTCAACCCTCAATCCTCAGTCCTGAAACCTCAATACCGAATACTTAACCCTGAATCCTCAATCTTCAGCCCTCAGTCCTCAACAATCAATTGCCAATCCTCAATCCTCAACAGAATATCACCAATTCACAGTTTTCAATACTCAATACTCAATCTGCAATCCTCAAATCTCTATCCACAAACATCAATTCTCATCACTCAACCCTCAACACTCAGTCCTCGATCCTCAATATTCAATCCTCAATCCTCGATCCTCAATCGTCAAACCTCAATCCTCAATCGTCAATCTCCAATCCTGAATAGTCAATCTTCAATCCTCAATCCTCAGTCCTCAATCCTCAATCCTCATTCTTCAATCCTCAACACCCAATCCTCAATCTTCAATCCTCAATCCTCAGTCCTCAATTCTCAACACTCAATCCTCAATCCTCAATCCTCAATCCTCAATACCCAATCCTCAATCCTCAATCCTCAATCCTCAATCCTCAATCCTCAATCCTCAATCCTCAGTCCTCAGTCCTCAAACATCAATCCTGAATCCTCAATCTTCAGCCCGCAGTCCTCAACAATCAGTTGTCAATCCTCAATCCTCAACAGAATATCACCAATTCACAGTTTTCAATACTCAATACTCAATCTGCAATCTTCAAATCTCTATCCACAAACATCAATTCTCATCACTCAACCCTCAACACTCAGTCCTCGATCCTCAATATTCAATCCTCAATCCTCGATCCTCAATCCTCAAACCTCAATCCTCAATACTCAATCCTCAATGCTCAACCTTGAATCCTCAATCCTCAATACTCAATCCTCAATTCTCAATCCTGAATCGTCAACCTTCAATCCTCAATACTCAACCTTCAATCCTCAGTACTCAATCCTAATTCGTCACTCCTCAATACCCAATCCTCAATCCTCAATCCTCAATCCTCAATCCTGAATCCTCAATCCTCAATCGTCATTCCTCAATACCCAATCCTCAATCCTCAATCATCAATCCTCAATCCTCAATTCCCAATCCTCAATCTTCAATCCTCAATCCTCAATCCTCAATCTTCAATCCTCAATCCTCAATACTCAATCACCAATCCTCAATCTTCAATCCTCAATACTCAATCTTCAATCCTCAATCCTCAGTCCTCAATCCTCAATCCTCAATCCTCAGTCCTCAATCTTCAATCCTCAATACTCAATCTGCAATCCTCAATCCTCAATCCTCAATCCTCAATCCTAATTCGTCACTCCTCAATACCCAATCCTCAATCTTCAATCCTCAATCCTCAATCCTCAATTCTCAATCCTCAATCCACAATCCTCAATCCTCAATCTTCAATCCTCAATACTCAATCTTCAATACTCAATCCTCAATCCTCAATCCTCAATCCTCAATCCTCAATCCTCAATCCCAAATCCTCAATCCTCAATCCTCAATCCTCAACCCTCAATCCTCAGTCCTGAAACCTCAATACCGGATCCTCAATCGTGAATCCTCAATCTTCAGCCCTCAGACATCAACAATCAGTTGTCAATCTTCAATCCTCAATAGAATATTATCAATTCACAGTTTTCAATACTCAATACTCAATCTGCAATCTTCAAATCTCTGTCCACAAACATCAATTCTCATCACTCAACCCTCAACACTCCGTCCCCAATCTTCAATCCTCAATCCTCAATCCTCAACCTTGAATCCTCAATACTCAATCCTCAATCCTCAATCCTCAATTCTCAATCCTCAACACTGAATCCTCAATCGTCAATCCTCAATCCCCAATCCTCAATTTGTCAATCCTCTATCCTCAATCCTCAATCCTCAATCCTCAATCTTCAATCCTCAATACTCATTATTCAATCCTCAATCCTCAATCCTCAGTCCTCAATCCTCAATCCTCCATCCTCAATCCTCAATCTTCAATCCTCAATACTCAATCTGCAATCCTCAATCCTCAATCCTCAATCCTCAATCCTAATTCGTCACTCCTCAATACCCAATCCTCAATCTTCAATCCTCAATCCTCAATCCTCAATTCTCAATACTCAATCCTCAATCCTCAATCCTCAAACTTCAATCCTCAATACTCAACATTCAATACTCATTCCTGAATCCTCAATCCTCAATCCTCATTCCTCAATCCTCAATCCACAATCCCAAATCCTCAATCCTCAATACTCAATCCTCAACCCTCAATCCTCTGTCCTGAAACCTCAATACCGAATCCTTAACCCTGAATCCTCAATCTTCAGCCCTCAGTCCTCAACAATCAATAGTCAATCCTCAATCCTCCATAGAATATCCTCAACTCACCGTTTTCAATACTGAATCCCCATTCTTCAATCCTCAAATCTCAATCCTCAAGCATCAATTCTCATCACTCAACCCTCAACACTCAGTCCTCAATCTTCAATCCTCAATCCTAAATCCACAATCGTCAATCCTCAATTCCCAATCCTCAATCCTCAATCCTCAATCCTCATTCTTCAATCCTCAACACCCAATCCTCAATCTTCAATCCTCAATCCTCAGTCCTCAATTCTCAATTCTCAATCCACAGTCCTCAGACCTCAGACATCAATACTCAACCCTCAGTCCTCGTCCGCAATCCACAACCCTCAATCCTCAATCCTCAATCTTCAAACATCAATATTCTATCTTCAATCCTCAATCCTCAATCCTCAATCCTCAATCCTCAATCCTCAATCTTCAATCCTCAATACTTAATCTTCAACCCTCAATCCTCAATCCTCAATCCTCAATCCTCAATCCTCAATCCTCAATCGTCAATCCTCAATTCCCAATCCTCAACCTTCAATCCTCAATCCTCAATCTTCAATCCACAATCCTCAATCCTCAATCCTCAATCCTCAGCCTTCAATCCTCTTTCCTCAATCCTCAATCCTCAATCTTCAATCTTCATTCCTCAATCCTCAATCCTCAATCCTCAATCCTCAATCCTCAATAATCAATCCTCAATACTCAATCTTCAATCCTCTGTCCTCAATCCTCAATCCTCAATCCTCAATCCTCGTCCCTCAAACCTCAATCCTCAACCCTCAGTCCTCATCCTCAATTCTCAATTCTCAATCCTCAATCCTCAATCCTCAATTTCAATCGTCAATAATCTATGTCCAATCCTAGATCATCAATCCCCAAACTTCAATCCTCAATCCTCAATTCTCAATTCTCAATTCTCAATCCTCAATCGTCAACCTTCAATCCTCAATACTCAGTCTTCAATCCTCAATACTCAATCTTTAATCCACAATCCTCAGTCCTCAAACCTCAATTCTGATTCCTCAGTCCTGAATCCTCAACCTTCAGCTCTCAGTCCTCAACAATCAGTTGTCAATCATCAATCCTCAATAGAGTATCCACAATTCACAGTTTTCAATACTCAATACTCAATCTGCAATCTTCAAATCTCTATCCACAAACATCAATTCTCATCACTCAACCCTCAACGCTCAGTCCTCAATCTTCAATCCTCAATCCTCAATCCTCAATCTTCAATCCTCAATACTCAATCTTCAATCCTCAATCCTCAATCTTCAATCATCAATACTCAATCTTCAATCTTCAATCTCAATCCTCAATCCTCAATCCCCAATCGTCAATCCTCAATACTCAATCTTCAATCCTCAATCCTCAATCCTCAATCCTCAATCCTCAATCCTCAATCCTCAATCCTCTATCCTCAATCCTCAATTCTCAACCTTCAATCCCCAATACTCAATCTTCAATCCTCAATACTCAATCCTCAATCCTCAATCCTCAATCCTCAATGTTCAATCCTCAATCCTCAATCCTCAGTCCTCAATCCTCAATCCTCAATACTCAATCCTCATTCCTCAACCCTCCATTCTCAGTCCTGAAACCTCAATCCCGAATCCTCAATCCTGAATCCTCAATCTTCAGCCCTCAGCCCTCAACAATCAGTTGTCAATCCTCAATCCACAATAGAATGTCCTCAATTCGCAGGTTTCAGTACTCAATACTCAATCTGCAATCCTCTAGTCTCTGTCCGCAAACATCAATCCTCATCACTCAACCCTCAACACTCAGTCCCCAATCCTCAATCTTCAATCCTCAATCCTCAACCCTCAATCCTCAATCCTCAATCTTCAATCCTCAATGCTCAATCTTCAAACCTCAATCCTCAATCCTCAATCTTCAATCCTCAATCCTCAATCCTCATTCGTCAAACGCCAATCCTGAATACGCAATCTTCAATTATCAATCCTCAATCCTCAATCCTCAACCCTCATTCTTCAATACCCAATACCCAATCCTCAATCTTCAATCCACAATCCTCAATCCTCAATTCTCAATCCTCAATCCTCAGTCCTCAGACCTCAAACCTGAATCCTCAACCCTCAGCCCTCATACTCAATCCTCAATCCTCAATCCTTAATCCTCAATCTTCAATCCTCAATACTCAATATTCAACCCTCAATCCTCAGTCCTCAAACCTCAATCCCGAATCCTCAATCCTCAATCCTCAATCTTCAGCCCTCAGTCCTCAACAATCAATTGTCAATCCACAATCCTCAATAGAATAACCTCAATTCACAGTTTTCAATACTCAATCCCCATTCTTCAATCTTCAAATCTCAATCCACAATCATCAATTCTCGTCACTCAACCCTCAACACTCAGTCCTCAATCTTCAATCGCCAATACTCTATCTTCAATCCTCAATCCTAATTCGTCACTCCTCAATACCCAATCCTCAATCTTCAATCCTCAATCCTCAATCCTCAATCTTCAGTCGTCAATACTCTACCTTCAATCCTCAATCCTAATTCGTCACTCCTCAATACCCAATCCTCAATCTTCAATCCTCAATCCTCAATCCTCAATTCTCAATCCTCAATCCTCAATTCCCAATCCTCAATCTTCAATCCTCAATCCTCAATCTTCAATCCTCAATCCTCAATCCTCAATCCTCAATCCCCAATCGTCAATCCTCAATACTCAATCCTCAATCCTTAATCCTCAATCCTCAATCCTCAATCTTCATTCCTCAATACTCAATCTTCAACCCTCATTCTTCAATCCTCAATACTCAATCTTCAATCCTCAATCCTCAATCCTCAATCCTCAATCCTCAATCCTCAACCCTCAATCCTCAGTCCTGAAACCTCAATACCGAATCCTCAATCCTGTATTCTCAATCCTCAATATTCAATCCTCAATTATCAATCTTCAATCCTCAATCCTCAATCCTCAATCCTCAATCCTCAATCCTCAATCCTCAATCCCAAATCCTCAATCCTCAATCCTCAATCCTCAACCCTCAATCCTCAGTCCTGAAACCTCAATCCCGAATCCTCAATCCTGAATCCTCAACCTTCAGCCCTCAGTCCTCAACAATCAGTTGTCAATCCTCAATCCTCAATAGAATATCCTCAATTCACAGTTTTCAATACTCAATCCCCATTCTTCAATCTTCAAATCTCAATCCACAAACATCAATTCTCATCACTCAACCATCAACACTCAGTCCTCAATTTTCAATCCTCAACCCTAAATCCTCGATCTTCAATCCTCAATACTCAGTCTTCAATCCGAAATCCTCAATTCTCAGTCCTCAATACTGGATCCTCATTCGTCAATCCTCAATTCCCAATCCTCAACCTTCTATCCTCAATCCTCAATCTTCAATCCTCAATCCTCAATCCTCAATCCTCAATCCTCAATCCCCAATCCTCAACCTGCAATCCGCAATACTCAATCTTCAATCCTCAATCCTCAATACTCAATCATCAGTCCTCAATCCTCAATCCTGAATCCTCAATCCTCAATCTTCAATCCTCAATACTCAATCTTCAACCATCAATCTTCAATCCTCAATCCTTAATCCTCACTCTTCAATCCTCAACACCCAATCCTCAATCTCCAATCCTCAATCCTCAACTCTCAATTCTCAATCCTCAATCCTCAATCCTCAGACCTCAAACATCAATACTCAACACTCAGTCCTCAATCCTCAATCCACAATCCTCAAACCTCAATCCCCAATCCTCAATCCCAAATACTCAATCCTCAATCCTCAATCCTCAACCCTCAATCCTCAGTCCTGAAACCTCAATCCCGAATCCTCAATCCTGAATCCTCAACCTTCAGCCCTCAGTCCTCAACAATCAATTGTCAATCCTCAATCCTCAATAGAATAACCTCAATTCACAGTTTTCAATACTCAATCCCCATTATTCAATCTTCAAATCTCAATCCACAAACATCAATTCTCATCACTCAACCCTCAACACTCAGTCCACAATCTTCAACCCTCAATCCTAAATCCTCAATCTTCAATCCTCAATACTCAATCTTCAATCCTCAATCCTCAATTCTCAATCCTCAACCCTCAATCCTCAATCCTCAATCCTCAATCTTCAATCCTCAATACTCAATCTTCAACCCTCAATCTTCAAACCTCAATCCTCAATCCTCGATCCGCATTCTTCAATCCTCAACACCCAATTCCCAATCTTCAATCCACAATCCTCAATCCTCAATTCTCAATCCTCAGTCCTCAATCCTCAGACCACAAACATCAATACTCAACCCTCAGTCCTCGTCCGCAATCCACAACCCTCAATCCTCAACCTTCATACATCAATATTCAACCTTCAATCCTCAATCCTGAATCTTCAATCCTCAACCTTCAGCCCTCAGTCCTCAACAATAAAATGTCAATCCTCAATCCTCAATAGAATAGCCTCAATTCACAGCTTTCAATACTCAATCCCCATTCGTCAATCCTCAAATCTCTATCCACAAAGATCAATTCTCATCACTCAACCCTCAACACTCAGTCCTCAATCTTCAATCCTCAATCCTAAATCCTCGATCTTCAATCCTCAATACTCAATGTTCAATCCTCAATCCTCAATTCTCAATCCTCAATACTCTATCTTCAATCCTCAATACTCAATCTTCAACCCTCAATCTTCAATCTTCAATCCTCAATCCTCATTCTTCAATCCTCAACACCCAATTCTCAATCTTCAATGCTCAATCCTCAATCCTCAATTCTCAATGCTCAATCCTCAATCCTCAGACCACAAACATCAATACTCAACCCTCAGTCCTCGTCCGCAATCCACAACCCTCGATCCTCTATCCTCAATCTTCATACATCATTATTCAACCTCCCATCCTCAATCCTCAATCCTCAATCCTCAATCCTCAATCCTCAATCCTCAATCCTCATTCCTCAATACCCAATCCTCAATCCTCAATCATCAATCCTCAATCCTCAATCCTCAATCCCGAATCCTCAATCCTGAATCCTCAACCTTCTGCCCTCAGTCCTCAACAATCAATTGTCAATCCTCAATCCTCAATAGAATATCCTCAATTCACAGTATTCAATACTCAATCCCCGTTCTTCAATCTTCAGATCTCAATCCACAAACATCAATTCTTATCACTCAACCCTCACCACTCAGTCAACAATCTTCAATCCTCAATACTCAATCTTCAATCCTCAATCCTCAGTTCTCAATCCTCAATACTCAATCCTCAATCGTCAATCCTCAATTCCCGATCCTCAATCTTCAGTCCTCAATCCTCAATCTTCAATCCTCAATCCTCAATCCTCAATCCCCAATCCTCAATCTTCAATACTCAATACTCAACCTTCAATGCTCAATCCTCAATCCTCAATCCTCAATCCTCTATCCTCAATCCTCAATCCTGAATCCTCAATCCTCAATACTCAATCTTCAATCCTCAATCCTCAATCCTCAATCCTAATTCGTCACTCCTCAATACCCAATCCTCAACCTTCAATCCTCAATCCTCAATCCTCAATTCTCAATCCTCAATTCTCAATCCTCAATCCTCAATCCTCAATCCTCAATCTTAAATACTCAATACTCAATCTTCAATCCTCAATCCTCAATCCTCAATCCTCAATCCTCAATCCTCAGTCCTCAATGCCAAATCCTCAATCCTCAATCCTCAATCCTTAACCCTCAATCCTCAGTCCTGAAACCTCAATCCCGAATCCTCAATCCTGAATCCTCAGCCTTCAGCCCTCAGTCCTCAACAATCAATTGTCAATCCTCAATCCTCAATAGAATATCCTCAATTCACAGTATTCAATACTCAATCCCCATTCTTCAATCTTCAAATCTCAATCCACAAACATCAATTCTCATCACTCAACCCTCAACACTCAGTCAACTACCTTCAATCCTCAATACACAATCTTCAATCCTCAGTCCTCAATTCTCAATCCTCAATACTCAATCCTCAATCGTCAATCCTCAATTGCCAATCCTCAATCTTCAATCCTCAATCCTCAATCTTCAATCCTCAATCCTCAATCCTCAATCCCCAATCCTCAACCTTCAATCCTCAATACTCAACCTTCAATCCTCAATCCTCAATCCTCAATCCTCAATCCTTTATCCTCAATCCTCAATCCTGAATCCTCAATCCTCAATACTCAATCTTCAATCCTCAATACTCAATCTTCAACCCTCAATCTTCAATCCTCAATCCTCTATCCTCATTCTTCAATCCTCATCACCCAATCCTCAATCTTCAATCCTCAATCCTCAATCCTGAATTCTCAATCCTGAATCCTCAATCCTCAGACCTCAGACATCAATACCCAACCCTCAGTCCTCATCCGCAATCCACAACCCTCAATCCTCAATCCTCAATCTTCAATCATCAATATTCAATCTTCAATCCTCAATCCTCAATCCTCTATCCTGAATCCTCAATCCTGAATGTTCAATCCCCAATACCCAATCCTCAATCTTCAATCCTAAATCCTCAATCCTCAATCCTCAATCCTCAATACTCAATCTTCAATCCTCAATCCTCAGTCCTCAATCCTCAATCCTCAACCTTCAATCCTCAATACTCAACCTTCAATCCTCAATCCTCAATCCTCAATCCTCAATCCTCAATCTTCAATCCTCAAAACTCAATCTTCAATCCTCAACCGTCAATCCTCAATCCTCAATCCTCATTCTTCAATCCTCAATACCAAATCCTCAATCTTCAATCCTCAATCCTCAATCCTCAATTCGCAATCCTCAATCCTCAATCCTCAGACCTCAAGCATCAATACCCAACCCTCAGTCCTCGTCCTCAATCCACAACGCTCAATCCTCAATCCTCAACCTTCAATCATCAATATTCAACCTTCAATCCTCAACCCTCAGTCCTCAATCCTCCGTCCTTATTCCTCAAACCTCAATCCTCAACCCTCAAACCTCATCCTCAATACTCAATCCTCAATCCTCAATCCTCAATCCTCAATCCTCAATCCTCAATCCTCAATCCTGAATCCTCATACCTCAAACCTCAATCCTCAATCCTCAGTCCTCGTCCTCAATTCTCAATTCTCAATTCTCAATCCTCAATCCTCAATCCTCAATCTTCAATCCTCAATAATCAATCTCCAATCCTAGATCCTCAATCCCCAATCATCAATCCTTAATTCTCAATCTACAATCCTCAATCCCCAGTCCTCAATCCTCAATTCTCAATCCTCAATCCTCAGTCCTCAGTCCTCAAACCTCAATCCTCAACCCTCAGACCTCATCCTCAATCCTCAATCCTCGATACTCAATCCTCAATCCTCAATCTTCAATCCTCAATACTCAATCGTTAATCCTCAATCCTCAGTCCTCAAACCTCAATTCTGAGTCCTCAGACCTGAATCCTCAAGCTCCAGCCTTCAGTCCTCAACAATCGTTTGTCAATCCTCAGTCCTCAATAGAATATCCTGAAATCACAGCTTTCAATACTCAATGCTCAATCTGCAATCTTCAAATCTCTATCGACAAACATCAATTCTCACCACTCAACCCTCAACACTCAGTAATCAATGTTCAATCCTCAATCCTCAATCCTCAATACTCAATACTCAATCCTCAATCCTCAATCCTCAATCCTCAATACTCAATCCTCAATCGTCAATCCTCAAACACCAATTCTCAATCTTCAATCCTCTATTCTCAATCCTCAATCCTCAATCCTCAATCCTCAATCTTCAATCCTCAATACTCTATCTTCAATCCTCAATCCTCAATCCTCAGTCCTCAATCCTCAATCCTCAATCATCAATCCTCAATCTTCAATCCTGAATACTCAATCTGCAATGCTCAATCCACAGTCCTCAATCCTCAATCCTAATTCGTCACTCCTCAATACCCAATCCTCAATCTTCAATCCTCAATCCTCAATCCTCAATTCTCAATCCTCAATCCTCAATCCTCAATACTCAATCTTAAATACTCAATACTCAATCTTCAATCCTCAATCCTCACTCCTCAATCCTCAATCCTCAATCCTCAATCCTCAATCCCAAATCCTCAATACTCAATCCTCAATCCTTAACCCTCAATCCTCAGTCCTGAAACCTCAATCCCGAATCCTCAATCCTGAATCCTCAACCTTCAGCCCTCAGTCCTCAACAATCAATTGTCAATCCTCAATCCTCAATGGAATATCCTCAATTCACAGTATTCAATACTGAATCCCCATTCTTCAATCTTCAAATCTCAATCCACAAACATCAATTCTTATCACTCAACCCTCAACACTCAGTCAACAATCTTCAATCCTCAATACTCAATCTTCAATCCTCAATCCTCAATTCTCAATCCTCAATACTCAATCCTCAATCGTCAATCCTCAATTCCCAATCCTCAATCTTCAATCCTCAATCCTCAATCTTCAATCCTCAATCCTCAATCCTCAATCCCCAATCCTTAATCTTCAATCCTCAATACTCAACCTTCAATCCTCAATCCTCAATCCTCAATCCTCAATCCTCTATCCTCAATCCTCAATCCTGAATCCTCAATCCTCAATACTCAATCCTCAATCCTCAATATTCAATCTTCAACCCTCAATCTTCTATCCTAAATCCTCTATCCTCATTCTTCAATCCTCATCACCCAATCCTCAATCTTCAATCCTCAATCCTCAATCCTCTGTTCTCAATCCTCAATCCTCAATCCTCAGACCTCAGACATCAATACCCTACCCGCAGTCCTCATCCGCAATCCACAACCCTCAATCCTCAATCCACAATCTTCAATCCTAAATCCTCAATCCTCAATCCTCAATCCTCAATACTCAATCTTCAATCCTCAATCCTCAGTCCTCAATCCTCAATCCTCAACCTTCAATCCTCAATACTCAACCTTCAATCCTCATTCCTCAATCCTCAATCTTCAATCCTCAATCTTCAATCCTCAAAACTCAATCCTTAATCCTCAACCGTCAATCCTCAATCCTCAATCCTCATTCTTCAATCCTCAATACCAAATCCTCTATCTTCAATCCTCAATACTCAACCCTCAATCCTCAATCTTCATTCATCAATGTTCAACCTTCAATCCTCAATCCTCAATCCTCAATCCTCAATCCTCAATCCACAATTCTCAATCCTCAATCCTCAATACCCAATCCTCAATTTTCAATCATCAACCCTCAACACTCAGTCCCCAATCCTCAATATTCAATCCTCAATCCTCTATCCTCAATCCTCAATCCTCAACCTTCAATCCTCAATGCTCAACCTTGAATCCTCAATCCTCAATGCTCAATCCTCAATTCTCAATCCTCAATCGTCAATCTTCAAGCCTCAATACTCAATCTTCAATCCCCTATCCTCAATCCTCAATCCTCAATCCTCAGTCTTCAATCCTCAATACTCATTCTTCAATCCTCAATCCTCAATCCTCATTCTTCAATCCTCAATACCCAATTCCCAATTTTCAATCCTCAATCCTCAATCCTCAATTCTCAATCCTCAATCCTCAGTCCTCAATCCTCAATCATCAATCCTCAATACTCAATCTTTAATCCTCAATCCTCAGTCCTCAATTCTCAATTCCGAGTCCTCAGTCCTGAATCCTCAACATTCAGCCCTCAGTCCACAACAATCAGTTGTCAATCCTCAATCCTCAACAGAATATCCTCAATCCACAGTTTTCAATACTCAATACTCAATCTGCAATCTTCAAACCTCTATCCACAAACATCAATTCTCATCACTAAACCCTCAACACTCAGTCCCCAATCCTCAATATTCAATCCTCAATCCTCAATCCTCGATCCTCAATCCTCAAACTTCAATCCTCAATGCTCAATCTGCAATCCTCAATGCTCAATACTCAATCCTCAATTCTCAACCCCCAATCGTCAGTCTTCAATCCTCAATTCCCAATCCTCAATCTTCAATCCTCAATCCTCAATCTTCAATCCTCAATCCTCAATCCTCAATCCCCAATCCTTAACCTTCAATCCTCAATACTCAACCTTCAATCCTCAATCCTCAATCCTCAATCCTCAATCCTCTATCCTCAATCCTCAATCCTGAATCCTCAATCCTCAATACTCAATCCTCAATCCTCAATATTCAATCTTCAACCCTCAATCTTCTATCCTAAATCCTCTATCCTCATTCTTCAATCCTCATCACCCAATCCTCAATCTTCAATCCTCAATCCTCAATCCTCTGTTCTCAATCCTCAATCCTCAATCCTCAGACCTCAGACATCAATACCCTACCCGCAGTCCTCATCCGCAATCCACAACCCTCAATCCTCAATCCACAATCTTCAATCCTAAATCCTCAATCCTCAATCCTCAATCCTCAATACTCAATCTTCAATCCTCAATCTTCAGTCCTCAATCCTCAATCCTCAACCTTCAATCCTCAATACTCAACCTTCAATCCTCATTCCTCAATCCTCAATCTTCAATCCTCAATCTTCAATCCTCAAAACTCAATCCTTAATCCTCAACCGTCAATCCTCAATCCTCAATCCTCATTCTTCAATCCTCAATACCAAATCCTCTATCTTCAATCCTCAATACTCAACCATCAATCCTCAATCTTCATTCATCAATGTTCAACCTTCAATCCTCAATCCTCAATCCTCAATCCTCAATCCTCAATCCACAATTCTCAATCCTCAATCCTCAATACCCAATCCTCAATTTTCAATCATCAACCCTCAACACTCAGTCCCCAATCCTCAATATTCAATCCTCAATCCTCTATCCTCAATCCTCAATCCTCAACCTTCAATCCTCAATGCTCAACCTTGAATCCTCAATCCTCAATGCTCAATCCTCAATTCTCAATCCTCAATCGTCAATCTTCAAGCCTCAATACTCAATCTTCAATCCCCTATCCTCAATCCTCAATCCTCAATCCTCAGTCTTCAATCCTCAATACTCATTCTTCAATCCTCAATCCTCAATCCTCATTCTTCAATCCTCAATACCCAATTCCCAATTTTCAATCCTCAATCCTCAATCCTCAATTCTCAATCCTCAATCCTCAGTCCTCAATCCTCAATCATCAATCCTCAATACTCAATCTTTAATCCTCAATCCTCAGTCCTCAATTCTCAATTCCGAGTCCTCAGTCCTGAATCCTCAACATTCAGCCCTCAGTCCACAACAATCAGTTGTCAATCCTCAATCCTCAACAGAATATCCTCAATCCACAGTTTTCAATACTCAATACTCAATCTGCAATCTTCAAACCTCTATCCACAAACATCAATTCTCATCACTAAACCCTCAACACTCAGTCCCCAATCCTCAATATTCAATCCTCAATCCTCAATCCTCGATCCTCAATCCTCAAACTTCAATCCTCAATGCTCAATCTGCAATCCTCAATGCTCAATACTCAATCCTCAATTCTCAACCCCCAATCGTCAGTCTTCAATCCTCAATACTCAATCTTCAATCCTCAGTCCTCAATCCTCAATCCTCTATCCTCATTCTTGAATCCTCAATACCCAATTCTGAATCTTCAATCCTCAATCCTCAATCCTCAATTCTCAATCCTCAATCCTCAGTCCTCAGTCCTCAAACCTCAATCCTCAATCCTCAATCCCCAATCCTCAATCTGCAATCCTCAATCCTCAATCCTCAATCCTCAATCCTAATTCGTCACTCCTCAATACCCAATCCTCAACCTTCAATCCTCAATCCTCAATCCTCAATTCTCAATCCTCAATTCTCAATCCTCAATCCTCAATCCTCAATCCTCAATCTTAAATACTCAATACTCAATCTTCAATCCTCAATCCTCAATCCTCAATCCTCAATCCTCAATCCTCAGTCCTCAATCCCAAATCCTCAATCCTCAATCCTCAATCCTTAACCCTCAATCCTCAGTCCTGAAACCTCAATCCCGAATCCTCAATCCTGAATCCTCAGCCTTCAGCCCTCAGTCCTCAACAATCAATTGTCAATCCTCAATCCTCAATAGAATATCCTCAATTCACAGTATTCAATACTCAATCCCCATTGTTCAATCTTCAAATCTCAATCCACAAACATCAATTCTCATCACTCAACCCTCAACACTCAGTCAACAATATTCAATCCTCAATACTCAATCTTCAATCCTCAATCCTCAGTTCTCAATCCTCAATACTCAATCCTCAATCGTCAATCCTCAATTGCCAATCCTCAATCTTCAATCCTCAATCCTCAATCTTCAATCCTCAATCCTCAATCCTCAATCCCCAATCCTCAACCTTCAATCCTCAATACTCAACCTTCAATCCTCAATCCTCAATCCTCAATCCTCAATCCTTTATCCTCAATCCTCAATCCTGAATCCTCAATCCTCAATACTCAATCTTCAATCCTCAATACTCAATCTTCAACCCTCAATCTTCAATCCTCAATCCTCTATCCTCATTCTTCAATCCTCATCACCCAATCCTCAATCTTCAATCCTCAATCCTCAATCCTCAATTCTCAATCCTCAATCCTCAATCCTCAGACCTCAGACATCAATACCCAACCCTCAGTCCTCATCCGCAATCCACAACCCTCAATCCTCAATCCTCAATCTTCAATCATCAATATTCAATCTTCAATCCTCAATCCTCAATCCTCTATCCTGAATCCTCAATCCTGAATGTTCAATCCTCAATACCCAATCCTCAATCTTCAATCCTAAATCCTCAATCCTCAATCCTCAATCCTCAATACTCAATCTTCAATCCTCAATCCTCAGTCCTCAATCCTCAATCCTCAACCTTCAATCCTCAATACTCAACCTTCAATCCTCAATCCTCAATCCTCAATCCTCAATCCTCAATCTTCAATCCTCAAAACTCAATCTTCAATCCTCAACCGTCAATCCTCAATCCTCAATCCTCATTCTTCAATCCTCAATACCAAATCCTCAATCTTCAATCCTCAATCCTCAATCCTCAATTCGCAATCCTCAATCCTCAATCCTCAGACCTCAAGCATCAATACCCAACCCTCAGTCCTCGTCCTCAATCCACAACGCTCAATCCTCAATCCTCAACCTTCAATCATCAATATTCAACCTTCAATCCTCAACCCTCAGTCCTCAATCCTCCGTCCTTATTCCTCAAACCTCAATCCTCAACCCTCAAACCTCATCCTCAATACTCAATCCTCAATCCTCAATCCTCAATCCTCAATCCTCAATCCTCAATCCTCAATCCTGAATCCTCATACCTCAAACCTCAATCCTCAATCCTCAGTCCTCGTCCTCAATTCTCAATTCTCAATTCTCAATCCTCAATCCTCAATCCTCAATCTTCAATCCTCAATAATCAATCTCCAATCCTAGATCCTCAATCCCCAATCATCAATCCTTAATTCTCAATCTTCAATCCTCAATCCCCAGTCCTCAATCCTCAATTCTCAATCCTCAATCCTCAGTCCTCAGTCCTCAAACCTCAATCCTCAACCCTCAGCCCTCATCCTCAATCCTCAATCCTCGATACTCAATCCTCAATCCTCAATCTTCAATCCTCAATACTCAATCGCTAATCCTCAATCCTCAGTCCTCAAACCTCAATTCTGAGTCCTCAGACCTGAATCCTCAAGCTCCAGCCTTCAGTCCTCAACAATCGTTTGTCAATCCTCAGTCCTCAATAGAATATCCTGAAATCACAGCTTTCAATACTCAATGCTCAATCTGCAATCTTCAAATCTCTATCGACAAACATCAATTCTCACCACTCAACCCTCAACACTCAGTAATCAATGTTCAATCCTCAATCCTCAATCCTCAATACTCAATACTCAATCCTCAATCCTCAATCCTCAATCCTCAATACTCAATCCTCAATCGTCAATCCTCAAACACCAATTCTCAATCTTCAATCCTCTATTCTCAATCCTCAATCCTCAATCCTCAATCCTCAATCTTCAATCCTCAATACTCTATCTTCAATCCTCAATCCTCAATCCTCAGTCCTCAATCCTCAATCCTCAATCATCAATCCTCAATCTTCAATCCTGAATACTCAATCTGCAATGCTCAATCCACAGTCCTCAATCCTCAATCCTAATTCGTCACTCCTCAATACCCAATCCTCAATCTTCAATCCTCAATCCTCAATCCTCAATTCTCAATCCTCAATCCTCAATCCTCAATACTCAATCTTAAATACTCAATACTCAATCTTCAATCCTCAATCCTCACTCCTCAATCCTCAATCCTCAATCCTCAATCCTCAATCCCAAATCCTCAATACTCAATCCTCAATCCTTAACCCTCAATCCTCAGTCCTGAAACCTCAATCCCGAATCCTCAATCCTGAATCCTCAACCTTCAGCCCTCAGTCCTCAACAATCAATTGTCAATCCTCAATCCTCAATGGAATATCCTCAATTCACAGTATTCAATACTGAATCCCCATTCTTCAATCTTCAAATCTCAATCCACAAACATCAATTCTTATCACTCAACCCTCAACACTCAGTCAACAATCTTCAATCTTCAATCCTCAATCCTCGATCCTCAATTCTCAATCCTCAATCCACAATCCTCAATCCTCAATCTTCAATCCTCAATACTCAATCTTCAATACTCAATCCTCAATCCTCAATCCTCAATCCTCAATCCTCAATCCTCAATCCCAAATCCTCAATCCTCAATCCTCAATCCTCAACCCTCAATCCTCAGTCCTGAAACCTCAGTACCGGATCCTCAATCGTGAATCCTCAATCTTCAGCCCTCAGACATCAACAATCAGTTGTCAATCTTCAATCCTCAATAGAATATTATCAATTCACAGTTTTCAATACTCAATACTCAATCTGCAATCTTCAAATCTCTGTCCACAAACATCAATTCTCATCACTCAACCCTCAACACTCCGTCCCCAATCTTCAATCCACAATCCTCAATCCTCAACCTTGAATCCTCAATACTCAATCCTCAATCCTCAATCCTCAATTCTCAATCCTCAACACTGAATCCTCAATCGTCAATCCTCAATCCCCAATCCTCAATTTGTCAATCCTCTATCCTCAATCCTCAATCCTCAATCCTAATTCGTCACTCCTCAATACCCAATCCTCAATCTTCAATCCTCAATCCTCAATCCTCAATTCTCAATACTCAATCCTCAATCCTCAATCCTCAAACTTCAATCCTCAATACTCAACATTCAATACTCATTCCTGAATCCTCAATCCTCAATCCTCATTCCTCAATCCTCAATCCACAATCCCAAATCCTCAATCCTGAATACTCAATCCTCAACCCTCAATCCTCTGTCCTGAAACCTCAATACCGAATCCTTAACCCTGAATCCTCAATCTTCAGCCCTCAGTCCTCAACAATCAATAGTCAATCCTCAATCCTCAATAGAATATCCTCAACTCACCGTTTTCAATACTGAATCCCCATTCTTCAATCCTCAAATCTCAATCCACAAGCATCAATTCTCATCACTCAACCCTCAACACTCAGTCCTCAATCTTCAATCCTCAATCCTAAATCCACAATCGTCAATCCTCAATTCCCAATCCTCAATCCTCAATCCTCAATCCTCATTCTTCAATCCTCAACACCCAATCCTCAATCTTCAATCCTCAATCCTCAGTCCTCAATTCTCAATTCTCAATCCACAGTCCTCTGACCTCAGACATCAATACTCAACCCTCAGTCCTCGTCCGCAATCCACAACCCTCAATCCTCAATCCTCAATCTTCAAACATCAATATTCTATCTTCAATCCTCAATCCTCAATCCTCAATCCTCAATCCTCAATCCTCAATCTTCAATCCTCAATACTTAATCTTCAATCCTCAATCCTCAATCCTCAATCCTCAATCCTCAATCCTCAATCCTCAATCGTCAATCCTCAATTCCCAATCCTCAACCTTCAATCCTCAATCCTCAATCTTCAATCCACAATCCTCAATCCTCAATCCTCAATCCTCAGCCTTCAATCCTCTTTCCTCAATCCTCAATCCTCAATCTTCAATCTTCATTCCTCAATCCTCAATCCTCAATCCTCAATCCTCAATCCTCAATAATCAATCCTCAATACTCAATCTTCAATCCTCTGTCCTCAATCCTCAATCCTCAATCCTCAATCCTCGTCCCTCAAACCTCAATCCTCAACCCTCAGTCCTCATCCTCAATTCTCAATTCTCAATCCTCAATCCTCAATCCTCAATTTCAATCGTCAATAATCTATGTCCAATCCTAGATCATCAATCCCCAAACTTCAATCCTCAATCCTCAATTCTCAATTCTCAATTCTCAATCCTCAATCGTCAACCTTCAATCCTCAATACTCAGTCTTCAATCCTCAATACTCAATCTTTAATCCACAATCCTCAGTCCTCAAACCTCAATTCTGATTCCTCAGTCCTGAATCCTCAACCTTCAGCTCTCAGTCCTCAACAATCAGTTGTCAATCATCAATCCTCAATAGAGTATCCACAATTCACAGTTTTCAATACTCAATACTCAATCTGCAATCTTCAAATCTCTATCCACAAACATCAATTCTCATCACTCAACCCTCAACGCTCAGTCCTCAATCTTCAATCCTCCATCCTCAATCCTCAATCTTCAATCCTCAATACTCAATCTTCAATCCTCAATCCTCAATCTTCAATCATCAATACTCAATCTTCAATCTTCAATCTCAATCCTCAATCCTCAATCCTCAATCCCCAATCGTCAATCCTCAATACTCAATCTTCAATCCTCAATCCTCAATCCTCAATCCTCAATCCTCAATCCTCAATCCTCAATCCTCAATCCTCAATCCTCAATTCTCAACCTTCAATCCCCAATACTCAATCTTCAATCCTCAATACTCAATCCTCAATCCTCAATCGTCATTCTTCAATTCGCAACACCCAATCCTCAATCTTCAATCCTCAATCCTCAATGCTCAATTCTCAATACTCAATCCTCAATCCTCAGACCTCAAACATCAATACTCAACCCTCAGTCCTCGTCCTCAATCCACAACACTCAATCCTCAATCCTCGATCTTCAATCATCAATATTCAATGTTCAATCCTCAATCCTCAATCCTCAATACTCAATCCTCAATCCTCAATGTTCAATCCTCAATCCTCAATCCTCAGTCCTCAATCCTCAATCCTCAATCCTCAATCCTCATTCCTCAACCCTCCATTCTCAGTCCTGAAACCTCAATCCCGAATCCTCAATCCTGAATCCTCAACATTCAGCCCTCAGTCCACAACAATCAGTTGTCAATCCTCAATCCTCAACAGAATATCCTCAATCCACAGTTTTAAATACTCAATACTCAATCTGAAATCTTCAACCCTCTATCCACAAACGTCAATTCTCATCACTAAACCCTCAACACTCAGTCCCCAATCCTCAATATTCAATCCTCAATCCTCAATCCTCGATCCTCAATCCTCAAACTTCAATCCTCAATGCTCAATCTGCAAGCCTCAATGCTCTATAAACAATCCTCAATTCTCAATCCTCAATCGTTAGTCTTCAATCCTCAATACTCAATCTTCAATCCTCAGTCCTCAATCCTCAATCCTCTATCCTCATTCTTGAATCCTCAATACCCAATTCTGAATCTTCAATCCTCAATCCTCAATCCTCAATTCTCAATCCTCAATCCTCAGTCCTCAGTCCTCAAACCTCAATCCTAATTCGTCACTCCTCAATACCCAATCCTCAATCTTCAATCCTCAATCCTCAATCCTCAATTCTCAATCCTCAATCCTCAATCCTCAATCCTCAATCTTAAATACTCAATACTCAATCTTCAATCCTCAATCCTCAATACTCAATCCTCTATCCTCAATCCTCAATCCTGAATCCTCAATCTCAATACTCAATCTTCAATCCTCAATCCTCAATCCTCAATACTCAATCCTCAATCGTCAATCCTCAAACACCAATCCTCAATCTTCAATCCTCTATTCTCAATCCTCAATACTCAATACTCAATCCTCAATCCTCAATCCTCAATCCCCAATCCTCAATCTGCAATCCTCAATCCTCAATCCTCAATCCTCAATCCTAATTCGTCACTCCTCAATACCCAATCCTCAACCTTCAATCCTCAATCCTCAATCCTCAATTCTCAATCCTCAATTCTCAATCCTCAATCCTCAATCCTCAATCCTCAATCTTAAATACTCAATACTCAATCTTCAATCCTCAATCCTCAATCCTCAATCCTCAATCCTCAATCGTCAGTCCTCAATGCCAAATCCTCAATCCTCAATCCTCAATCCTTAACCCTCAATCCTCAGTCCTGAAACCTCAATCCCGAATCCTCAATCCTGAATCCTCAGCCTTCAGCCCTCAGTCCTCAACAATCAATTGTCAATCCTCAATCCTCAATAGAATATCCTCAATTCACAGTATTCAATACTCAATCCCCATTCTTCAATCTTCAAATCTCAATCCACAAACATCAATTCTCATCACTCAACCCTCAACACTCAGTCAACTACCTTCAATCCTCAATACACAATCTTCAATCCTCAGTCCTCAATTCTCAATCCTCAATACTCAATCCTCAATCGTCAATCCTCAATTGCCAATCCTCAATCTTCAATCCTCAATCCTCAATCTTCAATCCTCAATCCTCAATCCTCAATCCCCAATCCTCAACCTTCAATCCTCAATACTCAACCTTCAATCCTCAATCCTCAATCCTCAATCCTCAATCCTTTATCCTCAATCCTCAATCCTGAATCCTCAATCCTCAATACTCAATCTTCAATCCTCAATACTCAATCTTCAACCCTCAATCTTCAATCCTCAATCCTCTATCCTCATTCTTCAATCCTCATCACCCAATCCTCAATCTTCAATCCTCAATCCTCAATCCTCAATTCTCAATCCTCAATCCTCAATCCTCAGACCTCAGACATCAATACCCAACCCTCAGTCCTCATCCGCAATCCACAACCCTCAATCCTCAATCCTCAATCTTCAATCATCAATATTCAATCTTCAATCCTCAATCCTCAATCCTCTATCCTGAATCCTCAATCCTGAATGTTCAATCCTCAATACCCAATCCTCAATCTTCAATCCTAAATCCTCAATCCTCAATCCTCAATCCTCAATACTCAATCTTCAATCCTCAATCCTCAGTCCTCAATCCTCAATCCTCAACCTTCAATCCTCAATACTCAACCTTCAATCCTCAATCCTCAATCCTCAATCCTCAATCCTCAATCTTCAATCCTCAAAACTCAATCTTCAATCCTCAACCGTCAATCCTCAATCCTCAATCCTCATTCTTCAATCCTCAATACCAAATCCTCAATCTTCAATCCTCAATCCTCAATCCTCAATTCGCAATCCTCAATCCTCAATCCTCAGACCTCAAGCATCAATACCCAACCCTCAGTCCTCGTCCTCAATCCACAACGCTCAATCCTCAATCCTCAACCTTCAATCATCAATATTCAACCTTCAATCCTCAACCCTCAGTCCTCAATCCTCCGTCCTTATTCCTCAAACCTCAATCCTCAACCCTCAAACCTCATCCTCAATACTCAATCCTCAATCCTCAATCCTCAATCCTCAATCCTCAATCCTCAATCCTCAATCCTGAATCCTCATACCTCAAACCTCAATCCTCAATCCTCAGTCCTCGTCCTCAATTCTCAATTCTCAATTCTCAATCCTCAATCCTCAATCCTCAATCTTCAATCCTCAATAATCAATCTCCAATCCTAGATCCTCAATCCCCAATCATCAATCCTTAATTCTCAATCTTCAATCCTCAATCCCCAGTCCTCAATCCTCAATTCTCAATCCTCAATCCTCAGTCCTCAGTCCTCAAACCTCAATCCTCAACCCTCAGCCCTCATCCTCAATCCTCAATTCTCGATACTCAATCCTCAATCCTCAATCTTCAATCCTCAATACTCAATCGTTAATCCTCAATCCTCAGTCCTCAAACCTCAATTCTGAGTCCTCAGACCTGAATCCTCAAGCTCCAGCCTTCAGTCCTCAACAATCGTTTGTCAATCCTCAGTCCTCAATAGAATATCCTGAAATCACAGCTTTCAATACTCAATGCTCAATCTGCAATCTTCAAATCTCTATCGACAAACATCAATTCTCACCACTCAACCCTCAACACTCAGTAATCAATGTTCAATCCTCAATCCTCAATCCTCAATACTCAACACTCAATCCTCAATCCTCAATCCTCAATCCTCAATACTCAATCCTCAATCGTCAATCCTCAAACACCAATTCTCAATCTTCAATCCTCTATTCTCAATCCTCAATCCTCAATCCTCAATCCTCAATCTTCAATCCTCAATACTCTATCTTCAATCCTCAATCCTCAATCCTCAGTCCTCAATCCTCAATCCTCAATCATCAATCCTCAATCTTCAATCCTGAATACTCAATCTGCAATGCTCAATCCACAGTCCTCAATCCTCAATCCTAATTCGTCACTCCTCAATACCCAATCCTCAATCTTCAATCCTCAATCCTCAATCCTCAATTCTCAATCCTCAATCCTCAATCCTCAATACTCAATCTTAAATACTCAATACTCAATCTTCAATCCTCAATCCTCACTCCTCAATCCTCAATCCTCAATCCTCAATCCTCAATCCCAAATCCTCAATACTCAATCCTCAATCCTTAACCCTCAATCCTCAGTCCTGAAACCTCAATCCCGAATCCTCAATCCTGAATCCTCAACCTTCAGCCCTCAGTCCTCAACAATCAATTGTCAATCCTCAATCCTCAATGGAATATCCTCAATTCACAGTATTCAATACTGAATCCCCATTCTTCAATCTTCAAATCTCAATCCACAAACATCAATTCTTATCTCTCAACCCTCAACACTCAGTCAACAATCTTCAATCCTCAATACTCAATCTTCAATCCTCAATCCTCAATTCTCAATCCTCAATACTCAATCCTCAATCGTCAATCCTCAATTCCCAATCCTCAATCTTCAATCCTCAATCCTCAATCTTCAATCCTCAATCCTCAATCCTCAATCCCCAATCCTTAATCTTCAATCCTCAATACTCAACCTTCAATCCTCAATCCTCAATCCTCAATCCTCAATCCTCTATCCTCAATCCTCAATCCTGAATCCTCAATCCTCAATACTCAATCCTCAATCCTCAATACTCAATCTTCAACCCTCAATCTTCAATCCTAAATCCTCTATCCTCATTCTTCAATCCTCATCACCCAATCCTCAATCTTCAATCCTCAATCCTCAATCCTCTGTTCTCAATCCTCAATCCTCAATCCTCAGACCTCAGACATCAATACCCTACCCGCAGTCCTCATCCGCAATCCACAACCCTCAATCCTCAATCCACAATCTTCAATCCTAAATCCTCAATCCTCAATCCTCAATCCTCAATACTCAATCTTCAATCCTCAATCCTCAGTCCTCAATCCTCAATCCTCAACCTTCAATCCTCAATACTCAACCTTCAATCCTCATTCCTCAATCCTCAATCTTCAATCCTCAATCTTCAATCCTCAAAACTCAATCCTTAATCCTCAACCGTCAATCCTCAATCCTCAATCCTCATTCTTCAATCCTCAATACCAAATCCTCTATCTTCAATCCTCAATACTCAACCCTCAATCCTCAATCTTCATTCATCAATGTTCAACCTTCAATCCTCAATCCTCAATCCTCAATCCTCAATCCTCAATCCACAATTCTCAATCCTCAATCCTCAATACCCAATCCTCAATTTTCAATCATCAACCCTCAACACTCAGTCCCCAATCCTCAATATTCAATCCTCAATCCTCTATCCTCAATCCTCAATCTTCAACCTTCAATCCTCAATGCTCAACCTTGTATCCTCAATCCTCAATGCTCAATCCTCAATTCTCAATCCTCAATCGTCAATCTTCAAGCCTCAATACTCAATCTTCAATCCCCTATCCTCAATCCTCAATCCTCAATCCTCAGTCTTCAATCCTCAATACTCATTCTTCAATCCTCAATCCTCAATCCTCATTCTTCAATCCTCAATACCCAATTCCCAATTTTCAATCCTCAATCCTCAATCCTCAATTCTCAATCCTCAATCCTCAGTCCTCAATCCTCAATCATCAATCCTCAATACTCAATCTTTAATCCTCAATCCTCAGTCCTCAATTCTCAATTCCGAGTCCTCAGTCCTGAATCCTCAACATTCAGCCCTCAGTCCACAACAATCAGTTGTCAATCCTCAATCCTCAACAGAATATCCTCAATCCACAGTTTTCAATACTCAATACTCAATCTGCAATCTTCAAACCTCTATCCACAAACATCAATTCTCATCACTAAACCCTCAACACTCAGTCCCCAATCCTCAATATTCAATCCTCAATCCTCAATCCTCGATCCTCAATCCTCAAACTTCAATCCTCAATGCTCAATCTGCAATCCTCAATGCTCAATACTCAATCCTCAATTCTCAACCCCCAATCGTCAGTCTTCAATCCTCAATACTCAATCTTCAATCCTCAGTCCTCAATCCTCAATCCTCTATCCTCATTCTTGAATCCTCAATACCCAATTCTGAATCTTCAATCCTCAATCCTCAATCCTCAATTCTCAATCCTCAATCCTCAGTCCTCAGTCCTCAAACCTCAATCCTCAATCCTCAATCCCCAATCCTCAATCTGCAATCCTCAATCCTCAATCCTCAATCCTCAATCCTAATTCGTCACTCCTCAATACCCAATCCTCAACCTTCAATCCTCAATCCTCAATCCTCAATTCTCAATCCTCAATTCTCAATCCTCAATCCTCAATCCTCAATCCTCAATCTTAAATACTCAATACTCAATCTTCAATCCTCAATCCTCAATCCTCAATCCTCAATCCTCAATCC
The DNA here is from genome assembly GCF_051401765.1 of Calliopsis andreniformis. NCBI lineage: Eukaryota > Metazoa > Arthropoda > Insecta > Hymenoptera > Andrenidae > Calliopsis > Calliopsis andreniformis. Next base: position 416,399 of record NW_027480604.1, read on the forward strand.
TCAGTCCTCAATGCCAAATCCTCAATCCTCAATCCTCAATCCTTAACCCTCAATCCTCAGTCCTGAAACCTCAATCCCGAATCCTCAATCCTGAATCCTCAGCCTTCAGCCCTCAGTCCTCAACAATCAATGGTCAATCCTCAATCCTCAATAGAATATCCTCAATTCACAGTATTCAATACTCAATCCCCATTCTTCAATCTTCAAATCTCAATCCACAAACATCAATTCTCATCACTCAACCCTCAACACTCAGTCAACTACCTTCAATCCTCAATACACAATCTTCAATCCTCAGTCCTCAATTCTCAATCCTCAATACTCAATCCTCAATCGTCAATCCTCAATTGCCAATCCTCAATCTTCAATCCTCAATCCTCAATCCTCAATCCCCAATCCTCAATCTTCAATCCTCAATACTCAACCTTCAATCCTCAATCCTCAATCCTCAATCCTCAATCCTCTATCCTCAATCCTCAATCCTGAATCCTCAATCCTCAATACTCAATCCTCGCTCCTCAATACTCAATCTTCAACCCTCAATCTTCAATCCTAAATCCTCTATCCTCATTCTTCAATCCTCATCACCCAATCCTCAATCTTCAATCCTCAATCCTCAATCCTCAATCCTCAATCCTCAATCCTCAATCTTAAATACTCAATACTCAATCTTCAATCCTCAATCCTCAATCCTCAATCCTCAATCCTCAATCCTCAATCCCAAATCCTCAATCCTCAATCCTCAATCCTTAACCCTCAATCCTCAGTCCTGAAACCTCAATCCCGAATCCTCAATCCTGAATCCTCAGCCTTCAGCCCTCAGTCCTCAACAATCAATTGTCAATCCTCAATCCTCAATAGAATATCCTCAATTCACAGTATTCAATACTCAATCCCCATTCTTCAATCTTCAAATCTCAATCCACAAACATCAATTCTCATCACTCAACCCTCAACACTCAGTCAACAATATTCAATCCTCAATACTCAATCTTCAATCCTCAATCCTCAGTTCTCAATCCTCAATACTCAATCCTCAATCGTCAATCCTCAATTGCCAATCCTCAATCTTCAATCCTCAATCCTCAATCTTCAATCCTCAATCCTCAATCCTCAATCCCCAATCCTCAACCTTCAATCCTCAATACTCAACCTTCAATCCTCAATCCTCAATCCTCAATCCTCAATCCTTTATCCTCAATCCTCAATCCTGAATCCTCAATCCTCAATACTCAATCTTCAATCCTCAATACTCAATCTTCAACCCTCAATCTTCAATCCTCAATCCTCTATCCTCATTCTTCAATCCTCATCACCCAATCCTCAATCTTCAATCCTCAATCCTCAATCCTCAATTCTCAATCCTCAATCCTCAATCCTCAGACCTCAGACATCAATACCCAACCCTCAGTCCTCATCCGCAATCCACAACCCTCAATCCTCAATCCTCAATCTTCAATCATCAATATTCAATCTTCAATCCTCAATCCTCAATCCTCTATCCTGAATCCTCAATCCTGAATGTTCAATCCTCAATACCCAATCCTCAATCTTCAATCCTAAATCCTCAATCCTCAATCCTCAATCCTCAATACACAATCTTCAATCCTCAATCCTCAGTCCTCAATCCTCAATCCTCAACCTTCAATCCTCAATACTCAACCTTCAATCCTCAATCCTCAATCCTCAATCCTCAATCCTCAATCTTCAATCCTCAAAACTCAATCTTCAATCCTCAACCGTCAATCCTCAATCCTCAATCCTCATTCTTCAATCCTCAATACCAAATCCTCAATCTTCAATCCTCAATCCTCAATCCTCAATTCGCAATCCTCAATCCTCAATCCTCAGACCTCAAGCATCAATACCCAACCCTCAGTCCTCGTCCTCAATCCACAACGCTCAATCCTCAATCCTCAACCTTCAATCATCAATATTCAACCTTCAATCCTCAACCCTCAGTCCTCAATCCTCCGTCCTTATTCCTCAAACCTCAATCCTCAACCCTCAAACCTCATCCTCAATACTCAATCCTCAATCCTCAATCCTCAATCCTCAATCCTCAATCCTCAATCCTCAATCCTGAATCCTCATACCTCAAACCTCAATCCTCAATCCTCAGTCCTCGTCCTCAATTCTCAATTCTCAATTCTCAATTCTCAATCCTCAATCCTCAATCCTCAATCTTCAATCCTCAATAATCAATCTCCAATCCTAGATCCTCAATCCCCAATCATCAATCCTTAATTCTCAATCTTCAATCCTCAATCCCCAGTCCTCAATCCTCAATTCTCAATCTTCAACCCTCAATCTTCAATCCTAAATCCTCTATCCTCATTCTTCAATCCTCATCACCCAATCCTCAATCTTCAATCCTCAATCCTCAATCCTCTGTTCTCAATCCTCAATCCTCAATCCTCAGACCTCAGACATCAATACCCTACCCGCAGTCCTCATCCGCAATCCACAACCCTCAATCCTCAATCCACAATCTTCAATCCTAAATCCTCAATCCTCAATCCTCAATCCTCAATACTCAATCTTCAATCCTCAATCCCCAGTCCTCAATCCTCAATCCTCAACCTTCAATCCTCAATACTCAACCTTCAATCCTCATTCCTCAATCCTCAATCTTCAATCCTCAATCTTCAATCCTCAAAACTCAATCCTTAATCCTCAACCGTCAATCCTCAATCCTCAATCCTCATTCTTCAATCCTCAATACCAAATCCTCTATCTTCAATCCTCAATACTCAACCCTCAATCCTCAATCTTCATTCATCAATGTTCAACCTTCAATCCTCAATCCTCAATCCTCAATCCTCAATCCTCAATCCACAATTCTCAATCCTCAATCCTCAATACCCAATCCTCAATTTTCAATCATCAACCCTCAACACTCAGTCCCCAATCCTCAATATTCAATCCTCAATCCTCTATCCTCAATCCTCAATCCTCAACCTTCAATCCTCAATGCTCAACCTTGAATCCTCAATCCTCAATGCTCAATCCTCAATTCTCAATCCTCAATCGTCAATCTTCAAGCCTCAATACTCAATCTTCAATCCCCTATCCTCAATCCTCAATCCTCAATCCTCAGTCTTCAATCCTCAATACTCATTCTTCAATCCTCAATCCTCAATCCTCATTCTTCAATCCTCAATACCCAATTCCCAATTTTCAATCCTCAATCCTCAATCCTCAATTCTCAATCCTCAATCCTCAGTCCTCAATCCTCAATCCTCAATCATCAATCCTCAATACTCAATCTTTAATCCTCAATCCTCAGTCCTCAATTCTCAATTCCGAGTCCTCAGTCCTGAATCCTCAACATTCAGCCCTCAGTCCACAACAATCAGTTGTCAATCCTCAATCCTCAACAGAATATCCTCAATCCACAGTTTTCAATACTCAATACTCAATCTGCAATCTTCAAACCTCTATCCACAAACATCAATTCTCATCACTAAACCCTCAACACTCAGTCCCCAATCCTCAATATTCAATCCTCAATCCTCAATCCTCGATCCTCAATCCTCAAACTTCAATCCTCAATGCTCAATCTGCAATCCTCAATGCTCAATACTCAATCCTCAATTCTCAACCCCCAATCGTCAGTCTTCAATCCTCAATACTCAATCTTCAATCCTCAGTCCTCAATCCTCAATCCTCTATCCTCATTCTTGAATCCTCAATACCCAATTCTGAATCTTCAATCCTCAATCCTCAATCCTCAATTCTCAATCCTCAATCCTCAGTCCTCAGTCCTCAAACCTCAATCCTCAATCCTCAATCCCCAATCCTCAATCTGCAATCCTCAATCCTCAATCCTCAATCCTCAATCCTAATTCGTCACTCCTCAATACCCAATCCTCAACCTTCAATCCTCAATCCTCAATCCTCAATTCTCAATCCTCAATTCTCAATCCTCAATCCTCAATCCTCAATCCTCAATCTTAAATACTCAATACTCAATCTTCAATCCTCAATCCTCAATCCTCAATCCTCAATCCTCAATCCTCAGTCCTCAATCCCAAATCCTCAATCCTCAATCCTCAATCCTTAACCCTCAATCCTCAGTCCTGAAACCTCAATCCCGAATCCTCAATCCTGAATCCTCAGCCTTCAGCCCTCAGTCCTCAACAATCAATTGTCAATCCTCAATCCTCAATAGAATATCCTCAATTCACAGTATTCAATACTCAATCCCCATTGTTCAATCTTCAAATCTCAATCCACAAACATCAATTCTCATCACTCAACCCTCAACACTCAGTCAACAATATTCAATCCTCAATACTCAATCTTCAATCCTCAATCCTCAGTTCTCAATCCTCAATACTCAATCCTCAATCGTCAATCCTCAATTGCCAATCCTCAATCTTCAATCCTCAATCCTCAATCTTCAATCCTCAATCCTCAATCCTCAATCCCCAATCCTCAACCTTCAATCCTCAATACTCAACCTTCAATCCTCAATCCTCAATCCTCAATCCTCAATCCTTTATCCTCAATCCTCAATCCTGAATCCTCAATCCTCAATACTCAATCTTCAATCCTCAATACTCAATCTTCAACCCTCAATCTTCAATCCTCAATCCTCTATCCTCATTCTTCAATCCTCATCACCCAATCCTCAATCTTCAATCCTCAATCCTCAATCCTCAATTCTCAATCCTCAATCCTCAATCCTCAGACCTCAGACATCAATACCCAACCCTCAGTCCTCATCCGCAATCCACAACCCTCAATCCTCAATCCTCAATCTTCAATCATCAATATTCAATCTTCAATCCTCAATCCTCAATCCTCTATCCTGAATCCTCAATCCTGAATGTTCAATCCTCAATACCCAATCCTCAATCTTCAATCCTAAATCCTCAATCCTCAATCCTCAATCCTCAATACTCAATCTTCAATCCTCAATCCTCAGTCCTCAATCCTCAATCCTCAACCTTCAATCCTCAATACTCAACCTTCAATCCTCAATCCTCAATCCTCAATCCTCAATCCTCAATCTTCAATCCTCAAAACTCAATCTTCAATCCTCAACCGTCAATCCTCAATCCTCAATCCTCATTCTTCAATCCTCAATACCAAATCCTCAATCTTCAATCCTCAATCCTCAATCCTCAATTCGCAATCCTCAATCCTCAATCCTCAGACCTCAAGCATCAATACCCAACCCTCAGTCCTCGTCCTCAATCCACAACGCTCAATCCTCAATCCTCAACCTTCAATCATCAATATTCAACCTTCAATCCTCAACCCTCAGTCCTCAATCCTCCGTCCTTATTCCTCAAACCTCAATCCTCAACCCTCAAACCTCATCCTCAATACTCAATCCTCAATCCTCAATCCTCAATCCTCAATCCTCAATCCTCAATCCTCAATCCTGAATCCTCATACCTCAAACCTCAATCCTCAATCCTCAGTCCTCGTCCTCAATTCTCAATTCTCAATTCTCAATCCTCAATCCTCAATCCTCAATCTTCAATCCTCAATAATCAATCTCCAATCCTAGATCCTCAATCCCCAATCATCAATCCTTAATTCTCAATCTTCAATCCTCAATCCCCAGTCCTCAATCCTCAATTCTCAATCCTCAATCCTCAGTCCTCAGTCCTCAAACCTCAATCCTCAACCCTCAGCCCTCATCCTCAATCCTCAATCCTCGATACTCAATCCTCAATCCTCAATCTTCAATCCTCAATACTCAATCGCTAATCCTCAATCCTCAGTCCTCAAACCTCAATTCTGAGTCCTCAGACCTGAATCCTCAAGCTCCAGCCTTCAGTCCTCAACAATCGTTTGTCAATCCTCAGTCCTCAATAGAATATCCTGAAATCACAGCTTTCAATACTCAATGCTCAATCTGCAATCTTCAAATCTCTATCGACAAACATCAATTCTCACCACTCAACCCTCAACACTCAGTAATCAATGTTCAATCCTCAATCCTCAATCCTCAATACTCAATACTCAATCCTCAATCCTCAATCCTCAATCCTCAATACTCAATCCTCAATCGTCAATCCTCAAACACCAATTCTCAATCTTCAATCCTCTATTCTCAATCCTCAATCCTCAATCCTCAATCCTCAATCTTCAATCCTCAATACTCTATCTTCAATCCTCAATCCTCAATCCTCAGTCCTCAATCCTCAATCCTCAATCATCAATCCTCAATCTTCAATCCTGAATACTCAATCTGCAATGCTCAATCCACAGTCCTCAATCCTCAATCCTAATTCGTCACTCCTCAATACCCAATCCTCAATCTTCAATCCTCAATCCTCAATCCTCAATTCTCAATCCTCAATCCTCAATCCTCAATACTCAATCTTAAATACTCAATACTCAATCTTCAATCCTCAATCCTCACTCCTCAATCCTCAATCCTCAATCCTCAATCCTCAATCCCAAATCCTCAATACTCAATCCTCAATCCTTAACCCTCAATCCTCAGTCCTGAAACCTCAATCCCGAATCCTCAATCCTGAATCCTCAACCTTCAGCCCTCAGTCCTCAACAATCAATTGTCAATCCTCAATCCTCAATGGAATATCCTCAATTCACAGTATTCAATACTGAATCCCCATTCTTCAATCTTCAAATCTCAATCCACAAACATCAATTCTTATCACTCAACCCTCAACACTCAGTCAACAATCTTCAATCTTCAACCCTCAATCCTCGATCCTCAATTCTCAATCCTCAATCCACAATCCTCAATCCTCAATCTTCAATCCTCAATACTCAATCTTCAATACTCAATCCTCAATCCTCAATCCTCAATCCTCAATCCTCAATCCTCAATCCCAAATCCTCAATCCTCAATCCTCAATCCTCAACCCTCAATCCTCAGTCCTGAAACCTCAATACCGGATCCTCAATCGTGAATCCTCAATCTTCAGCCCTCAGACATCAACAATCAGTTGTCAATCTTCAATCCTCAATAGAATATTATCAATTCACAGTTTTCAATACTCAATACTCAATCTGCAATCTTCAAATCTCTGTCCACAAACATCAATTCTCATCACTCAACCCTCAACACTCCGTCCCCAATCTTCAATCCACAATCCTCAATCCTCAACCTTGAATCCTCAATACTCAATCCTCAATCCTCAATCCTCAATTCTCAATCCTCAACACTGAATCCTCAATCGTCAATCCTCAATCCCCAATCCTCAATTTGTCAATCCTCTATCCTCAATCCTCAATCCTCAATCCTAATTCGTCACTCCTCAATACCCAATCCTCAATCTTCAATCCTCAATCCTCAATCCTCAATTCTCAATACTCAATCCTCAATCCTCAATCCTCAAACTTCAATCCTCAATACTCAACATTCAATACTCATTCCTGAATCCTCAATCCTCAATCCTCATTCCTCAATCCTCAATCCACAATCCCAAATCCTCAATCCTGAATACTCAATCCTCAACCCTCAATCCTCTGTCCTGAAACCTCAATACCGAATCCTTAACCCTGAATCCTCAATCTTCAGCCCTCAGTCCTCAACAATCAATAGTCAATCCTCAATCCTCAATAGAATATCCTCAACTCACCGTTTTCAATACTGAATCCCCATTCTTCAATCCTCAAATCTCAATCCACAAGCATCAATTCTCATCACTCAACCCTCAACACTCAGTCCTCAATCTTCAATCCTCAATCCTAAATCCACAATCGTCAATCCTCAATTCCCAATCCTCAATCCTCAATCCTCAATCCTCATTCTTCAATCCTCAACACCCAATCCTCAATCTTCAATCCTCAATCCTCAGTCCTCAATTCTCAATTCTCAATCCACAGTCCTCAGACCTCAGACATCAATACTCAACCCTCAGTCCTCGTCCGCAATCCACAACCCTCAATCCTCAATCCTCAATCTTCAAACATCAATATTCTATCTTCAATCCTCAATCCTCAATCCTCAATCCTCAATCCTCAATCCTCAATCTTCAATCCTCAATACTTAATCTTCAATCCTCAATCCTCAATCCTCAATCCTCAATCCTCAATCCTCAATCCTCAATCGTCAATCCTCAATTCCCAATCCTCAACCTTCAATCCTCAATCCTCAATCTTCAATCCACAATCCTCAATCCTCAATCCTCAATCCTCAGCCTTCAATCCTCTTTCCTCAATCCTCAATCCTCAATCTTCAATCTTCATTCCTCAATCCTCAATCCTCAATCCTCAATCCTCAATCCTCAATAATCAATCCTCAATACTCAATCTTCAATCCTCTGTCCTCAATCCTCAATCCTCAATCCTCAATCCTCGTCCCTCAAACCTCAATCCTCAACCCTCAGTCCTCATCCTCAATTCTCAATTCTCAATCCTCAATCCTCAATCCTCAATTTCAATCGTCAATAATCTATGTCCAATCCTAGATCATCAATCCCCAAACTTCAATCCTCAATCCTCAATTCTCAATTCTCAATTCTCAATCCTCAATCGTCAACCTTCAATCCTCAATACTCAGTCTTCAATCCTCAATACTCAATCTTTAATCCACAATCCTCAGTCCTCAAACCTCAATTCTGATTCCTCAGTCCTGAATCCTCAACCTTCAGCTCTCAGTCCTCAACAATCAGTTGTCAATCATCAATCCTCAATAGAGTATCCACAATTCACAGTTTTCAATACTCAATACTCAATCTGCAATCTTCAAATCTCTATCCACAAACATCAATTCTCATCACTCAACCCTCAACGCTCAGTCCTCAATCTTCAATCCTCCATCCTCAATCCTCAATCTTCAATCCTCAATACTCAATCTTCAATCCTCAATCCTCAATCTTCAATCATCAATACTCAATCTTCAATCTTCAATCTCAATCCTCAATCCTCAATCCTCAATCCCCAATCGTCAATCCTCAATACTCAATCTTCAATCCTCAATCCTCACTCCTCAATCCTCAATCCTCAATCCTCAATCCTCAATCCCAAATCCTCAATACTCAATCCTCAATCCTTAACCCTCAATCCTCAGTCCTGAAACCTCAATCCCGAATCCTCAATCCTGAATCCTCAACCTTCAGCCCTCAGTCCTCAACAATCAATTGTCAATCCTCAATCCTCAATGGAATATCCTCAATTCACAGTATTCAATACTGAATCCCCATTCTTCAATCTTCAAATCTCAATCCACAAACATCAATTCTTATCACTCAACCCTCAACACTCAGTCAACAATCTTCAATCTTCAATCCTCAATCCTCGATCCTCAATTCTCAATCCTCAATCCACAATCCTCAATCCTCAATCTTCAATCCTCAATACTCAATCTTCAATACTCAATCCTCAATCCTCAATCCTCAATCCTCAATCCTCAATCCTCAATCCCAAATCCTCAATCCTCAATCCTCAATCCTCAACCCTCAATCCTCAGTCCTGAAACCTCAATACCGGATCCTCAATCGTGAATCCTCAATCTTCAGCCCTCAGACATCAACAATCAGTTGTCAATCTTCAATCCTCAATAGAATATTATCAATTCACAGTTTTCAATACTCAATACTCAATCTGCAATCTTCAAATCTCTGTCCACAAACATCAATTCTCATCACTCAACCCTCAACACTCCGTCCCCAATCTTCAATCCACAATCCTCAATCCTCAACCTTGAATCCTCAATACTCAATCCTCAATCCTCAATCCTCAATTCTCAATCCTCAACACTGAATCCTCAATCGTCAATCCTCAATCCCCAATCCTCAATTTGTCAATCCTCTATCCTCAATCCTCAATCCTCAATCCTAATTCGTCACTCCTCAATACCCAATCCTCAATCTTCAATCCTCAATCCTCAATCCTCAATTCTCAATACTCAATCCTCAATCCTCAATCCTCAAACTTCAATCCTCAATACTCAACATTCAATACTCATTCCTGAATCCTCAATCCTCAATCCTCATTCCTCAATCCTCAATCCACAATCCCAAATCCTCAATCCTGAATACTCAATCCTCAACCCTCAATCCTCTGTCCTGAAACCTCAATACCGAATCCTTAACCCTGAATCCTCAATCTTCAGCCCTCAGTCCTCAACAATCAATAGTCAATCCTCAATCCTCAATAGAATATCCTCAACTCACCGTTTTCAATACTGAATCCCCATTCTTCAATCCTCAAATCTCAATCCACAAGCATCAATTCTCATCACTCAACCCTCAACACTCAGTCCTCAATCTTCAATCCTCAATCCTAAATCCACAATCGTCAATCCTCAATTCCCAATCCTCAATCCTCAATCCTCAATCCTCATTCTTCAATCCTCAACACCCAATCCTCAATCTTCAATCCTCAATCCTCAGTCCTCAATTCTCAATTCTCAATCCACAGTCCTCAGACCTCAGACATCAATACTCAACCCTCAGTCCTCGTCCGCAATCCACAACCCTCAATCCTCAATCCTCAATCTTCAAACATCAATATTCTATCTTCAATCCTCAATCCTCAATCCTCAATCCTCAATCCTCAATCCTCAATCTTCAATCCTCAATACTTAATCTTCAATCCTCAATCCTCAATCCTCAATCCTCAATCCTCAATCCTCAATCCTCAATCGTCAATCCTCAATTCCCAATCCTCAACCTTCAATCCTCAATCCTCAATCTTCAATCCACAATCCTCAATCCTCAATCCTCAATCCTCAGCCTTCAATCTTCATTCCTCAATCCTCAATCCTCAATCCTCAATCCTCAATCCTCAATAATCAATCCTCAATACTCAATCTTCAATCCTCTGTCCTCAATCCTCAATCCTCAATCCTCAATCCTCGTCCCTCAAACCTCAATCCTCAACCCTCAGTCCTCATCCTCAATTCTCAATTCTCAATCCTCAATCCTCAATCCTCAATTTCAATCGTCAATAATCTATGTCCAATCCTAGATCATCAATCCCCAAACTTCAATCCTCAATCCTCAATTCTCAATTCTCAATTCTCAATCCTCAATCGTCAACCTTCAATCCTCAATACTCAGTCTTCAATCCTCAATACTCAATCTTTAATCCACAATCCTCAGTCCTCAAACCTCAATTCTGATTCCTCAGTCCTGAATCCTCAACCTTCAGCTCTCAGTCCTCAACAATCAGTTGTCAATCATCAATCCTCAATAGAGTATCCACAATTCACAGTTTTCAATACTCAATACTCAATCTGCAATCTTCAAATCTCTATCCACAAACATCAATTCTCATCACTCAACCCTCAACGCTCAGTCCTCAATCTTCAATCCTCCATCCTCAATCCTCAATCTTCAATCCTCAATACTCAATCTTCAATCCTCAATCCTCAATCTTCAATCATCAATACTCAATCTTCAATCTTCAATCTCAATCCTCAATCCTCAATCCTCAATCCCCAATCGTCAATCCTCAATACTCAATCTTCAATCCTCAATCCTCAATCCTCAATCCTCAATCCTCAATCCTCAATCCTCAATCCTCAATCCTCAATCCTCAATTCTCAACCTTCAATCCCCAATACTCAATCTTCAATCCTCAATACTCAATCCTCAATCCTCAATCGTCATTCTTCAATTCGCAACACCCAATCCTCAATCTTCAATCCTCAATCCTCAATGCTCAATTCTCAATACTCAATCCTCAATCCTCAGACCTCAAACATCAATACTCAACCCTCAGTCCTCGTCCTCAATCCACAACACTCAATCCTCAATCCTCGATCTTCAATCATCAATATTCAATGTTCAATCCTCAATCCTCAATCCTCAATACTCAATCCTCAATCCTCAATGTTCAATCCTCAATCCTCAATCCTCAGTCCTCAATCCTCAATCCTCAATCCTCAATCCTCATTCCTCAACCCTCCATTCTCAGTCCTGAAACCTCAATCCCGAATCCTCAATCCTGAATCCTCAATCTTCAGCCCTCAGCCCTCAACAATCAGTTGTCAATCCTCAATCCACAATAGAATGTCCTCAATTCGCAGGTTTCAGTACTCAATACTCAATCTGCAATCCTCTAGTCTCTGTCCGCAAGCATCAATCCTCATCACTCAACCCTCAACACTCAGTCCCCAATCCTCAATCTTCAATCCTCAATCCTCAACCCTCAATCCTCAATCCTCAATCTTCAATCCTCAATGCTCAATCTTCAAACCTCAATCCTCAATCCTCAATCTTCAATCCTCAATCCTCAATCCTCATTCGTCAAACGCCAATCCTGAATACGCAATCTTCAATTATCAATCCTCAATCCTCAATCCTCAACCCTCATTCTTCAATACCCAATACCCAATCCTCAATCTTCAATCCACAATCCTCAATCCTCAATTCTCAATCCTCAATCCTCAGTCCTCAGACCTCAAACCTGAATCCTCAACCCTCAGCCCTCATACTCAATCCTCAATCCTCAATCCTTAATCCTCAATCTTCAATCCTCAATACTCAATATTCAACCCTCAATCCTCAGTCCTCAAACCTCAATCCCGAATCCTCAATCCTGAATCCTCAATCTTCAGCCCTCAGTCCTCAACAATCAATTGTCAATCCACAATCCTCAATAGAATAACCTCAATTCACAGTTTTCAATACTCAATCCCCATTCTTCAATCTTCAAATCTCAATCCACAATCATCAATTCTCGTCACTCAACCCTCAACACTCAGTCCTCAATCTTCAATCTTCAATCCTCAATCCTCAATCGTCAATCCTTAATCCTCAATCCTCAATCCTCAACCTTCAATCCTCAATCCTCAACCCTCAATACTCAATCCTCAATCCTCAATCTTCAATCCTCAATACTCAATCTTCAACCCTCAATCTTCAAACCTCAATCCTCAATCCTCGATCCGCATTCTTCAATCCTCAACACCCAATTCCCAATCTTCAATCCACAATCCTCAATCCTCAATTCTCAATCCTCAATCCTCAATCCTCAGACCACAAACATGAATACTCAACCCTCAGTCCTCGTCCGCAATCCACAACCCTCAATCCTCAACCTTCATACATCAATATTCAACCTTCAATCCTCAATCCTGAATCTTCAATCCTCAACCTTCAGCCCTCAGTCCTCAACAATAAAATGTCAATCCTCAATCCTCAATAGAATAGCCTCAATTCACAGCTTTCAATACTCAATCCCCATTCGTCAATCCTCAAATCTCTATCCACAAAGATCAATTCTCATCACTCAACCCTCAACACTCAGTCCTCAATCTTCAATCCTCAATCCTAAATCCTCGATCTTCAATCCTCAATACTCAATGTTCAATCCTCAATCCTCAATTCTCAATCCTCAATACTCTATCTTCAATCCTCAATACTCAATCTTCAACCCTCAATCTTCAATCTTCAATCCTCAATCCTCATTCTTCAATCCTCAACACCCAATTCTCAATCTTCAATGCTCAATCCTCAATCCTCAATTCTCAATGCTCAATCCTCAATCCTCAGACCACAAACATCAATACTCAACCCTCAGTCCTCGTCCGCAATCCACAACCCTCGATCCTCTATCCTCAATCTTCATACATCATTATTCAACCTCCCATCCTCAATCCTCAATCCTCAATCCTCAATCCTCAATCCTCAATCCTCAATCCTCATTCCTCAATACCCAATCCTCAATCCTCAATCATCAATCCTCAATCCTCAATCCTCAATCCCGAATCCTCAATCCTGAATCCTCAACCTTCTGCCCTCAGTCCTCAACAATCAATTGTCAATCCTCAATCCTCAATAGAATATCCTCAATTCACAGTATTCAATACTCAATCCCCATTCTTCAATCTTCAGATCTCAATCCACAAACATCAATTCTTATCACTCAACCCTCACCACTCAGTCAACAATCTTCAATCCTCAATACTCAATCTTCAATCCTCAATCCTCAGTTCTCAATCCTCAATACTCAATCCTCAATCGTCAATCCTCAATTCCCGATCCTCAATCTTCAGTCCTCAATCCTCAATCTTCAATCCTCAATCCTCAATCCTCAATCCCCAATCCTCAATCTTCAATACTCAATACTCAACCTTCAATGCTCAATCCTCAATCCTCAATCCTCAATCCTCTATCCTCAATCCTCAATCCTGAATCCTCAATCCTCAATACTCAATCTTCAATCCTCAATCCTCAATCCTCAGTCCTCAATCCTCAATCCTCAATCCTCAATCCTTAATCTTCAATCCTCAATACTCAATCCTCAATCCTCAATCTTCAATCTTCAATCCTCAATAATCAATCTTCAACCCTCAATCTTCAATCCTCAATCCTCAATCCTCATTCTTCAATCCTCAACACACAATTCTCAATCTTCAATCCTCAATCCTCAATCCACAATTCTCAATCCGCAATTCTCAATCCTCAGAGCTCAAACATCAATACTCAACCCTCAGTCCTCGTCCGCAATCCACAACCCTCAATCCTCAATCTTCATTCATCCATATTCAACCTTCAATCCTCAATCCTCAATCCTCAATCCTCAATCCTCAATCCACAATCCAAAATCCTCAATCCTCAATACCCAATCCTCAATTTTCAATCATCAACCCTCAACACTCAGTCCCCAATCCTCAATATTCAATCCTCAATCCTCTATCCTCAATCCTCAATCCTCAACCTTCAATCCTCAATGCTCAACCTTGAATCCTCAATCCTCAATGCTCAATCCTCAATTCTCAATCCTCAATCGTCAATCTTCAAGCCTCAATACTCAATCTTCAATCCCCTATCCTCAGTCCTCAATCCCCAATCCTCAATCTTCAATCCTCAATACTCAATCTTCAATCCTCAATCCTCAATCCTCATTCTTCAATCCTCAATACCCAATTCCCAATTTTCAATCCTCAATCCTCAATCCTCAATTCTCAATCCTCAATCCTCAGTCCTCAATCCTCAATCTTCAATCCTCAATACTCAATCTTTAATCCTCAATCCTCAGTCCTCAATTCTCAATTCCGAGTCCTCAGTCCTGAATCCTCAACATTCAGCCCTCAGTCCACAACAATCAGTTGTCAATCCTCAATCCTCAACAGAATATCCTCAATCCACAGTTTTAAATACTCAATACTCAATCTGAAATCTTCAACCCTCTATCCACAAACGTCAATTCTCATCACTAAACCCTCAACACTCAGTCCCCAATCCTCAATATTCAATCCTCAATCCTCAATCCTCGATCCTCAATCCTCAAACTTCAATCCTCAATGCTCAATCTGCAAGCCTCAATGCTCTATAAACAATCCTCAATTCTCAATCCTCAATCGTTAGTCTTCAATCCTCAATACTCAATCTTCAATCCTCAGTCCTCAATCCTCAATCCTCTATCCTCATTCTTGAATCCTCAATACCCAATTCTGAATCTTCAATCCTCAATCCTCAATCCTCAATTCTCAATCCTCAATCCTCAGTCCTCAGTCCTCAAACCTCAATCCTAATTCGTCACTCCTCAATACCCAATCCTCAATCTTCAATCCTCAATCCTCAATCCTCAATTCTCAATCCTCAATCCTCAATCCTCAATCCTCAATCTTAAATACTCAATACTCAATCTTCAATCCTCAATCCTCAATACTCAATCCTCTATCCTCAATCCTCAATCCTGAATCCTCAATCTCAATACTCAATCTTCAATCCTCAATCCTCAATCCTCAATACTCAATCCTCAATCGTCAATCCTCAAACACCAATCCTCAATCTTCAATCCTCTATTCTCAATC
This sequence comes from Calliopsis andreniformis, assembly GCF_051401765.1. Lineage (NCBI taxonomy): Eukaryota > Metazoa > Arthropoda > Insecta > Hymenoptera > Andrenidae > Calliopsis > Calliopsis andreniformis. The sequence goes on from NW_027480604.1 coordinate 432,105, forward strand.
CTCAATACTCAATACTCAATCCTCAATCCTCAATCCTCAATCCCCAATCCTCAATCTGCAATCCTCAATCCTCAATCCTCAATCCTCAATCCTAATTCGTCACTCCTCAATACCCAATCCTCAACCTTCAATCCTCAATCCTCAATCCTCAATTCTCAATCCTCAATTCTCAATCCTCAATCCTCAATCCTCAATCCTCAATCTTAAATACTCAATACTCAATCTTCAATCCTCAATCCTCAATCCTCAATCCTCAATCCTCAATCCTCAGTCCTCAATGCCAAATCCTCAATCCTCAATCCTCAATCCTTAACCCTCAATCCTCAGTCCTGAAACCTCAATCCCGAATCCTCAATCCTGAATCCTCAGCCTTCAGCCCTCAGTCCTCAACAATCAATTGTCAATCCTCAATCCTCAATAGAATATCCTCAATTCACAGTATTCAATACTCAATCCCCATTCTTCAATCTTCAAATCTCAATCCACAAACATCAATTCTCATCACTCAACCCTCAACACTCAGTCAACTACCTTCAATCCTCAATACACAATCTTCAATCCTCAGTCCTCAATTCTCAATCCTCAATACTCAATCCTCAATCGTCAATCCTCAATTGCCAATCCTCAATCTTCAATCCTCAATCCTCAATCTTCAATCCTCAATCCTCAATCCTCAATCCCCAATCCTCAACCTTCAATCCTCAATACTCAACCTTCAATCCTCAATCCTCAATCCTCAATCCTCAATCCTTTATCCTCAATCCTCAATCCTGAATCCTCAATCCTCAATACTCAATCTTCAATCCTCAATACTCAATCTTCAACCCTCAATCTTCAATCCTCAATCCTCTATCCTCATTCTTCAATCCTCATCACCCAATCCTCAATCTTCAATCCTCAATCCTCAATCCTCAATTCTCAATCCTCAATCCTCAATCCTCAGACCTCAGACATCAATACCCAACCCTCAGTCCTCATCCGCAATCCACAACCCTCAATCCTCAATCCTCAATCTTCAATCATCAATATTCAATCTTCAATCCTCAATCCTCAATCCTCTATCCTGAATCCTCAATCCTGAATGTTCAATCCTCAATACCCAATCCTCAATCTTCAATCCTAAATCCTCAATCCTCAATCCTCAATCCTCAATACTCAATCTTCAATCCTCAATCCTCAGTCCTCAATCCTCAATCCTCAACCTTCAATCCTCAATACTCAACCTTCAATCCTCAATCCTCAATCCTCAATCCTCAATCCTCAATCTTCAATCCTCAAAACTCAATCTTCAATCCTCAACCGTCAATCCTCAATCCTCAATCCTCATTCTTCAATCCTCAATACCAAATCCTCAATCTTCAATCCTCAATCCTCAATCCTCAATTCGCAATCCTCAATCCTCAATCCTCAGACCTCAAGCATCAATACCCAACCCTCAGTCCTCGTCCTCAATCCACAACGCTCAATCCTCAATCCTCAACCTTCAATCATCAATATTCAACCTTCAATCCTCAACCCTCAGTCCTCAATCCTCCGTCCTTATTCCTCAAACCTCAATCCTCAACCCTCAAACCTCATCCTCAATACTCAATCCTCAATCCTCAATCCTCAATCCTCAATCCTCAATCCTCAATCCTCAATCCTGAATCCTCATACCTCAAACCTCAATCCTCAATCCTCAGTCCTCGTCCTCAATTCTCAATTCTCAATTCTCAATCCTCAATCCTCAATCCTCAATCTTCAATCCTCAATAATCAATCTCCAATCCTAGATCCTCAATCCCCAATCATCAATCCTTAATTCTCAATCTTCAATCCTCAATCCCCAGTCCTCAATCCTCAATTCTCAATCCTCAATCCTCAGTCCTCAGTCCTCAAACCTCAATCCTCAACCCTCAGCCCTCATCCTCAATCCTCAATCCTCGATACTCAATCCTCAATCCTCAATCTTCAATCCTCAATACTCAATCGTTAATCCTCAATCCTCAGTCCTCAAACCTCAATTCTGAGTCCTCAGACCTGAATCCTCAAGCTCCAGCCTTCAGTCCTCAACAATCGTTTGTCAATCCTCAGTCCTCAATAGAATATCCTGAAATCACAGCTTTCAATACTCAATGCTCAATCTGCAATCTTCAAATCTCTATCGACAAACATCAATTCTCACCACTCAACCCTCAACACTCAGTAATCAATGTTCAATCCTCAATCCTCAATCCTCAATACTCAACACTCAATCCTCAATCCTCAATCCTCAATCCTCAATACTCAATCCTCAATCGTCAATCCTCAAACACCAATTCTCAATCTTCAATCCTCTATTCTCAATCCTCAATCCTCAATCCTCAATCCTCAATCTTCAATCCTCAATACTCTATCTTCAATCCTCAATCCTCAATCCTCAGTCCTCAATCCTCAATCCTCAATCATCAATCCTCAATCTTCAATCCTGAATACTCAATCTGCAATGCTCAATCCACAGTCCTCAATCCTCAATCCTAATTCGTCACTCCTCAATACCCAATCCTCAATCTTCAATCCTCAATCCTCAATCCTCAATTCTCAATCCTCAATCCTCAATCCTCAATACTCAATCTTAAATACTCAATACTCAATCTTCAATCCTCAATCCTCACTCCTCAATCCTCAATCCTCAATCCTCAATCCTCAATCCCAAATCCTCAATACTCAATCCTCAATCCTTAACCCTCAATCCTCAGTCCTGAAACCTCAATCCCGAATCCTCAATCCTGAATCCTCAACCTTCAGCCCTCAGTCCTCAACAATCAATTGTCAATCCTCAATCCTCAATGGAATATCCTCAATTCACAGTATTCAATACTGAATCCCCATTCTTCAATCTTCAAATCTCAATCCACAAACATCAATTCTTATCTCTCAACCCTCAACACTCAGTCAACAACCTTCAATCCTCAATACTCAATCTTCAATCCTCAATCCTCAATTCTCAATCCTCAATACTCAATCCTCAATCGTCAATCCTCAATTCCCAATCCTCAATCTTCAATCCTCAATCCTCAATCTTCAATCCTCAATCCTCAATCCTCAATCCCCAATCCTTAATCTTCAATCCTCAATACTCAACCTTCAATCCTCAATCCTCAATCCTCAATCCTCAATCCTCTATCCTCAATCCTCAATCCTGAATCCTCAATCCTCAATACTCAATCCTCAATCCTCAATACTCAATCTTCAACCCTCAATCTTCAATCCTAAATCCTCTATCCTCATTCTTCAATCCTCATCACCCAATCCTCAATCTTCAATCCTCAATCCTCAATCCTCTGTTCTCAATCCTCAATCCTCAATCCTCAGACCTCAGACATCAATACCCTACCCGCAGTCCTCATCCGCAATCCACAACCCTCAATCCTCAATCCACAATCTTCAATCCTAAATCCTCAATCCTCAATCCTCAATCCTCAATACTCAATCTTCAATCCTCAATCCTCAGTCCTCAATCCTCAATCCTCAACCTTCAATCCTCAATACTCAACCTTCAATCCTCATTCCTCAATCCTCAATCTTCAATCCTCAATCTTCAATCCTCAAAACTCAATCCTTAATCCTCAACCGTCAATCCTCAATCCTCAATCCTCATTCTTCAATCCTCAATACCAAATCCTCTATCTTCAATCCTCAATACTCAACCCTCAATCCTCAATCTTCATTCATCAATGTTCAACCTTCAATCCTCAATCCTCAATCCTCAATCCTCAATCCTCAATCCACAATTCTCAATCCTCAATCCTCAATACCCAATCCTCAATTTTCAATCATCAACCCTCAACACTCAGTCCCCAATCCTCAATATTCAATCCTCAATCCTCTATCCTCAATCCTCAATCTTCAACCTTCAATCCTCAATGCTCAACCTTGTATCCTCAATCCTCAATGCTCAATCCTCAATTCTCAATCCTCAATCGTCAATCTTCAAGCCTCAATACTCAATCTTCAATCCCCTATCCTCAATCCTCAATCCTCAATCCTCAGTCTTCAATCCTCAATACTCATTCTTCAATCCTCAATCCTCAATCCTCATTCTTCAATCCTCAATACCCAATTCCCAATTTTCAATCCTCAATCCTCAATCCTCAATTCTCAATCCTCAATCCTCAGTCCTCAATCCTCAATCATCAATCCTCAATACTCAATCTTTAATCCTCAATCCTCAGTCCTCAATTCTCAATTCCGAGTCCTCAGTCCTGAATCCTCAACATTCAGCCCTCAGTCCACAACAATCAGTTGTCAATCCTCAATCCTCAACAGAATATCCTCAATCCACAGTTTTCAATACTCAATACTCAATCTGCAATCTTCAAACCTCTATCCACAAACATCAATTCTCATCACTAAACCCTCAACACTCAGTCCCCAATCCTCAATATTCAATCCTCAATCCTCAATCCTCGATCCTCAATCCTCAAACTTCAATCCTCAATGCTCAATCTGCAATCCTCAATGCTCAATACTCAATCCTCAATTCTCAACCCCCAATCGTCAGTCTTCAATCCTCAATACTCAATCTTCAATCCTCAGTCCTCAATCCTCAATCCTCTATCCTCATTCTTGAATCCTCAATACCCAATTCTGAATCTTCAATCCTCAATCCTCAATCCTCAATTCTCAATCCTCAATCCTCAGTCCTCAGTCCTCAAACCTCAATCCTCAATCCTCAATCCCCAATCCTCAATCTGCAATCCTCAATCCTCAATCCTCAATCCTCAATCCTAATTCGTCACTCCTCAATACCCAATCCTCAACCTTCAATCCTCAATCCTCAATCCTCAATTCTCAATCCTCAATTCTCAATCCTCAATCCTCAATCCTCAATCCTCAATCTTAAATACTCAATACTCAATCTTCAATCCTCAATCCTCAATCCTCAATCCTCAATCCTCAATCCTCAGTCCTCAATGCCAAATCCTCAATCCTCAATCCTCAATCCTTAACCCTCAATCCTCAGTCCTGAAACCTCAATCCCGAATCCTCAATCCTGAATCCTCAGCCTTCAGCCCTCAGTCCTCAACAATCAATGGTCAATCCTCAATCCTCAATAGAATATCCTCAATTCACAGTATTCAATACTCAATCCCCATTCTTCAATCTTCAAATCTCAATCCACAAACATCAATTCTCATCACTCAACCCTCAACACTCAGTCAACTACCTTCAATCCTCAATACACAATCTTCAATCCTCAGTCCTCAATTCTCAATCCTCAATACTCAATCCTCAATCGTCAATCCTCAATTGCCAATCCTCAATCTTCAATCCTCAATCCTCAATCCTCAATCCCCAATCCTCAATCTTCAATCCTCAATACTCAACCTTCAATCCTCAATCCTCAATCCTCAATCCTCAATCCTCTATCCTCAATCCTCAATCCTGAATCCTCAATCCTCAATACTCAATCCTCGCTCCTCAATACTCAATCTTCAACCCTCAATCTTCAATCCTAAATCCTCTATCCTCATTCTTCAATCCTCATCACCCAATCCTCAATCTTCAATCCTCAATCCTCAATCCTCAATCCTCAATCCTCAATCCTCAATCTTAAATACTCAATACTCAATCTTCAATCCTCAATCCTCAATCCTCAATCCTCAATCCTCAATCCTCAATCCCAAATCCTCAATCCTCAATCCTCAATCCTTAACCCTCAATCCTCAGTCCTGAAACCTCAATCCCGAATCCTCAATCCTGAATCCTCAGCCTTCAGCCCTCAGTCCTCAACAATCAATTGTCAATCCTCAATCCTCAATAGAATATCCTCAATTCACAGTATTCAATACTCAATCCCCATTCTTCAATCTTCAAATCTCAATCCACAAACATCAATTCTCATCACTCAACCCTCAACACTCAGTCAACAATATTCAATCCTCAATACTCAATCTTCAATCCTCAATCCTCAGTTCTCAATCCTCAATACTCAATCCTCAATCGTCAATCCTCAATTGCCAATCCTCAATCTTCAATCCTCAATCCTCAATCTTCAATCCTCAATCCTCAATCCTCAATCCCCAATCCTCAACCTTCAATCCTCAATACTCAACCTTCAATCCTCAATCCTCAATCCTCAATCCTCAATCCTTTATCCTCAATCCTCAATCCTGAATCCTCAATCCTCAATACTCAATCTTCAATCCTCAATACTCAATCTTCAACCCTCAATCTTCAATCCTCAATCCTCTATCCTCATTCTTCAATCCTCATCACCCAATCCTCAATCTTCAATCCTCAATCCTCAATCCTCAATTCTCAATCCTCAATCCTCAATCCTCAGACCTCAGACATCAATACCCAACCCTCAGTCCTCATCCGCAATCCACAACCCTCAATCCTCAATCCTCAATCTTCAATCATCAATATTCAATCTTCAATCCTCAATCCTCAATCCTCTATCCTGAATCCTCAATCCTGAATGTTCAATCCTCAATACCCAATCCTCAATCTTCAATCCTAAATCCTCAATCCTCAATCCTCAATCCTCAATACACAATCTTCAATCCTCAATCCTCAGTCCTCAATCCTCAATCCTCAACCTTCAATCCTCAATACTCAACCTTCAATCCTCAATCCTCAATCCTCAATCCTCAATCCTCAATCTTCAATCCTCAAAACTCAATCTTCAATCCTCAACCGTCAATCCTCAATCCTCAATCCTCATTCTTCAATCCTCAATACCAAATCCTCAATCTTCAATCCTCAATCCTCAATCCTCAATTCGCAATCCTCAATCCTCAATCCTCAGACCTCAAGCATCAATACCCAACCCTCAGTCCTCGTCCTCAATCCACAACGCTCAATCCTCAATCCTCAACCTTCAATCATCAATATTCAACCTTCAATCCTCAACCCTCAGTCCTCAATCCTCCGTCCTTATTCCTCAAACCTCAATCCTCAACCCTCAAACCTCATCCTCAATACTCAATCCTCAATCCTCAATCCTCAATCCTCAATCCTCAATCCTCAATCCTCAATCCTGAATCCTCATACCTCAAACCTCAATCCTCAATCCTCAGTCCTCGTCCTCAATTCTCAATTCTCAATTCTCAATTCTCAATCCTCAATCCTCAATCCTCAATCTTCAATCCTCAATAATCAATCTCCAATCCTAGATCCTCAATCCCCAATCATCAATCCTTAATTCTCAATCTTCAATCCTCAATCCCCAGTCCTCAATCCTCAATTCTCAATCTTCAACCCTCAATCTTCAATCCTAAATCCTCTATCCTCATTCTTCAATCCTCATCACCCAATCCTCAATCTTCAATCCTCAATCCTCAATCCTCTGTTCTCAATCCTCAATCCTCAATCCTCAGACCTCAGACATCAATACCCTACCCGCAGTCCTCATCCGCAATCCACAACCCTCAATCCTCAATCCACAATCTTCAATCCTAAATCCTCAATCCTCAATCCTCAATCCTCAATACTCAATCTTCAATCCTCAATCCCCAGTCCTCAATCCTCAATCCTCAACCTTCAATCCTCAATACTCAACCTTCAATCCTCATTCCTCAATCCTCAATACCAAATCCTCTATCTTCAATCCTCAATACTCAACCCTCAATCCTCAATCTTCATTCATCAATGTTCAACCTTCAATCCTCAATCCTCAATCCTCAATCCTCAATCCTCAATCCACAATTCTCAATCCTCAATCCTCAATACCCAATCCTCAATTTTCAATCATCAACCCTCAACACTCAGTCCCCAATCCTCAATATTCAATCCTCAATCCTCTATCCTCAATCCTCAATCCTCAACCTTCAATCCTCAATGCTCAATCCTCAATTCTCAATCCTCAATCGTCAATCTTCAAGCCTCAATACTCAATCTTCAATCCCCTATCCTCAATCCTCAATCCTCAATCCTCAGTCTTCAATCCTCAATACTCATTCTTCAATCCTCAATCCTCAATCCTCATTCTTCAATCCTCAATACCCAATTCCCAATTTTCAATCCTCAATCCTCAATCCTCAATTCTCAATCCTCAATCCTCAGTCCTCAATCCTCAATCATCAATCCTCAATACTCAATCTTTAATCCTCAATCCTCAGTCCTCAATTCTCAATTCCGAGTCCTCAGTCCTGAATCCTCAACATTCAGCCCTCAGTCCACAACAATCAGTTGTCAATCCTCAATCCTCAACAGAATATCCTCAATCCACAGTTTTCAATACTCAATACTCAATCTGCAATCTTCAAACCTCTATCCACAAACATCAATTCTCATCACTAAACCCTCAACACTCAGTCCCCAATCCTCAATATTCAATCCTCAATCCTCAATCCTCGATCCTCAATCCTCAAACTTCAATCCTCAATGCTCAATCTGCAATCCTCAATGCTCAATACTCAATCCTCAATTCTCAACCCCCAATCGTCAGTCTTCAATCCTCAATACTCAATCTTCAATCCTCAGTCCTCAATCCTCAATCCTCTATCCTCATTCTTGAATCCTCAATACCCAATTCTGAATCTTCAATCCTCAATCCTCAATCCTCAATTCTCAATCCTCAATCCTCAGTCCTCAGTCCTCAAACCTCAATCCTCAACCCTCAGCCCTCATCCTCAATCCTCAATCCTCGATACTCAATCCTCAATCCTCAATCTTCAATCCTCAATACTCAATCTTTAATCCTCAATCCTCAGTCCTCAAACCTCAATTCTGAGTACTCAATCCTAAATCCTCAAGCTTCAGCCTTCAGTCCTCAACAATCGGTTGTCAACCCTCAGTCCTCAATAGAATATCCTGAATTGACAGCTTTCAATACTCAATGCTCAATCTGCAATCTTCAAATCTCTATCGACAAACATCAATTCTCACCACTCAGCCCTCAACACTCAGTAATCAATGTTCAATCCTCAATCCTCAATCCTCAATACTCAATACTCAATCCTCAATCCTCAATCCTCAATCCTCAATACTCAATCCTCAATCGTCAATCCTCAAACACCAATCCTCAATCTTCAATCCTCTATTCTCAATCCTCAATCCTCAATCCTCAATCCTCAATCTTCAATCCTCACTACTCAATCTTCAATCCTCAATCCTCAATCCTCAGTCCTCAATCCTCAATCCTCAATCCTCAATCCTCAATCTTCAATCATCAATACTCAATCTGCAATCCTCAATCCTCAATCCTCAATCCTCAAGCCTAATTCGTCACTCCTCAATACCCAATCCTCAATCTTCAATCCTCAATCCTCAATCCTCAATACTCAATACTCAATCCTCAATCCTCAATCCTCAATCCTCAATCCTCAATACTCAATCCTCAATCGTCAATCCTCAAACACCAATCCTCAATCTTCAATCCTCTATTCTCAATCCTCAATCCTCAATCCTCAATCCTCAATCTTCAATCCTCAATCTTCAATCCTCAATCTTCATTCATCAATGTTGAACCTTCAATCCTCAATCCTCAATCCTCAATCCTCAATCCTCAATCCACAATTCTCAATCCTCAATCCTCAATACCCAATCCTCAATTTTCAATCATCAACCCTCAACACTCAGTCCCCAATCCTCAATATTCAATCCTCAATCCTCTATCCTCAATCCTCAATCCTCAACCTTCAATCCTCAATGCTCAACCTTGAATCCTCAATCCTCAATGCTCAATCCTCAATTCTCAATCCTCAATCGTCAATCTTCAAGCCTCAATACTCAATCTTCAATCCCCTATCCTCAATCCTCAATCCCCAATCCTCAATCTTCAATCCTCAATACTCAATCCTCAATCCTCAATCCTCAATCCTCATTCTTCAATCCTCAATATCCAATTCCCAATTTTCAATCCTCAATCCTCAATCCTCAATTCTCAATCCTCAATCCTCAGTCCTCAATCCTCAATCTTCAATCCTCAATACTCAATCTTTAATCCTCAATCCTCAGTCCTCAATTCTCAATTCCGAGTCCTCAGTCCTGAATCCTCAACATTCAGCCCTCAGTCCACAACAATCAGTTGTCAATCCTCAATCCTCAACAAAATATCCTCAATCCACAGTTTTAAATACTCAATACTCAATCTGCAATCTTCAAACCTCTATCCACAAACATCAATTCTCATCACTAAACCCTCAAAACTAAGTCCCCAATCCTCAATATTCAATCCTCAATCCTCAATCCTCGATCCTCAATCCTCAAACTTCAATCCTCAATGCTCAATCTGCAAGCCTCAATGCTCTATACTCAATCCTCAATTCTCAATCCTCAATCGTTAGTCTTCAATCCTCAATACTCAATCTTCAATCCTCAGTCCTCAATCCTCAATCCTCTATCCTCATTCTTGAATCCTCAATACCCAATTCTGAATCTTCAATCCTCAATCCTCAATCCTCAATTCTCAATCCTCAATCCTCAGTCCTCAGTCCTCAAACCTCAATCCTCAACCGTCAGCCCTCATCCTCAATCCTCAATCCTCGATACTCAATCCTCAATCCTCAATCCTCAATCCTCAATACTCAATCTTTAATCCTCAATCCTCAGTCCTCAAACCTCAATTCTGAGTACTCAGTCCTGAATCCTCAAGCTTCAGCCTTCAGTCCTCAACAATCGGTTGTCAATCCTCAGTCCTCAATAGAATATCCTGAATTCACAGCTTTCAATACTCAATGCTCAATCTGCAATCTTCAAATCTCTATCGACAAACATCAATTCTCAGCACTCAACCCTCAACACTCAGTTATCAATGTTCAATCCTCAATCCTCAATCCTCAATACTCAATACTCAATCCTCAATCCTCAATCCTCAATCCTCAATACTCAATCCTCAATCGTCAATCCTCAAACACCAATCCTCAATCTTCAATCCTCTATTCTCAATCCTCAATCCTCAATCCTCAATCCTCAATTTTCAATCCTCAATACTCAATCTTCAATCCTTAATCCTCAATCCTCAGCCCTCAATCCTCAATCCTCAATCCTCAATACTCAATCTTCAATCCTCAATACTCAATCTGCAATCCTCAATCCTCAATCCTCAATCCTCAATCCTAATTCGTCACTCCTCAATACCCAATCCTCAATCTTCAATCCTCAATCCTCAATCCTCAATTCTCAATCCTCAATCCTCAATCCTCAATCCTCAATCTTAAATACTCGATACTCAATCTTCAATCCTCAATCCTCAATACTCAATCCTCTATCCTCAATCCTCAATCCTGAATCCTCAATCTCAATACTCAATCTTCAATCCTCAATCCTCAATCCTCAATACTCAATCCTCAATCGTCAATCCTCAAACACCAATCCTCAATCTTCAATCCTCTATTCTCAATCCTCAATACTCAATACTCAATCCTCAATCCTCAATCCTCATCCCCAATCCTCAATCTGCAATCCTCAATCCTCAATCCTCAATCCTCAATCCTAATTCGTCACTCCTCAATACCCAATCCTCAATCTTCAATCCTCAATCCTCAATCCTCAATTCTCAATCCTCAATGCTCAATCCTCAATCCTCAATCCTCAATCTTCAATCCTCAATCCTCAATCCTCAATCCTCAATCCTCAATCCTCAGTCCTCAATGCCAAATCCTCAATCCTCAATCCTCAATCCTTAACCCTCAATCCTCAGTCCTGAAACCTCAATCCCGAATCCTCAATCCTGAATCCTCAACCTTCAGCCCTCAGTCCTGAACAATCAATTGTCAATCCTCTATCCTCAATAGAATATCCTCAATTGACAGTGTTCAATACTCAATCCCCATTCTTCAATCTTCAAATCTCAATCCACAAACGTCAATTCTCATCACTCAACCCTCAACACTCAGTCAACAATCTTCAATCCTCAATACTCAATCTTCTATCCTCAATCCTCAATTCTCAATCCTCAATACTCAATCCTCAATCGTCAATCCTCAATTCCCAATCCTCAATCTTCAATCCTCAATCCTCAATCTTCAATCCTCAATCCTCAATCCTCAATCCCCAATCCTCAATTTTCAATCCTCAATACTCAACATTCAATCCTCAATCCTCAATCCTCAATCCTCAATCCTCAATCCTCAGTCCTCAATCCTCAATCCTCAATCCTCAATCCTTAATCTTCAATCCTCAATACTCAATCTGCAATCCTCAATCCTCAATCCTCAATCCTCAATCCTCAACCCTCAATCTTCAATCTTCAATCCTCAATAATCAATCTTCAACCCTCAATCTTCAATCCTCAATCCTCAATCCTCATTCTTCAATCCTCAACACACAATTCTCAATCTTCAATCCTCAATCCTCAGTCCTCAATTCTCAATCCGCAATTCTCAATCCTCAGACCTCAAACATCAATACTCAACCCTCAGTCCTCGTCCGCAATCCACAACCCTCAATCCTCAATCTTCATTCATCCATATTCAACCTTCAATCCTCAATCCTCAATCCTCAATCCTCAATCCTCAATCCACTATCCAAAATCCTCAATCCTCAATACCCAATCCTCAATTTTCAATCATCAACCCTCAACACTCAGTCCCCAATCCTCAATATTCAATCCTCAATCCTCTATCCTCAATCCTCAATCCTCAACCTTCAATCCTCAATGCTCAACCTTGAATCCTCAATCCTCAATGCTCAATCCTCAATTCTCAATCCTCAATCGTCAATCTTCAAGCCTCAATACTCAATCCGCAATTCTCAATCCTCAGACCTCAAACATCAATACTCAACCCTCAGTCCTCGTCCGCAATCCACAACCCTCAATCCTCAATCTTCATTCATCCATATTCAACCTTCAATCCTCAATCCTCAATCCTCAATCCTCAATCCTCAATCCACAATCCAAAATCCTCAATCCTCAATACCCAATCCTCAATTTTCAATCATCAACCCTCAACACTCAGTCCCCAATCCTCAATATTCAATCCTCAATCCCGTATCCTCAATCCTCAATCCCCAATCCTCAATCTTCAATCCTCAATACTCAATCCTCAATCCTCAATCCTCAATCCTCATTCTTCAATCCTCAATACCCAATTCCCAATTTTCAATCCTCAATCCTCAATCCTCAATTCTCAATCCTCAATCCTCAGTCCTCAATCCTCAATCTTCAATCCTCAATACTCAATCTTTAATCCTCAATCCTCAGTCCTCAATTCTCAATTCCGAGTCCTCAGTCCTGAATCCTCAACATTCAGCCCTCAGTCCACAACAATCAGTTGTCAATCCTCAGTCCTCAATAGAATATCCTGAATTCACAGCTTTCAATACTCAATGCTCAATCTGCAATCTTCAAATCTCTATCGACAAACATCAATTCTCAGCACTCAACCCTCAACACTCAGTTATCAATGTTCAATCCTCAATCCTCAATCCTCAATACTCAATACTCAATCCTCAATCCTCAATCCTCAATCCTCAATACTCAATCCTCAATCGTCAATCCCCAAACACCAATCCTCAATCTTCAATCCTCTATTCTCAATCCTCAATCCTCAATCCTCAATCCTCAATTTTCAATCCTCAATACTCAATCTTCAATCCTTAATCCTCAATGCTCAGCCCTCAATCCTCAATCCTCAATCCTCAATACTCAATCTTCAATCCTCAATACTCAATCTGCAATCCTCAATCCTCAATCCTCAATCCTCAATCCTAATTCGTCACTCCTCAATACCCAATCCTCAATCTTCAATCCTCAATCCTCAATCCTCAATTCTCAATCCTCAATCCTCAATCCTCAATCCTCAATCTTAAATACTCAATACTCAATCTTCAATCCTCAATCTTCAATACTCAATCCTCTATCCTCAATCCTCAATCCTGAATCCTCAATCTCAATACTCAATCTTCAATCCTCAATCCTCAATCCTCAATACTCAATCCTCAATCGTCAATCCTCAAACACCGATCCTCAATCTTCAATCCTCTATTCTCAATCCTCAATACTCAATACTCAATCCTCAATCCTCAATCCTCATCCCCAATCCTCAATCTGCAATCCTCAATCCTCAATCCTCAATCCTCAATCCTAATTCGTCACTCCTCAATACCCAATCCTCAATCTTCAATCCTCAATCCTCAATCCTCAATTCTCAATCCTCAATGCTCAATCCTCAATCCTCAATCCTCAATCCTCAATCTTAAATACTCAATACTCAATCTTCAATCCTCAATCCTCAATCCTCAATCCTCAATCCTCAATCCTCAGTCCTCAATGCCAAATCCTCAATCCTCAATCCTCAATCCTTAACCCTCAATCCTCAGTCCTGAAACCTCAATCCCGAATCCTCAATCCTGAATCCTCAGCCTTCAGCCCTCAGTCCTCAACAATCAATTGTCAATCCTCAATCCTCAATAGAATATCCTCAATTCACAGTATTCAATACTCAATCCCCATTCTTCAATCTTCAAATCTCAATCCACAAACATCAATTCTCATCACTCAACCCTCAACACTCAGTCAACAATCTTCAATCCTCAATACTCAATCTTCAATCCTCAATCCTCAATCCTCAATCCTCAATACTCAATCCTCAATCGTCAATCCTCAATTGCCAATCCTCAATCTTCAATCCTCAATCCTCAATCCTCAATCCCCAATCCTCAATCTTCAATCCTCAATACTCAATCCTCAATCCTCAATCCTCAATCCTCAATCCTCAATCCTCAATCCCAAATCCTCAATCCTCAATCCTCAATCCTTAACCCTCAATCATCAGTCCTGAAACCTCAATCCCGAATCCTCAATCCTGAATCCTCAACCTTCAGCCCTCAGTCCTGAACACTCAATTGTCAATCCTCTATCCTCAATAGAATATCCTCAATTGACAGTGTTCAATACTCAATCCCCATTCTTCAATCTTCAAATCTCAATCCACAAACGTCAATTCTCATCACTCAACCCTCAACACTCAGTCAACAATCTTCAATCCTCAATACTCAATCTTCTATCCTCAATCCTCAATTCTCAATCCTCAATACTCAATCCTCAATCGTCAATCCTCAATTCCCAATCCTCAATCTTCAATCCTCAATCCTCAATCTTCAATCCTCAATCCTCAATCCTCAATCCCCAATCCTCAATTTTCAATCCTCAATACTCAACATTCAATCCTCAATCCTCAATCCTCAATCCTCAATCCTCTATCCTCAACCCTCAATCCTGAATCCTCAATCCTCAATACTCAATCTTCAATCCTCAATACTCAATCTTCAACCCTCAGTCTTCAATCCTCAATCCTCTATCCTCATTCTTCAATCCTCATCACCCAATCCTCAATCTTCAATCCTCAATCCTCAATCCTCAATTCTCAATCCTTAATCCTCAATCCTCAGACCTCAGACATCAATACCCAACCCTCAGTCCTCATCCGCAATCCACAACCCTCAACCCTCAATACTCAATCTTCAATACTCAATCCTCAGTCCTCAATCCTCAATCCTCAATCTTCAATCCTCAAAACTCAATCTTCAATCCTCAACCGTCAATCCTCAATCCTCTATCCTCATTCTTCAATCCTCAATACCAAATCCTCTATCTTCAATCCTCAATCCTCAATCCTCAATTCGCAGTCCTCAATCCTCAATCCTCAGACCTCAAGCATCAATACCCAACCCTCAGTCCTCGTCCTCAATCCACAACCCTCAATCCTCAATCCTCAATCTTCAATCATCAATATTCAACCTTCAATCCTCAATCCTCAATCCTCAATCCTCCGTCCTTATTACTCAAACCTCAATCCTCAACCCTCAACCCTCATCCTGAATACTCAATCCTCAATCCTCAATCCTCAATCCTCAATCCTCAATCCTCAATCCTCAATCCTCAATCCTCAATCCTCAATCCTGAATCCTCATACCTCAAACCTCAATCCTCAATCCTCAGTCCTCTTCCTCAGTTCTCAATTCTCAACCCTCAATCCTCAATCCTCAATCTTCAAACCTCAATAATCTATCTCCAATCCTAGATCCTCAATCCTCAATCATCAATCCTTAATCCTCAATCTTCAATCCTCAATCCCCAGTCCTCAATCCTCAATTCTCAATCCTCAATCCTCAGTCCTCAGTCCTCAAACCTCAATCCTCAACCCTCAGCCCTCATCCTCAATCCTCAATCCTCAATACTCAATCATTAATCCTCAATCCTCAGTCCTCAAACCTCAATTCTGAGTCCTCAGTCCTGAATCCTCAAGCTTCAGCCTTCAGTCCTCAACAATCGGTTGTCAATCCTCAGTTCTCAATAGAATATCCTGTATTCACAGCTTTCAATACTCAATGCTCAACCTGCAAACTTCAAATCTCTATCGGCAAACATCAATTCTCACCACTCAACCCTCAACACTCAGTAATCAATGTTCAATCCTCAATCCTCAATCCTCAATACTCAATACTCAATCCTCAATCCTCAATCCTCAATCCTCAATACTCAATCCTCAATCGTCAATCCTCAAACACCAATCCTCAATCTTCAATCCTCTATTCTCAATCCTCAATCCTCAATCCTCAATCCTCAATCTTCAATCCTCAATACTCAATCTTCAATCCTCAATCCTCAATCCTCAATCCTCAATCCTCAATCCTCAATCCTCAATCCTCAATCTTCAATCCTCAATACTCAATCTGCAATCCTCAATCCTCAATCCTCAATCCTCAATCCTAATTCGTCACTCCTCAATACCCAATCCTCAATCTTCAATCCTCAATCCTCAATCCTCAATTCTCAGTCCTCAATTCTCAATCCTCAATCCTCAATCCTCAATCCTCAATCTTAAATACTCAATACTCAATCTTCAATCCTCAATCCTCAATCCTCAATCCTCAATCCTCAATCCTCAGTCCTCAATCCCAAATCCTCAATCCTCAATCCTCAATACTTAACCCTCAATCCTCAGTCCTGAAACCTCAATCCCGAATCCTCAATCCTGAATCCTCAGCCTTCAGCCCTCAGTCCTCAACAATCAATTGTCAATCCTCAATCCTCAATAGAATATCCTCAATTCACAGTATTCAATACTCAATCCCCATTCTTCAATCTTCAAATCTCAATCCACAAACATCAATTCTCATCACTCAACCCTCAACACTCAGTCAACAATCTTCAATCCTCAATACTCAATCTTCAATCCTCAATCCTCAATTCTGAATCCTCAATACTCAATCCTCAATCGTCAATCCTCAATTGCCAATCCTCAATCTTCAATCCTCAATCCTCAATCTTCAATCCTCAATCCTCAATCCTCAATCCCCAATCCTCAACCTTCAATCCTCAATACTCAACCTTCAATCCTCAATCCTCAATCCTCAATCCTCAATCCTTTATCCTCAATCCTCAATCCTGAATCCTCAATCCTCAATACTCAATCTTCAATCCTCAATACTCAATCTTCAACCCTCAATCTTCAATCCTCAATCCTCTATCCTCATTCTTCAATCCTCATCACCCAATCCTCAATCTTCAATCCTCAATCCTCAATCCTCAATTCTCAATCCTCAATCCTCAATCCTCAGACCTCAGACATCAATACCCAACCCTCAGTCCTCATCCGCAATCCACAACCCTCAATCCTCAATCCTCAATCTTCAATCATCAATATTCAATCTTCAATCCTCAATCCTCAATCCTCAATCCTCTATCCTGAATCCTCAATCCTGAATGTTCAATCCTCAATACCCAATCCTCAATCTTCAATCCTAAATCCTCAATCCTCAATCCTCAATCCTCAATACTCAATCTTCAATCCTCAATCCTCAGTCCTCAATCCTCAACCCTCAACCTTCAATCCTCAATACTCAACCTTCAATCCTCAATCCTCAATCCTCAATCCTCAATCCTCAATCTTCAAACCTCAAAACTCAATCTTCAATCCTCAACCGTCAATCCTCAATCCTCAATCCTCATTCTTCAATCCTCAATAGCAAATCCTCAATCTTCAATCCTCAATCCTCAATCCTCAATTCGCAATCCTCAATCCTCAATCCTCAGACCTCAAGCATCAATACCCAACCCTCAGTCCTCGTCCTCAATCCACAACCCTCAATCCTCAATCCTCAACCTTCAATCATCAATATTCAACCTTCCATCCTCAACCCTCAGTCCTCAATCCTCCGTCCTTATTCCTCAAACCTCAATCCTCAACCCTCAAACCTCATCCTCAATCCTCAATACTCAATCCTCAATCCTCAATCCTCTATCCTCAATCCTCAATCCTGAATCCTCAATCCTCAATACTCAATCCTCAATCCTCAATACTCAATCTTCAACCCTCAATCTTCAATCCTAAATCCTCTATCCTCATTCTTCAATCCTCATCACCCAATCCTCAATCTTCAATCCTCAATCCTCAATCCTCTGTTCTCAATCCTCAATCCTCAATCCTCAGACCTCAGACATCAATACCCTACCCTCAGTCCTCATCCGCAATCCACAACCCTCAATCCTCAATCCTCAACCTTCAATCCTAAATCCTCAATCCTCAATCCTCAATCCTCAATACTCAATCTTCAATCCTCAATCCTCAGTCCTCAATCCTCAATCCTCAACCTTCAATCCTCAATACTCAACCTTCAATCCTCAATCCTCAATCCTCAATCTTCAATCCTCAATCTTCAATCCTCAATCCTCAATACTCAATCCTCAATCGTCAATCCTCAATTCCCAATCCTCAATCTTCAATCCTCAATCCTCAATCCTCAATCCACAATTCTCAATCCTCAATCCTCAATACCCAATCCTCAATTTTCAATCATCAACCCTCAACACTCAGTCCCCAATCCTCAATATTCAATCCTCAATCCTCTATCCTCAATCCTCAATCCTCAACCTTCAATCCTCAATGCTCAACCTTGAATCCTCAATCCTCAATGCTCAATCCTCAATCCTCAATCCTCAATCGTCAATCTTCAAGACTCAATACTCAATCTTCAATCCCCTATCCTCAATCCTCAATCCTCAATCCTCAGTCTTCAATCCTCAATACTCATTCTTCAATCCTCAATCCTCAATCCTCATTCTTCAATCCTCAATACCCAATTCCCAATTTTCAATCCTCAATCCTCAATCCTCAATTCTCAATCCTCAATCCTCAGTCCTCAATCCTCAATCATCAATCCTCAATACTCAATCTTTAATCCTCAATCCTCAGTGCTCAATTCTCAATTCCGTGTCCTCAGTCCTGAATCCTCAACATTCAGCCCTCAGTCCACAACAATCAGTTGTCAATCCTCAATCCTCAACAGAATATCCTCAATCCACAGTTTTCAATACTCAATACCCAATCTGCAATCTTCAAACCTCTATCCACAAACATCAATTCTCATCACTAAACCCTCAACACTCAGTCCCCAATCCTCAATATTCAATCCTCAATCCTCAATCCGCTATCCTCAATCCTCAAACTTCAATCCACAATGCTCAATCTGCAATCCTCAATGCTCAATACTCAATCCTCAATTCTCAATCCTCAATCGTCAGTCTTCAATCCTCAATACTCAATCTTCAATCCTCAGTCCTCAATCCTCAATCCTCTATCCTCATTCTTGAATCCTCAATACCCAATTCTGAATCTTCAATCCTCAATCCTCAATCCTCGATACTCAATCCTCAATCCTCAATCTTCAATCCTCAATACTCAATCATTAATCCTCAATCCTCAGTCCTCAAACCTCAATTCTGAGTCCTCAGTCCTGAATCCTCAAGCTTCAGCCTTCAGTCCTCAACAATCGGTTGTCAATCCTCAGTCCTCAATAGAATATCCTGTATTCACAGCATTGAATACTCAATGCTCAATCTGCAATCTTCAAATCTCTATCGACAAACATCAATTCTCACCACTCAACCCTCAACACTCAGTAATCAATGTTCAATCCTCAATCCTCAATCCTCAATACTCAATACTCAATCCTCAATCCTCAATCCTCAATCCTCAATACTCAATCCTCAATCGTCAATCCTCAAACACCAATCCTCAATCTTCAATCCTCTATTCTCAATCCTCAATCCTCAATCCTCAATCCTCAATCTTCAATCCTCAATACTCAATCTTCAATCCTCAATCCTCAATCCTCAGTCCTCAATCCTCAATCCTCAATCCTCAATCCTCAATCTTCAATCCTCAATACTCAATCTGCAATCCTCAATCCTCAATCCTCAATCCTCAATCCTAATTCGTCACTCCTCAATACCCAATCCTCAATCTTCAATCCTCAATCCTCAATCCTCAATTCTCAATCCTCAATTCTCAATCCTCAATCCTCAATCCTCAATCCTCAATCTTAAATACTCAATACTCAATCTTCAATCCTCAATCCTCAATCCTCAATCCTCAATCCTCAATCCTCAGTCCTCAATCCCAAATCCTCAATCCTCAATCCTCAATCCTTAACCCTCAATCCTCAGTCCTGAAACCTCAATCCCGAATCCTCAATCCTGAATCCTCAGCCTTCAGCCCTCTGTCCTCAACAATCAATTGTCAATCCTCAATCCTCAATAGAATATCCTCAATTCACAGTATTCAATACTCAATCCCCATTCTTCAATCTTCAAATCTCAATCCACAAACATCAATTCTCATCACTCAACCCTCAACACTCAGTCAACAATCTTCAATCCTCAATACACAATCTTCAATCCTCAATCCTCAATTCTCAATCCTCAATACTCAATCCTCAATCGTCAATCCTCAATTGCCAATCCTCAATCTTCAATCCTCAATCCTCAATCTTCAATCCTCAATCCTCAATCCTCAATCCCCAATCCTCAACCTTCAATCCTCAATACTCAACCTTCAATCCTCAATCCTCAATCCTCAATCCTCAATCCTTTATCCTCAATCCTCAATCCTGAATCCTCAATCCTCAATACTCAATCTTCAATCCTCAATACTCAATCTTCAACCCTCAATCTTCAATCCTCAATCCTCTATCCTCATTCTTCAATCCTCATCACCCAATCCTCAATCTTCAATCCTCATTCCTCAATCCTCAATTCTCAATCCTCAATCCTCAATCCTCAGACCTCAGACATCAATACCCAACCCTCAGTCCTCATCCGCAATCCACAACCCTCAATCCTCAATCCTCAATCTTCAATCATCAATATTCAATCTTCAATCCTCAATCCTCAATCCTCTATCCTGAATCCTCAATCCTGAATGTTCAATCCTCGATACCCAATCCTCAATCTTCAATCCTAAATCCTCAATCCTCAATCCTCAATCCTCAATACTCAATCTTCAATCCTCAATCCTCAGTCCTCAATCCTCAACCCTCAACCTTCAATCCTCAATACTCAACATTCAATCCTCAATCCTCAATCCTCAATCCTCAATCCTCAATCTTCAATCCTCAAAACTCAATCTTCAATCCTCAACCGTCAATCCTCAATCCTCAATCCTCATTCTTCAATCCTCAAGACCAAATCCTCAATCTTCAATCCTCAATCCTCAATCCTCAATTCGCAATCCTCAATCCTCAATCCTCAGACCTCAAGCATCAATACCCAACCCTCAGTCCTCGTCCTCAATCCACAACCCTCAATCCTCAATCCTCAACCTTCAATCATCAATATTCAACCTTCCATCCTCAACCCTCAGTCCACAATCCTCCGTCCTTATTCCTCAAACCTCAATCCTCAACCCTCAAACCTCATCCTCAATACTCAATCCTCAATCCTCAATCCTCAATCCTCAATCCTCAATCCTCAATCCTCAATCCTGAATCCTCATACCTCAAACCTCAATCCTCAATCCTCAGTCCTCGTCCTCAATTCTCAATTCTCAATTCTCAATCCTCAATCCTCAATCCTCAATCTTCAATCCTCAATAATCAATCTCCAATCCTAGGTCCTCAATCCCCAATCATCAATCCTTAATTCTCAATCTTCAATCCTCAATCCCGAGTCCTCAATCCTCAATTCTCAATCCTCAATCCTCAGTCCTCAGTCCTCAAACCTCAATCCTCAACCCTCAGCCCTCATCCTCAATCCTCAATCCTCGATACTCAATCCTCAATCCTCAATCTTCAATCCTCAATACTCAATCTTTAATCCTCAATCCTCAGTCCTCAAACCTCAATTCTGAGTCCTCAGTCCTGAATCCTCAAGCTCCAGCCTTCAGTCCTCAACAATCGTTTGTCAATCCTCAGTCCTCAATAGAATATCCTGAAATCACAGCTTTCAATGCTCAATGCTCAATCTGCAATCTTCAAATCTCTATCGACAAACATCAATTCTCACCACTCAACCCTCAACACTCAGTAATCAATGTTCAATCCTCAATCCTCAATCCTCAATACTCAATACTCAATCCTCAATCCTCAATCCTCAATCCTCAATACTCAATCCTCAATCGTCAATCCTCAAACACCAATTCTCAATCTTCAATCCTCTATTCTCAATCCTCAATCCTCAATCCTCAATCCTCAATCTTCAATCCTCAATACTCAATCTTCAATCCTCAATCCTCAATCCTCAGTCCTCAATCCTCAATCCTCAATCATCAATCCTCAATCTTCAATCCTGAACACTCAGTCTGCAATGCTCAATCCACAATCCTCAATCCTCAATCCTAATTCGTCACTCCTCAATACCCAATCCTCAATCTTCAATCCTCAATCCTCAATCCTCAATTCTCAATCCTCAATCCTCAATCCTCAATACTCAATCTTAAATACTCAATACTCAATCTTCAATCCTCAATCCTCACTCCTCAATCCTCAATCCTCAATCCTCAATCCTCAATCCCAAATCCTCAATACTCAATCCTCAATCCTTAACCCTCAATCCTCAGTCCTGAAACCTCAATCCCGAATCCTCAATCCTGAATCCTCAACCTTCAGCCCTCAGTCCTCAACAATCAATTGTCAATCCTCAATCCTCAATGGAATATCCTCAATTCACAGTATTCAATACTGAATCCCCATTCTTCAATCTTCAAATCTCAATCCACAAACATCAATTCTTATCACTCAACCCTCAACACTCAGTCAACAATCTTCAATCCTCAATACTCAATCTTTAATCCTCAATCCTCAATTCTCAATCCTCAATACTCAATCCTCAATCGTCAATCCTCAATTCCCAATCCTCAATCTTCAATCCTCAATCCTCAATCTTCAATCCTCAATCCTCAATCCTCAATCCCCAATCCTTAATCTTCAATCCTCAATACTCAACCTTCAATCCTCAATACTCAATCCTCAATCCTCAATCCTCAATCCTCTATCCTCAATCCTCAATCCTGAATCCTCAATCCTCAATACTCAATCCTCAATCCTCAATACTCAATCTTCAACCCTCAATCTTCAATCCTAAATCCTCTATCCTCATTCTTCAATCCTCATCACCCAATCCTCAATCTTCAATCCTCAATCCTCAATCCTCTGTTCTCAATCCTCAATCCTCAATCCTCAGACCTCAGACATCAATACCCTACCCTCAGTCCTCATCCGCAATCCACAACCCTCAATCCTCAATCCTCAATCTTCAATCCTAAATCCTCAATCCTCAATCCTCAATCCTCAATACTCAATCTTCAATCCTCAATCCTCAGTCCTCAATCCTCAATCCTCAACCTTCAATCCTCAATACTCAACCTTCAATCCTCAATCCTCAATCCTCAATCTTCAATCCTCAATCTTCAATCCTCAATCCTCAATACTCAATCCTCAATCGTCAATCCTCAATTCCCAATCCTCAATCTTCAATCCTCAATCCTCAACCTTCAATCCTCAATACTCAACCTTCAATCCTCAATCCTCAATCCTCAATCTTCAATCCTCAATCTTCAATCCTCAAAACTCAATGCTTAATCCTCAACCTTGAATCCTCAATCCTCAATGCTCAATCCTCAATTCTCAATCCTCAATCATCAATCCTCAATCCTCAGTCCTCAATCCTCAATCCTCAATCCTCATTCTTCAATCCTCAATCTTCAATCCTCAATCCTCAATACTCAATCCTCAATCGTCAATCCTCAATTCCCAATCCTCAATCTTCAATCCTCAATCCTCAACCTTCAATCCTCAATACTCAACCTTCAATCCTCAATCCTCAATCCTCAATCTTCAATCCTCAATCTTCAATCCTCAAAACTCAATGCTTAATCCTCAACCTTGAATCCTCAATCCTCAATGCTCAATCCTCAATTCTCAATCCTCAATCGTCAATCTTCAAGCCTCAATACTCAATCTTCATTCCCCTATCCTCAATCCTCAATCCTCAATCCTCAGTCTTCAATCCTCAATACTCAATCCTCAATCGTCAATCCTCAAACACCAATCCTCAATCTTCAATCCTCTATTCTCAATCCTCAATCCTCAATCCTCAATCCTCAATCTTCAATCCTCAATACTCAATCTTCAATCATCAATCCTCAATCCTCAGTCCTCAATCCTCAATCCTCAATCCTCAATCCTCAATCTTCAATCCTCAATACTCAATCTGCAATCCTCAATCCTCAATCCTCAATCCTCAAGCCTAACTCGTCACTCCTCAATACCCAATCCTCAATCTTCAATCCTCAATCCTCAATCCTCGATTCTCAATCCTCAATCCTTAATCCTCAATCCTCAATATTAAATACTCAATACTCAATCTTCAATCCTCAATCCTCAATCCTCAATCCTCAATCATCAATCCTCAATCCTCAATCCCAAATCCTCAATCCTGAATCCTCAATCCTCAACCGTCAATCCTCAGTCCTGAAACCTCAATACCTAATCCTCAATCCTGAATCCTCAACCTTCAGCCCTCAGTCCGCAACAATCAATTGTCAATCCTCAATCCTCAATAGAATATCCTCAATTGACAGTATTCAATACTCAATCCCCATTCTTCAATCTTCAAATCTCAATCCACAGACATCAATTCTCATCACTCAACCCTCAACACTCAGTCAACAATCTTCAATCCTCAATACTCAATCTTCAATCCTCAATCCTCAGTTCTCAATCCTCAATACTCAATCCTCAATCGTCAATCCTCAATACCCGATCCTCAATCTTCAATCCTCAATCCTCAATCTTCAATCCTCAATCCTCAATCCTCAATCCCCAATCCTCAATCTTCAATACTCAATACTCAACCTTCAATCCTCAATCGTCAATCCTCAATCCTCAATCCTCATTCTTCAATCCTCAATACCAAATCCTCAATCTTCAATCCACAATCCTCAGTCCTCAATTCGCAATCCTCAATCCTCAATCCTCATACCTCAAGCATCAATACCCAACCCTCAGTCCTCGTCCTCAATCCACATCCCTCAATCCTCAATCCTCAATATTCAATCATCAATATTCAACCTTCAATCGTCAATCCTCAGTCCTCAATCCTCAATCCTCAATCTTCAATCCTCAATACTCAACCTTCAATCCTCAATCCTCAATCCTCAATCCTCAATCCTCAATCTTCAACCCTCAAAACTCAATTTTCAATCCTCAATCGTCAATCCTCAATCCTCAATCCTCATTCTTCAATCCTCAATACCAAATCCTCAATCTTCGATCCACAATCCTCAATCCTCAATTCGCAATCCTCAATCCTCAATCCTCAGACCTCAAGCATCAATACCCTACCCTCAGTCCTCATCCGCAATCCATAACCCTCAATCCTCAATCCTCAATCTTCAATCATCAACATTCAATCTTCAATCCTCAATCCTCAACCCTCAATCCTCAATCTTCATTCATCAATATTCAACCTTCAATCCTCAATCCTCAATCCTCAATCCTCAATCCTCAATCCACAATCCTCAATCCTCAATCCTCAATACCCAATCCTCAATTTTCAATCATCAACCCTCAACACTCAGTCCCCAACCCTCAATATTCAATCCTCAATCCTCTATCCTCAATCCTCAATCCTCAACCTTCAATCCTCAATGCTCAACCTTGAATCCTCAATCCTCAATCCTCGATACTCAATCCTCAATCCTCAATCTTCAATCCTCAATACTCAATCTTTAATCCTCAATCCTCAGTCCTCAAACCTCAATTCTGAGTCCTCAGTCCTGAATCCTCAAGCTCCAGCCTTCAGTCCTCAACAATCGTTTGTCAATCCTCAGTCCTCAATAGAATATCCTGAAATCACAGCTTTCAATGCTCAATGCTCAATCTGCAATCTTCAAATCTCTATCGACAAACATCAATTCTCACCACTCAACCCTCAACACTCAGTAATCAATGTTCAATCCTCAATCCTCAATCCTCAATACTCAATACTCAATCCTCAATCCTCAATCCTCAATCCTCAATACTCAATCCTCAATCGTCAATCCTCAAACACCAATTCTCAATCTTCAATCCTCTATTCTCAATCCTCAATCCTCAATCCTCAATCCTCAATCTTCAATCCTCAATACTCAATCTTCAATCCTCAATCCTCAATCCTCAGTCCTCAATCCTCAATCCTCAATCATCAATCCTCAATCTTCAATCCTGAACACTCAGTCTGCAATGCTCAATCCACAATCCTCAATCCTCAATCCTAATTCGTCACTCCTCAATACCCAATCCTCAATCTTCAATCCTCAATCCTCAATCCTCAATTCTCAATCCTCAATCCTCAATCCTCAATACTCAATCTTAAATACTCAATACTCAATCTTCAATCCTCAATCCTCACTCCTCAATCCTCAATCCTCAATCCTCAATCCTCAATCCCAAATCCTCAATACTCAATCCTCAATCCTTAACCCTCAATCCTCAGTCCTGAAACCTCAATCCCGAATCCTCAATCCTGAATCCTCAACCTTCAGCCCTCAGTCCTCAACAATCAATTGTCAATCCTCAATCCTCAATGGAATATCCTCAATTCACAGTATTCAATACTGAATCCCCATTCTTCAATCTTCAAATCTCAATCCACAAACATCAATTCTTATCACTCAACCCTCAACACTCAGTCAACAATCTTCAATCCTCAATACTCAATCTTTAATCCTCAATCCTCAATTCTCAATCCTCAATACTCAATCCTCAGTCGTCAATCCTCAATTCCCAATCCTCAATCTTCAATCCTCAATCCTCAATCTTCAATCCTCAATCCTCAATCCTCAATCCCCAATCCTTAATCTTCAATCCTCAATACTCAACCTTCAATCCTCAATACTCAATCCTCAATCCTCA
Source organism: Calliopsis andreniformis (assembly GCF_051401765.1). Lineage (NCBI taxonomy): Eukaryota > Metazoa > Arthropoda > Insecta > Hymenoptera > Andrenidae > Calliopsis > Calliopsis andreniformis. The sequence continues at coordinate 459,191 of NW_027480604.1, forward strand.
ATCCTCTATCCTCAATCCTCAATCCTGAATCCTCAATCCTCAATACTCAATCCTCAATCCTCAATACTCAATCTTCAACCCTCAATCTTCAATCCTAAATCCTCTATCCTCATTCTTCAATCCTCATCACCCAATCCTCAATCTTCAATCCTCAATCCTCAATCCTCTGTTCTCAATCCTCAATCCTCAATCCTCAGACCTCAGACATCAATACCCTACCCTCAGTCCTCATCCGCAATCCACAACCCTCAATCCTCAATCCTCAATCTTCAATCCTAAATCCTCAATCCTCAATCCTCAATCCTCAATACTCAATCTTCAATCCTCAATCCTCAGTCCTCAATCCTCAATCCTCAACCTTCAATCCTCAATACTCAACCTTCAATCCTCAATCCTCAATCCTCAATCTTCAATCCTCAATCTTCAATCCTCAATCCTCAATACTCAATCCTCAATCGTCAATCCTCAATTCCCAATCCTCAATCTTCAATCCTCAATCCTCAACCTTCAATCCTCAATACTCAACCTTCAATCCTCAATCCTCAATCCTCAATCTTCAATCCTCAATCTTCAATCCTCAAAACTCAATGCTTAATCCTCAACCTTGAATCCTCAATCCTCAATGCTCAATCCTCAATTCTCAATCCTCAATCGTCAATCTTCAAGCCTCAATACTCAATCTTCATTCCCCTATCCTCAATCCTCAATCCTCAATCCTCAGTCTTCAATCCTCAATACTCAATCCTCAATCGTCAATCCTCAAACACCAATCCTCAATATTAAATACTCAATACTCAATCTTCAATCCTCAATCCTCAATCCTCAATCCTCAATCCTCAATCCTCAATCCTCAACCGTCAATCCTCAGTCCTGAAACCTCAATACCTAATCCTCAATCCTGAATCCTCAACCTTCAGCCCTCAGTCCGCAACAATCAATTGTCAATCCTCAATCCTCAATAGAATATCCTCAATTGACAGTATTCAATACTCAATCCCCATTCTTCAATCTTCAAATCTCAATCCACAGACATCAATTCTCATCACTCAACCCTCAACACTCAGTCAACAATCTTCAATCCTCAATACTCAATCTTCAATCCTCAATCCTCAGTTCTCAATCCTCAATACTCAATCCTCAATCGTCAATCCTCAATTCCCGATCCTCAATCTTCAATCCTCAATCCTCAATCTTCAATCCTCAATCCTCAATCCTCAATCCCCAATCCTCAATCTTCAATACTCAATACTCAACCTTCAATCCTCAATCGTCAATCCTCAATCCTCAATCCTCATTCTTCAATCCTCAATACCAAATCCTCAATCTTCAATCCACAATCCTCAGTCCTCAATTCGCAATCCTCAATCCTCAATCCTCATACCTCAAGCATCAATACCCAACCCTCAGTCCCCGTCCTCAATCCACAACCCTCAATCCTCAATCCTCAATATTCAATCATCAATATTCAACCTTCAATCGTCAATCCTCAGTCCTCAATCCTCAATCCTCAATCTTCAATCCTCAATACTCAACCTTCAATCCTCAATCCTCAATCCTCAATCCTCAATCCTCAATCTTCAACCCTCAAAACTCAATTTTCAATCCTCAATCGTCAATCCTCAATCCTCAATCCTCATTCTTCAATCCTCAATACCAAATCCTCAATCTTCGATCCACAATCCTCAATCCTCAATTCGCAATCCTCAATCCTCAATCCTCAGACCTCAAGCATCAATACCCTACCCTCAGTCCTCATCCGCAATCCATAACCCTCAATCCTCAATCCTCAATCTTCAATCATCAACATTCAATCTTCAATCCTCAATCCTCAACCCTCAATCCTCAATCTTCATTCATCAATATTCAACCTTCAATCCTCAATCCTCAATCCTCAATCCTCAATCCTCAATCCACAATCCTCAATCCTCAATACCCAATCCTCAATTTTCAATCATCAACCCTCAACACTCAGTCCCCAACCCTCAATATTCAATCCTCAATCCTCTATCCTCAATCCTCAATCCTCAACCTTCAATCCTCAATGCTCAACCTTGAATCCTCAATCCTCAATCCTCGATACTCAATCCTCAATCCTCAATCTTCAATCCTCAATACTCAATCTTTAATCCTCAATCCTCAGTCCTCAAACCTCAATTCTGAGTCCTCAGTCCTGAATCCTCAAGCTTCAGCCTTCAGTCCTCAACAATCGGTTGTTAATCCTCAGTCCTCAATAGAATATCCTGAATTCACAGCTTTCAATACTCAATGCTCAATCTGCAATCTTCAAATCTCTATCGACAAACATCAATTCTCACCACTCAGCCCTCAACACTCAGTAATCAATGTTCAATCCTCAATCCTCAATCCTCAATACTCAATACTCAATCCTCAATCCTCAATCCTCAATCCTCAATACTCAATCCTCAATCGTCAATCCTCAAACACCAATCCTCAATCTTCAATCCTCTATTCTCAATCCTCAATCCTCAATCCTCAATCCTCAATCTTCAATCCTCAATACTCAATCTTCAATCGTCAATCCTCAATCCTCAGTCCTCAATCCTCAATCCTCAATCCTCAATCCTCAATCTTCAATCCTCAGTACTCAATCTGCAATCCTCAATCCTCAATCCTCAATCGTCAAGCCTAATTCGTCACTCCTCAATACCCAATCCTCAATCTTCAATCCTCAATCCTCAATCCTCAATTCTCAATCCTCAATCCTTAATCCTCAATCCTCAATCTTAAATACTCAATACTCAATATTCAATCCTCAATCCTCAATCCTCAATCCTCAATCATCAATCCTCAATCCTCAATCCCAAATCCTCAATCCTCAATCCTCAATCCTCAACCCTCAAACCTCAGTCCTGAAACCTCAATACCGAATCCTCAATCCTGAATCCTCAACCTTCAGCCCTCAGTCCTCAACAATCAATTGTCAATCCTCAATCCTCAATAGAATATCCTCAATTCACAGTATTCAATACTCAATCCCCATTCTTCAATCTTCAAATCTCAATCCACAAACATCAATTCTCATCACTCAACCCTCAACACCCAGTCAACAATCTTCAATCCTCAATACTCAATCTTCAATCCTCAATCCTCAGTTCTCAATCCTCAATACTCAATCCTCAATCGTCAATACTCAATTCCCGATCCTCAATCTTCAATCCTCAATCCTCAATCTTCAATCCTCAATCCTCAATCATCAATACCCAATCCTCAATTTTCAATCATCAACCCTCAACACTCAGTCCCCAATCCTCAATATTCAATCCTCAATCCTCTATCCCCAATCCTCAATCCTCAACCTTCAATCCTCAATGCTCAACCTTGAATCCTCAATCCTCAATGCTCAATCCTCAATTCTCAATACTCAATCGTCAATCTTCAAGCCTCAATACCCAATCTTCAATCCCCTATCCTCAATCCTCAATCCTCAATCCTCAATCTTCAATCCACAATACTCAATCTTCAATCCTCAATCCTCAATCCTCATTCTTCAATCCTCAATACCCAATTCCCAATTTTCAATCCTCAATCCTCAATCCTCAATTCTCAATCCTCAATCCTCAGTCCTCAATCCTCAATCTTCAATCATCAATGCTCAATCTTTAATCCTCAATCCTCAGTCCTCAATTCTCAATTCCGAGTCCTCAGTCCTGAATCCTCAACATTCAGCCCTCAGTCCACAACAATCAGTTGTCAATCCTCAATATTCAATCCTCAATCCTCAATCCTCGATCCTCAATCCTCAATCTTCAATCCTCAATGCTCAATCTGCAATCCTCAATGCTCAATGCTCAATCCTCAATTCTCAATCCTCAATCGTCAGTCTTCAATCCTCAATACTCAATCTTCAATCCTCAGTCCTCATTCCTCAATCCTCTATCCTCATTCTTGAATCCTCAATACCCAATTCTGAATCTTCAATCCTCAATCCTCAATCCTCAATCCTCAATTCTCAATCCTCAATCCTCAGTCCTCAGTCCTCAAACCTCAATCCTCAACCCTCAGCCCTCATCCTCAATCCTCAATCCTCGATACTCAATCCTCAATCCCCAATCTTCAATCCTCAATACTCAATCTTTAATCCTCAATCCTCAGTCTTCAAACCTCAATTCTGAGTACTCAGTCCTGAATCCTCAAGCTTCAGACTTCAGTCCTCAACAATCGGTTGTCAATCCTCAGTCCTCAATAGAATATCCTGAATTCACAGCTTTCAATACTCAATGCTCAATCTGCAATCTTCAAATCTCTATCGACAAACATCAATTCTCACCACTCAGCCCTCAACACTCAGTAATCAATGTTCAATCCTCAATCCTCAATCCTCAATACTCAATACTCAATCCTCAATCCTCAATCCTCAATACTCAATCCTCAATCGTCAATCCTCAAACACCAATCCTCAATCTTCAATCCTCAATCCTCAATCGTCAATTCTCAATCCTCAATCCTCAATCCTCAGACCTCAGACATCAATACCCAACCCTCAGTCCTCATCCGCAATCCACAATCCTCAATCCTCAATCCTCAACCTTCAATCATCAATATCCAATCTTCAATCCTCAATCATCAATCCTCTATCCTCAATCCTCAATCCTGAATGTTCAATCCTCAATACCCAATCCTCAATCTTCAATCCTAAATCCTCAATCCTCAATCCTCAATCCTCAATACTCAATCTTCAATCCTCAATCCTCAGTCCTCAATCCTCAATCCTCAATCTTCAATCCTCAATACTCAACCTTCAATCCTCAATCATCAATCCTCAATCCTCAATCCTCAATCTTCAACCCTCAAAACTCAATTTTCAATCCTCAATCGTCAATCCTCAATCCTCAATCCTCATTCTTCAATCCTCAATACCAAATCCTCAATCTTCGATCCACAATCCTCAATCCTCAATTCGCAATCCTCAATCCTCAATCCTCAGACCTCAAGCATCAATACCCAACCCTCAGTCCTCGTCCTCAATCCACAACCCTCAATCCTCAATCCTCAATCTTCAATCATCAATATTCAACCTGCAATCGTCAATCCTCAATCCTCAATCCTCAGTCCTTATTTATCAAACCTCAATAGTCAACCTTCAATCCTCAATCCTCAGTCCTCAATCCTCAATCCTCTATCCTCAATCCTCAATCCTGAATCTTCAATCCTCAATACTCAATCCTCAATCCTCAATACTCAATCTTTAACCCTCAATCTTCAATCCTCAATCCTCTACCCTCATTCTTCAATCCTCATCACCCAATCCTCAATCTTCAATCCTCAATCCTCAATCCTCTGTTCTCAATCCTCAATCCTCAATCCTCAGACCTCAGACATCAATACCCTACCCTCAGTCCTCATCCGCAATCCATAACCCTCAATCCTCAATCCTCAATCTTCAATCATCAAAATTCAATCTTCAATCCTCAATCTTCAATCCTCAATCCTCAGTCCTCAATCCTCAATCCTCAACCTTCAATCCTCAATACTCAACCTTCAATCCTCAATCCTCAATCCTCAATCCTCAATCCTCAATCTTCAATCCTCAAAACTCAATCCTTAATCCTCAACCGTCAATCCTCAATCCTCAATCCTCATTCTTCAATCCTCAATACCAAATCCTCTATCTTCAATCCTCAATCCTCAACCCTCAATCCTCAATCTTCATTCATCAATATTCAACCTTCTATCCTCAATCCTCAATCCTCAATCCTCAATCCTCAATCCACAATCCTCAATCCTCAATCCTCAATACCCAATCCTCAATTTTCAATCATCAACCCTCAACACTCAGTCCCCAACCCTCAATATTCAATCCTCAATCCTCTATCCTCAATCCTCAATCCTCAACCTTCAATCCTCAATGCTCAACCTTGAATCCTCAATCCTCAATCCTCGATACTCAATCCTCAATCCTCAATCTTCAATCCTCAATACTCAATCTTTAATCCTCAATCCTCATTCCTCAAACCTCAATTCTGAGTCCTCAGTCCTGAATCCTCAAGCTTCAGCCTTCAGTCCTCAACAATCGGTTGTTAATCCTCAGTCCTCAATAGAATATCCTGAATTCACAGCTTTCAATACTCAATGCTCAATCTGCAATCTTCAAATCTCTATCGACAAACATCAATTCTCACCACTCAGCCCTCAACACTCAGTAATCAATGTTCAATCCTCAATCCTCAATCCTCAATACTCAATACTCAATCCTCAATCCTCAATCCTCAATCCTCAATACTCAATCCTCAATCGTCAATCCTCAAACACCAATCCTCAATCTTCAATCCTCTATTCTCAATCCTCAATCCTCAATCCTCAATCCTCAATCTTCAATCCTCAATACTCAATCTTCAATCGTCAATCCTCAATCCTCAGTCCTCAATCCTCAATCCTCAATCCTCAATCCTCAATCTTCAATCCTCAGTACTCAATCTGCAATCCTCAATCCTCAATCCTCAATCCTCAAGCCTAATTCGTCACTCCTCAATACCCAATCCTCAATCTTCAATCCTCAATCCTCAATCCTCAATTCTCAATCCTCAATCCTTAATCCTCAATCCTCAATCTTAAATACTCAATACTCAATATTCAATCCTCAATCCTCAATCCTCAATCCTCAATCATCAATCCTCAATCCTCAATCCCAAATCCTCAATCCTCAATCCTCAATCCTCAACCCTCAATCCTCAGTCCTGAAACCTCAATACCGAATCCTCAATCCTGAATCCTCAACCTTCAGCCCTCAGTCCTCAACAATCAATTGTCAATCCTCAATCCTCAATAGAATATCCTCAATTCACAGTATTCAATACTCAATCCCCATTCTTCAATCTTCAAATCTCAATCCACAAACATCAATTCTCATCACTCAACCCTCAACACCCAGTCAACAATCTTCAATCCTCAATACTCAATCTTCAATCCTCAATCCTCAGTTCTCAATCCTCAATACTCAATCCTCAATCGTCAATACTCAATTCCCGATCCTCAATCTTCAATCCTCAATCCTCAATCTTCAATCCTCAATCCTCAATCCTCAATACCCAATCCTCAATTTTCAATCATCAACCCTCAACACTCAGTACCCAATCCTCAATATTCAATCCTCAATATTCAATCCTCAATCCTCTATCCTCAATCCTCAATCCTCAACCTTCAATCCTCAATGCTCAACCTTGAATCCTCAATCCTCAATGCTCAATCCTCAATTCTCAATCCTCAATCGTCAATCTTCAAGCCTCAATACTCAATCTTCAATCCCCTATCCTCAATCCTCAATCCTCAATCCTCAATCTTCAATCCACAATACTCAATCTTCAATCCTCAATCCTCAATCCTCATTCTTCAATCCTCAATACCCAATTCCCAATTTTCAATCCTCAATCCTCAATCCTCAATTCTCAATCCTCAATCCTCAGTCCTCAATCCTCAATCTTCAATCATCAATGCTCAATCTTTAATCCTCAATCCTCAGTCCTCAATTCTCAATTCCGAGTCCTCAGTCCTGAATCCTCAACATTCAGCCCTCAGTCCACAACAATCAGTTGTCAATCCTCAATATTCAATCCTCAATCCTCAATCCTCGATCCTCAATCCTCAATCTTCAATCCTCAATGCTCAATCTGCAATCCTCAATGCTCAATACTCAATCCTCAATTCTCAATCCTCAATCGTCAGTCTTCAATCCTAAATACTCAATCTTCAATCCTCAGTCCGCATTCCTCAATCCTCTATCCTCATTCTTGAATCCTCAATACCCAATTCTGAATCTTCAATCCTCAATCCTCAATCCTCAAGTCTCAATCCTCAATCCTCAGTCCTCAGTCCTCAAACCTCAATCCTCAACCCTCAGCCCTCATACTCAATCCTCAATCCTCGATACTCAATCCTCAATCCTCAATCTTCAATCCTCAATACTCAATCTTTAATCCTCAATCCTCAGTCTTCAAACCTCAATTCTGAGTACTCAGTCCTGAATCCTCAAGCTTCAGCCTTCAGTCCTCAACAATCGGTTGTCAATCCTCAGTCCTCAATAGAATATCCTGAATTCACAGCTTTCAATACTCAATGCTCAATCTGCAATCTTCAAATCTCTATCGACAAACATCAATTCTCACCACTCAGCCCTCAACACTCAGTAATGAATGCTCAATCCTCAATCCTCAATCCTCAATACTCAATACTCAATCCTCAATCCTCAATCCTCAATACTCAATCCTCAATCGTCAATCCTCAAACACCAATCCACAATCTTCAATCCTCAATCCTCAATCCTCAATTCTCAATCCTCAATCCTCAATCCTCAGACCTCAGACATCAATACCCAACCCTCAGTCCTCATCCGCAATCCACAACCCTCAATCCTCAATCCTCAACCTTCAATCATCAATATTCAATCTTCAATCCTCAATCCTCAATCCTCTATCCTTAATCCTCATTCCTGAATGTTCAATCCTCAATACCCAATCCTCAATCTTCAATCCTAAATCCTCAATCCTCAATCCTCAATCCTCAATACTCAATCTTCAATCCTCAATCCTCAGTCCTCAATCCTCAATCCTCAATCTTCAATCCTCAGTACTCAACCTTCAATCCTCAATCCTCAATCCTCAATCCTCAATCCTCATTCTTCAATCCTCAATACCAAATCCTCAATCTTCGATCCACAATCCTCAATCCTCAATTCGCAATCCTCAATCCTCAATCCTCAGACCTCAAGAATCAATACCCAACCCTCAGTCCTCGTCCTCAATCCACAACCCTCAGTCCTCAATCCTCAATCTTCAATCATCAATATTCAACCTTCAATCGTCAATCCTCAATCCTCAATCCTCAGTCCTTATTCATCAAACCTCAATCCTCAACCCTCAACCCTCATCCTCAATACTCAATCCTCAATCCTCAATCCTCAATCCTCAATCCTCAATCCTCAATCCTCAATCCTGAATCCTCATACCTCAAACCTCAATCCTCAATCCTCAGTCCTTGTCCTCAATTCTCAATTCTCAATCCTCAATCCTCAATCCTCAATCTTCAATCCTCAATAATCAATCTCCAATCCTAGATCCTCAATCCCCAATCACCAATCCTTAATCCTCAATCTTCAATCCTCAATCCCCAGTCCTCAATCTCCAATCCTCAATGCTCAATCCTCAATCCCCAATCCTCAGTCCTCAATCCTCAATCCTCAATCCTCAATTCTCAATCCTCAATCCTCAATCCTCAATCTTCAATCCTCAATACTCAATCTTTAATCCTCAATCCTCAGTCCTCAAACCTCAATTCTGAGTACTCAGTCCTGAATCCTCAAGCTTCAGCCTTCAGTCCTCAACAATCGGTTGTCAATCCTCAGTCCTCAATAGAATATCCTGAATTCACAGCTTTCAATACTCAATGCTCAATCTGCAATCTTCAAATCTCTATCGACAAACATCAATTCTCACCACTCAGCCCTCAACACTCAGTAATCAATGTTCAATCCTCAATCCTCAATACTCAATCCTCAATCGTCAATCCTCAAACACCAATCCTCAATCTTCAATCCTCTATTCTCAATCCTCAATCCTCAATCCTCAATCCTCAATCTTCAATCCTCAATACTCAATCTTCAATCCTCAATCCTCAATCCTCAGTCCTCAATCCTCAATCCGCAATCCTCAATCTTCAATACTCAATACTCAATCTTCAATCCTCAATCCTCAATCCTCAATCATCAATCCTCAATCCTCAATCCCAAATCCTCAATCCTCAATCCTCAATCCTCAACCCTCAATCCTCAGTCCTGAAACCTCAATACCGAATCCTCAATCCTGAATCCTCAACCTTCAGCCCTCAGTCCTCAACAACCAATTGTCAATCCTCAATTCCCGATCCTCAATCTTCAATCCTCAATCCTCAATCTTCAATCCTCAATCCTCAATCCTCAATCCCCAATCCTCAATCTTCAATACTCAATACTCAACCTTCAATCCTCAATCCTCAAACCTCAATCCTCAATCCTCTATCCTCAATCCTCAGTCTTCAATCCTCAATACTCAATCTGCAATCCTCAATCCTCAATCCTCAATACTCAATCCTCAATCCTCAATCTTCAATCCTCAATAATCAATCTTCAACCCTCAATCTTCAATCCTCAATCCTCAATCCTCATTCTTCAATCCTCAACACACAATTCTCAATCTTCAATCCTCAATCCTCAATCCTCAACTCTCAATCCGCAATTCTCAATCCTCAGACCTCAAACATCAATACTCAGCCCTCAGTCCTCGTCCGCAATCCACAACCCTCAATCCTCAATCTTCATTCATCAATATTCAACCTTCAATCCTCAATCCTCAATCCTCAATCCTCAATCCTCAATCCACAATCCTCAATCCTCAATCCTCAATACCCAATCCTCAATTTTCAATCATCAACCCTCAACACTCAGTCCCCAATCCTCAATATTCAATCCTCAATCCTCTATCCTCAATCCTCAATCCTCAACCTTCAATCCTCAATCCTCAATCCTCAATCCTCAAGCCTAATTCGTCACTCCTCAATATCCAATCCTCAATCTTCAATCCTCAATCCTCAATCCTCAATACTCAATACTCAATCCTCAATCCTCAATCCTCAATCCTCAATACTCAATCCTCAATCCTCAATCCTCAATACCCAATCCTCAATTTTCAATCATCAACCCTCAACACTCAGTCCCCAATCCTCAATATTCAATCCTCAATCCTCAATCCTCGATCCTCAATCCTCAAACTTCAATCCTCAATGCTCAATCTGCAATCCTCAATGCTCAATACTCAATCCTCAATTCTCAATCCTCAATCGTCAGTCTTCAATCCTCAATACTCAATCTTCAATCCTCAGTCCTCATTCCTCAATCCTCTATCCTCATTCTTGAATCCTCAATACCCAATTCTGAATCTTCAATCCTCAATCCTCAATCCTCAATTCTCAATCCTCAATCCTCAGTCCTCAGTCCTCAAACCTCAATCCTCAACCCTCAGCCCTCATCCTCAATCCTCAATCCTCGATACTCAATCCTCAATCCTCAATCTTCAATCCTCAATACTCAATCTTTAATCCTCAATCCTCAGTCCTCAAACCTCAATTCTGAGTACTCAGTCCTGTGTCCTCAAGCTTCAGCCTTCAGTCCTCAACATTCGGTTGTCAATCCTCAGTCCTCAATAGAATATCCTGAATTCACAGCTTTCAATACTCAATGCTCAATCTGCAATCTTCAAATCTCTATCGACAAACATCAATTCTCACCACTCAGCCCTCAACACTCAGTAATCAATGTTCAATCCTCAATCCTCAATCCTCTATCCTCAATCCTCAATCCTGAATGTTCAATCCTCAATACCCAATCCTCAATCTTCAATCCTAAATCCTCAATCCTCAATCCTCAATCCTCAATACTCAATCTTCAATCCTCAATCCTCAGTCCTCAATCCTCAATCCTCAATCTTCAATCCTCAATACTCAACCTTCAATCCTCAATCCTCAATCCTCAATCCTCAATCCTCAATCTTCAACCCTCAAAACTCAATTTTCAATCCTCAATCGTCAATCCTCAATCCTCAATCCTCATTCTTCAATCCTCAATACCAAATCCTCAATCTTCGATCCACAATCCTCAGTCCTCAATTCGCAATCCTCAATCCTCAATCCTCAGACCTCAAGCATCAATACCCAACCCTCAGTCCTCGTCCTCAATCCACAACCCTCAATCCTCAATCCTCAATCTTCAATCATCAATATTCAACCTTCAATCGTCAATCCTCAATCCTCAATCCTCAGTCCTTATTCATCAAACCTTAATCCTCAACCCTCAACCCTCATCCTCAATACTCAATCCTCAATCCTCAATCCTCAATCCTCAATCCTCAATCCTCAATCCTGAATCCTCATACCTCAAACCTCAATCCTCAACCCTCAGTCCTTGTCCTCAATTCTCAATTCTCAATCCTCAATCCTCAATCCTCAATCTTCAATCCTCAATAATCAATCTCCAATCCTAGATCCTCAATCCCCAATCACCAATCCTTAATCCTCAATCTTCAATCCTCAATCCCCAGTCCTCAATCTCCAATCCTCAATGCTCAATCCTCAATCCCCAATCCTCAGTCCTCAATCCTCAATCACCAATCCTCAAGCCTCAATCCTCAACCGTCAGTCCTCGTCCTCAATCCTCAAACCTCAACCCTCAATCCTCAGTCTTCAATCATCAATACTCAATCTTCAATCCTCAATCCTCAATCCTCAATCCTCAATCCTCAATCCTCAATATTCATCACACAACCCTCAACCATCAATTCTCAATACCCAACCATCAATCCTCAATTCTCAATACTCAATAGAATATCCTGAACTCTCATGTATCAATACTCAATCCACAATATTCAATAATCAAATCTCAATCCTCAAACAGCAATTCTCAATACTCAATCCTCAACACTCAGTCCTCTCTCTTCAATCCTCCATTCTCAATCCTCAATCCTCAAGCGTCAATCCTCAATCCTCAATCCTCAACCCACAATCCTCGGTCCTCAAACCTCAATCCCGAATCCTCAATGTGCAGCCCTCAGTCCTCAACAATCAGTTGTCAATCCTCAATCCTCAATAGAATAAACCCAATTCACAGCTTTCAATACTCAATCCTCAATCCGCAATCTTCAAATCTCCATCCACAAACATCAATTCTCATCATTCAACCCTCAACACTCAGTCCTCAATGTTCAATCCTCAATCCTCAATTCTCAATCTTCAATCCTCAATACTGAATCTTCAATCCTAAATCCTCAATCCTCAATCCTCAGTCCTCAATCCTCAATCTTCAATCCTCAGTCCCCAATCCTCAATCTTCAATCCTCAATCCTCAATCCTGAATCCTCAATCCTCAAGCCTAATTCGTCACTCCTCAATACCCAATCCTCAATCTTCAATCCTCAATCCTCAATCCTCAATTCTCAATCCTCAATCCTTAATCCTCAATCCTCAATCTTAAATACTCAATACTCAATCTACAATCCTCAATCCTCAATCCTCAATCCTCAATCATCAATCCTCAATCCTCAATCCCAAATCCTCAATCCTCAATCCTCAATCCTCAACCCTCAATCCTCAATCTTCAATCCTCAATCTTCAATCCTCAATCTTCATTCATCAATGTTCAACCTTCAATCCTCAATCCTCAATCCTCAATCCTCAATCCTCAATCCACAATTCTCAATCCTCAATCCTCAATACCCAATCCTCAATTTTCAATCATCAACCCTCAACACTCAGTCCCCAATCCTCAAGATTCAATCCTCAATCCTCTATCCTCAATCCTCAATCCTCAAGCTTCAATCCTCAATGCTCAACCTTGAATCCTCAATCCTCAATGCTCAATCCTCAATTCTCAATCCTCAATCGTCAATCTTCAAGCCTCAATACTCAATCTTCAATCCCCTATCCTCAATCCTCAAGCCTCAATCCTCAATCTTCAATCCTCAAAACTCAATCTTCAATCCTCAATCCTCAATCCTCATTCTTCAATCCTCAATACCCAATTCCCAATTTTCAATCCTCAATCCTCAATCCTCAATTCTCAATCCTCAATCCTCAGTCCTCATTCCTCAATCTTCAATCATCAATACTCAATCTTTAATCCTCAATCCTCAGTCCTCAATTCTCAATTCCGAGTCCTCAGTCCTGAATCCTCAACATTCAGCCCTCAGTCCACAACAATCAGTTGTCAATCCTCAATCCTCAACAGAATATCCTCAATCCACAGTTTTCAATACTCAATACTCAATCTGCAATCTTCAAACCTCTATCCACAAACATCAATTCTCATCACTAAACCCTCAACACTCAGTCCCCAATCCTCAATATTCAATCCTCAATCCTCAATCCTCGATCCTCAATCCTCAAACTTCAATCCTCAATGCTCAATCTGCAATCCTCAATGCTCAATACTCAATCCTCAATTCTCAATCCTCAATCGTCAGTCTTCAATCCTCAATACTCAATCTTCAATCCTCAGTCCTCATTCCTCAATCCTCTATCCTCATTCTTGAATCCTCAATACCCAATTCTGAATCTTCAATCCTCAATCCTCAATCCTCAATTCTCAATCCTCAATCCGCAGTCCTCAGTCCTCAAACCTCAATCCTCAACCCTCAGCCCTCATCCTCAATCCTCAATCCTCGATACTCAATCCTCAATCCTCAATCTTCAATCCTCAATACTCAATCTTTAATCCTCAATCCTCAGTCCTCAAACCACAATTCTGAGTACTCAGTCCTGAATCCTCAAGCTTCAGCCTTCAGTCCTCAACAATCGGTTGTCAATCCTCAGTCCTCAATAGAATATCCTGAATTCACAGCTTTCAATACTCAATGCTCAATCTGCAATCTTCAAATCTCTATCGACAAACATCAATTCTCACCACTCAGCCCTCAACACTCAGTAATCAATGTTCAATCCTCAATCCTCAATACTCAATCCTCAATCGTCAATCCTCAAACACCAATCCTCAATCTTCAATCCTCTATTCTCAATCCTCAATCCTCAATCCTCAATCCTCAATCTTCAATCCTCAATACTCAATCTTCAATCCTCAATCCTCAATCCTCAGTCCTCAATCCTCAATCCGCAATCCTCAATCTTCAATACTCAATACTCAATCTTCAATCCTCAATCCTCAATCCTCAATCATCAATCCTCAATCCTCAATCCCAAATCCTCAATCCTCAATCCTCAATCCTCAACCCTCAATCCTCAGTCCTGAAACCTCAATACCGAATCCTCAATCCTGAATCCTCAACCTTCAGCCCTCAGTCCTCAACAACCAATTGTCAATCCTCAATTCCCGATCCTCAATCTTCAATCCTCAATCCTCAATCTTCAATCCTCAATCCTCAATCCTCAATCCCCAATCCTCAATCTTCAATACTCAATACTCAACCTTCAATCCTCAATCCTCAAACCTCAATCCTCAATCCTCTATCCTCAATCCTCAGTCTTCAATCCTCAATACTCAATCTGCAATCCTCAATCCTCAATCCTCAATACTCAATCCTCAATCCTCAATCTTCAATCCTCAATAATCAATCTTCAACCCTCAATCTTCAATCCTCAATCCTCAATCCTCATTCTTCAATCCTCAACACACAATTCTCAATCTTCAATCCTCAATCCTCAATCCTCAACTCTCAATCCGCAATTCTCAATCCTCAGACCTCAAACATCAATACTCAGCCCTCAGTCCTCGTCCGCAATCCACAACCCTCAATCCTCAATCTTCATTCATCAATATTCAACCTTCAATCCTCAATCCTCAATCCTCAATCCTCAATCCTCAATCCACAATCCTCAATCCTCAATCCTCAATACCCAATCCTCAATTTTCAATCATCAACCCTCAACACTCAGTCCCCAATCCTCAATATTCAATCCTCAATCCTCTATCCTCAATCCTCAATCCTCAACCTTCAATCCTCAATCCTCAATCCTCAATCCTCAAGCCTAATTCGTCACTCCTCAATATCCAATCCTCAATCTTCAATCCTCAATCCTCAATCCTCAATACTCAATACTCAATCCTCAATCCTCAATCCTCAATCCTCAATACTCAATCCTCAATCCTCAATCCTCAATACCCAATCCTCAATTTTCAATCATCAACCCTCAACACTCAGTCCCCAATCCTCAATATTCAATCCTCAATCCTCAATCCTCGATCCTCAATCCTCAAACTTCAATCCTCAATGCTCAATCTGCAATCCTCAATGCTCAATACTCAATCCTCAATTCTCAATCCTCAATCGTCAGTCTTCAATCCTCAATACTCAATCTTCAATCCTCAGTCCTCATTCCTCAATCCTCTATCCTCATTCTTGAATCCTCAATACCCAATTCTGAATCTTCAATCCTCAATCCTCAATCCTCAATTCTCAATCCTCAATCCTCAGTCCTCAGTCCTCAAACCTCAATCCTCAACCCTCAGCCCTCATCCTCAATCCTCAATCCTCGATACTCAATCCTCAATCCTCAATCTTCAATCCTCAATACTCAATCTTTAATCCTCAATCCTCAGTCCTCAAACCTCAATTCTGAGTACTCAGTCCTGTGTCCTCAAGCTTCAGCCTTCAGTCCTCAACATTCGGTTGTCAATCCTCAGTCCTCAATAGAATATCCTGAATTCACAGCTTTCAATACTCAATGCTCAATCTGCAATCTTCAAATCTCTATCGACAAACATCAATTCTCACCACTCAGCCCTCAACACTCAGTAATCAATGTTCAATCCTCAATCCTCAATCCTCTATCCTCAATCCTCAATCCTGAATGTTCAATCCTCAATACCCAATCCTCAATCTTCAATCCTAAATCCTCAATCCTCAATCCTCAATCCTCAATACTCAATCTTCAATCCTCAATCCTCAGTCCTCAATCCTCAATCCTCAATCTTCAATCCTCAATACTCAACCTTCAATCCTCAATCCTCAATCCTCAATCCTCAATCCTCAATCTTCAACCCTCAAAACTCAATTTTCAATCCTCAATCGTCAATCCTCAATCCTCAATCCTCATTCTTCAATCCTCAATACCAAATCCTCAATCTTCGATCCACAATCCTCAGTCCTCAATTCGCAATCCTCAATCCTCAATCCTCAGACCTCAAGCATCAATACCCAACCCTCAGTCCTCGTCCTCAATCCACAACCCTCAATCCTCAATCCTCAATCTTCAATCATCAATATTCAACCTTCAATCGTCAATCCTCAATCCTCAATCCTCAGTCCTTATTCATCAAACCTTAATCCTCAACCCTCAACCCTCATCCTCAATACTCAATCCTCAATCCTCAATCCTCAATCCTCAATCCTCAATCCTCAATCCTGAATCCTCATACCTCAAACCTCAATCCTCAACCCTCAGTCCTTGTCCTCAATTCTCAATTCTCAATCCTCAATCCTCAATCCTCAATCTTCAATCCTCAATAATCAATCTCCAATCCTAGATCCTCAATCCCCAATCACCAATCCTTAATCCTCAATCTTCAATCCTCAATCCCCAGTCCTCAATCTCCAATCCTCAATGCTCAATCCTCAATCCCCAATCCTCAGTCCTCAATCCTCAATCACCAATCCTCAAGCCTCAATCCTCAACCGTCAGTCCTCGTCCTCAATCCTCAAACCTCAACCCTCAATCCTCAGTCTTCAATCATCAATACTCAATCTTCAATCCTCAATCCTCAATCCTCAATCCTCAATCCTCAATCCTCAATATTCATCACACAACCCTCAACCATCAATTCTCAATACCCAACCATCAATCCTCAATTCTCAATACTCAATAGAATATCCTGAACTCTCATGTATCAATACTCAATCCACAATATTCAATAATCAAATCTCAATCCTCAAACAGCAATTCTCAATACTCAATCCTCAACACTCAGTCCTCTCTCTTCAATCCTCCATTCTCAATCCTCAATCCTCAAGCGTCAATCCTCAATCCTCAATCCTCAACCCACAATCCTCGGTCCTCAAACCTCAATCCCGAATCCTCAATGTGCAGCCCTCAGTCCTCAACAATCAGTTGTCAATCCTCAATCCTCAATAGAATAAACCCAATTCACAGCTTTCAATACTCAATCCTCAATCCGCAATCTTCAAATCTCCATCCACAAACATCAATTCTCATCATTCAACCCTCAACACTCAGTCCTCAATGTTCAGTCCTCAATCCTCAATTCTCAATCTTCAATCCTCAATACTGAATCTTCAATCCTAAATCCTCAATCCTCAATCCTCAGTCCTCAATCCTCAATCTTCAATCCTCAGTCCCCAATCCTCAATCTTCAATCCTCAATCCTCAATCCTGAATCCTCAATCCTCAAGCCTAATTCGTCACTCCTCAATACCCAATCCTCAATCTTCAATCCTCAATCCTCAATCCTCAATTCTCAATCCTCAATCCTTAATCCTCAATCCTCAATCTTAAATACTCAATACTCAATCTACAATCCTCAATCCTCAATCCTCAATCCTCAATCATCAATCCTCAATCCTCAATCCCAAATCCTCAATCCTCAATCCTCAATCCTCAACCCTCAATCCTCAGTCCTGAAACGTCAATACCGAATCCTCAATCCTGAATCCTCAACCTTCAGCCCTCAGTCCTCAACAATCAATTGTCAATCCTCAATTCCCGATCCTCAATCTTCAATCCTCAATCCTCAATCTTCAATCCTCAATCCTCAATCCTCAATCCCCAATCCTCAATCTTCAATACTCAATACTCAACCTTCAATCCTCAATCCTCAAACCTCAATCCTCAATCCTCTATCCTCAATCCTCAATCTTCAATCATCAATACTCAATCTTTAATCCTCAATCCTCAGTCCTCAATTCTCAATTCCGAGTCCTCAGTCCTGAATCCTCAACATTCAGCCCTCAGTCCACAACAATCAGTTGTCAATCCTCAATCCTCAACAGAATATCCTCAATCCACAGTTTTCAATACTCAATACGCAATCTGCAATCTTCAAACCTCTATCCACAAACATCAATTCTCATCACTAAACCCTCAACACTCAGTCCCCAATCCTCAATATTCAATCCTCAATCCTCAATCCTCGATCGTCAATCCTCAAACTTCAATCCTCAATGCTCAATCTGCAATCCTCAATTCTCAATACTCAATCCTCAATTCTCAATCTTCAATCCTCAGTCCTCATTCCTCAATCCTCTATCCTCATTCTTGAATCCTCAATACCCAATTCTGAATCTTCAATCCTCAATCCTCAATCCTCAATTCTCAATCCTCAATCCTCAGTCCTCAGTCCTCAAACCTCAATCCTCAACCCTCAGCCCTCATCCTCAATCCTCAATCCTCGATACTCAATCCTTAATCCTCAATCTTCAATCCTCAATACTCAATCTTTAATCCTCAATCCTCAGTCCTCAAACCTCAATTCTGAGTACTCAGTCCTGAATCCTCAAGCTTCAGCCTTCAGTCCTCAACAATCGGTTGTCAATCCTCAGTCCTCAATAGAATATCCTGAATTCACAGCTTTCAATACTCAACGCTCAATCTGCAATCTTCAAATCTCTATCGACAAACATCAATTCTCACGACTCAGCCCTCAACACTCAGTAATCAATGTTCAATCCTCAATCCTCAATCCTCAATACTCAATACTCAATCCTCAATCCTCAATCCTCAATACTCAATCCTCAATCGTCAATCCTCAAACACCAATCCTCAATCTTCAATCCTCTATTCTCAATCCTCAATCCTCAATCCTCAATCCTCAATCTTCAATCCTCAATACTCAATCTTCAATCCTCAATCCTCAATCCTCAGTCCTCAATCCTCAATCCTCAATCCTCAATCCTCAATCTTCAATCCTCAATACTCAATCTGCAATCCTCAATCCTCAACCCTCAATCCTCTGTCCTGAAACCTCAATACCGAATCCTCAATCCTGAATCCTCAACCTTCAGCCCTCAGTCCTCAACAATCAACTGTCAATCCTGAATCCTCAATAGAATATCCTCAATTGACAGTATTCAATACTCAATCCCCATTCTTCAATCTTCAAATCTCAATCCACAAACATCAATTCTCATCACTCAACCCACAACACTCAGTCAACAATCTTCAATCCTCAATACTCAATCTTCAATCCTCAATCCTCAGTTCTCAATCCTCAATACTCAATCCTCAATCGTCAATCCTCAATTCCCGATCCTCAATCTTCAATCCTCAATCCTCAATCTTCAATCCTCAATCCTCAATCCTCAATCCCCAATCCTCAATCTTCAATACTCAATACTCAACCTTCAATCCTCAATCCTCAATCCTCAATCCTCAATCCTCTATCCTCAATCCTCAATCCTGAATCCTCAATCCTCAATACTCAATCTTCAGTCCTCAATACTCAATCTTCAACCCTCAATCTTCAATCCTCAATCCTCTATCCTCATTCTTCAATCCTCATCACCCAATCCTCAATCTTCAATCCTCAATCCTCAATCCTCAATTCTCAATCCTCAATCCTCAATCCTCAGACCTCAGACATCAATACCCAACCCTCTGTCCTCATCCGCAATCCACAACCCTCAATCCTCAATCCTCAACCTTCAATCATCAATATTCAATCTTCAATCCTCAATCCTCAATCCTCTATCCTCAATCCTCAATCCTGAATGTTCAATCATCAATACCCAATCCTCAATCTTGAATCCTAAATCCTCAATCCTCAATCCTCAATCGTCAATACTCAATCATCAATCCTCAATCCTCAGTCCTCAATCCTCAATCCTCAATCTTCAATCCTCAATCCTCAATCCTCAATTCGCAATCCTCAATCCTCAATCCTCAGACCTCAAGCATCAATACCCAACCCTCAGTCCTCGTCCTCAATCCACAACCCTCAATCCTCAATCCTCAATCTTCAATCATCAATATTCAACCTTCAATCGTCAAACCTCAATCCTCAATCCTCAGTCCTTATTCCTCAAACCTCAATCCTCAACCCTCAACCCTCATCCTGAATACTCAATCCTCAATCCTCAATCCTCAATCCTCAATCCTCAATCATCAATCCGCAATCCTGAATCCTCATACCTCAAACCTCAATCCTCAATCCTCAGTCCTTGTCCTCAATTCTCAATTCTCAATCCTCAATCCTCAATCCTCAATCTTCAATCCTCAATAATCAATCTCCAATCCTAGATCCTCAATCCCCAATCACCAATCCTTAATCCTCAATCTTCAATCCTCAATCCCCAGTCCTCAATCTCCAATCCTCAATGCTCAATCCTCAATCCCCAATCCTCAGTCCTCAATCCTCAATCACCAATCCTCAAGCCTCAATCCTCAACCGTCAGTCCTCGTACTCAATCCTCAAACCTCAACCCTCAATCCTCAGTCTTCAATCATCAATACTCAATCTTCAATCCTCAATCCTCAATCCTCAATCCTCAATCCTCAATCCTCAATATTCATCACACAACCCTCAACCATCAATCCTCAATACCCAACCATCAATCCTCAATTCTTAATACTCAATAGAATATCCTGAATTCTCATGGATCAATACTCAATCCACAATATTCAATAATCAAATCTCAATCCTCAAACATCAATTCTCAATACTCAATCCTCAACACTCAGTCCTCTCTCTTCAATCCTCCATTCTCAATCCTCAATCCTCAAGCGTCAATCCTCAATCCTCAATCCGCAACCCACAATCCTCAGTCCTCAAACCTCAATCCCGAATCCTCAATCCTGAATCCTCAATGTGCAGCCCTCAGTCCTCAACAATCAGTTGTCAATCCTCAATCCTCAATAGAATATCCCCAATTCACAGCTTTCAATACTCAATCCTCAATCTGCAATCATCAAATCTCCATCCACAAACATCAATTCTCATCACTCAACCCTCAACACTCAGTCCTCAATGTTCAATCCTCAATCCTCAATTCTCAATCTTCAATCCTCAATACTGAATCTTCAATCCTAAATCCTCAATCCTCAATCCTCAATCCTCTATCCTCAATCTTCAATCCTCAGTCCCCAATCCTCAATCTTCAATCCTCAATCCTCAATCCTGAATCCTCAATCTTCAGCCCTCAGTCAACAACAATCAGTTGTCAGTCCTCAATCCTCAATACAACATCATCAATTCACAGTTTTCAGTACTCAATACTCAATCTGCAATCTTCAAATCTCTATCCACAAACATCAATTCTCATCACTCAACCCTCAACACTCCGTCCCCAATTCTCAATCTTCAATCCTCAATCCTTAATCCTCAATACTCAATCCTCAATTTTCAATCCTCAATACTCAATCTTCAATCCTCAATCTTCAATCCTGAATACTCAATCTTCAATCCTCAATCCTCAATCCTCAATCCTCAGTCCCCAATCCTCAATCCTCAATCCTCAATCCTCAATCCTCAATACTCAATCCTCAATCCTCAATCTTCAATCCTCAATACTCAATCCTCATCCTTCAATCCTCAATACCCAATTCTCAATCTTCAATCCTCAATCCTCAATCCTCAATCCTCAATTCTCAATCCTGAATCCTCAGTCCTCAGTCCTCAAACCTCAATCCCCAACCCTCAATCCCCAATCGTCAGTCCTCAGCCCTCAAACCTCAATCCTCAACACTCGGCCCTCATCCTCAATCCTCAATCCTCGATACTCAATCCTCAATCCTCAATCTTCAATCCTCAATACTCAATATTTAATCCTCAATCCTCAGTCCTCAAACCTCAATTCTGAGTCCTCAGTCCTGAATCCTCAACCTTCAGACTTCAGTCCTCAACAATCGGTTGTCAATTCCCAGTCCTCAACAGAATATCCTCAATTCACAGCTTTCAATACTCAATGCTCAATCTGCAATCTTCAAATCTCTATCGACAAACATCAATTCTCATCACTCAACCCTCAACACTCAGCAATCAATGTTCAATCCTCAATCCGCAATCCTCAATACTCAATACTCAATCCTCAATCCTCAATCCTCAATACTCAATCCTCAATGGTCAATCCTCAAACCCCAGTCCTCAATCTTCAATCCTCTATTCTCAATCCTCAATCATCAATCCTCAATCCTCAATCTTCAATCCTCAATCCTCAATCCTCAATTCTCAATCCTCAATCCTCAATCCTCAATCCTCAATCTTAAATACTCAATACTCAATCTTCAATCCTCAATCCTCAATCCTCAATCCTCAATCTCAAATCCTCAATCCTTAATCCTCAATCCTCAACCCTCAATCCTGAGCCCTGAAACCTCAATCCCGAATCCTCAATCCTGAATCCTCAATCTTCAGCCCTCAGTCCTCAACAATCAGTTGTCAATCCTCAATCCTCGATAGAATATCACCAATTCACAGCTTTCAATACTCAATACTCAATCTGCCATCTTCAAATCTCTATCCACACACATCAATTCTCATCACTCAACCCTAAACACTCAGTCCTCAATGTTCAATCCTCAATCCTCAATTCCCAATCTTCAATCCTCAATACTGAATCTTCAATCCTAAATCCTGAATCCTCAATCCTCAATCCTCAATCTTCAATCTTCAATCCTCAGTCCCCAATCCTCAATCTTCAATCCTCAATCCTCAATCCTCAATCTTGAATCCTCAATACTCAATCTTCATTCCTCGATCCTCAATTCTCAATCCTCAACACTCAATCCTCAATCGTCAATACTCAATCCCCAATCCTCAATCTTCTATACTCTATCCTCAATCCTCAATCCTCAATACTCAATCTTCAATCCTCATTACTCAATCTTCAATCCTCAATCCTCAATCCGCATTCTTCAATCCTCAATACCCAATTCCCAATCTTCAATCCTCAATCTTCAATCCTCAATTCTCAATCCTCAGTCCTCAGTCCTCGATCCTCAATCTTCAATCCTCAATACTCAATATTTAATCCTCTATCCTCAGTCCTCAAACCTCAATTCTGAGTCCTCAGTCCTGAATCCTCAACCTTCAGCCCTCAGTCCACAACAATCAGTTGTCAATCCTCAATCCTCAATAGAATATCCTCAATCCACAGTTTACAATTCTCAATACTCAATCTGCAATCTTCAAACCTCTATCCACAAACATCAATTCTCATCACTCAACCCTCAACACTGAGTCCCCAATCCTCAATATTCAATCCTCAATCCTCAATCCTCGATCCTCAATCCTCAACCTTCAATCCTCAATGCTCAATCTTCAATCCTCAATCCTTAATACTCAATCCTCAATTCTCTAGCCTCAATCGTCAACCTTCAATCCTCAATACTCAATCTTCAATCCTCAGTCCTCAATCCTCAATCCTCAATCCTCATCCTTCAATCCTCAATACCCAATTCTCAATCTTCAATCCTCAATCCTCAATCCTCAATTCTCAATCCTCAACCCTCAATCCTCAAACCTCAATACTCATTCTTCAATCCTCAACACCCAATCCTCAATCTTCAATCCTCAGTCCTCAATCCTCAATTCTCAATCCTCAATCCTCAATCCTCAGACCTCAAACATCAATATTCAACCCTCAGTCCTCGTCCTCAATCCACAACCCTCAATCCTCAATCCTCAATTTTCAATCATCAATATTCAATCTTCAATCCTCAATCCTCAATCCTCAATCCTCAATCCTCTATCTTCAATCCTCAATACTCAATCTTCAATCCTCAATCCTCATCACTCAATCCTCAATCCTCAATCCTCAATATTCAATCCTCAATACTCAATCTTCAACCCTCAATCCTCAATCTTCAATCATCAATACTCAATCTTCAATCTCAATCCTCAATCCTCGATCTTCAATCCTCTATCCTGAATCCTCAATCCTCAATCCTCAATCTTCAATCCTCAATACTCAATCTTCAATCCTCTATCCTCAGTCCTCAATCGTCAGTCCTCAATCCTCAATCCTCAATCCTCAATCCTCAATCCTCATTCTTCAATCCTCAATACCGAATCCTCAATCTTCAATCCTCAATCCTCAATCCTCAATTCTCAATCCTCAATCCTCAATCCTCAATCCTCAATTCTCAATCCGCAATCCGCAGTCCTCAGTCCTCAAACCTCAATCCTCAACCCTCAGCACTCATCCTCAATCCTCAATCGACAATCCGCAATCCTCAATCTTCAATCCTCAATACTCAATCCACGACCTTCAATCCTCAATACTCAATCTTCAATCCTCAATCCTCAATCCTCAATCCTCAATCCTCAATCTTCAATGCTCAATACTCAATCTTCAATCCTCAACCCTCAATCCTCGATCCTCAATCCTCAATCCTCAATCCTCAATCGTCCATCTTCAATCCTCAACCCTCAATATTCAATCCTCAATCCTCAATCCTCAATACTCAATCCTCATTCTTCAATCCTCAATACCCAATCCTCAATCTTCAATCCTCAATCCTCAATCCTGAATCCTCAATCCTCAATCCTCAATCCTCAACCTTCAATCCTCATTCCCAAATCCTCAATCTTCAATCTTCAATCCTCAATACTCAATCTTCAATCCTCAATCCTCAATCCTCAATCCTCAATCCTCATTCTTCAATCCTCAATACCCAATCCTCAACCTTCAATCCTCAATCCTCTGTCCTCAATCCTCAATCCTCAATCCTCAATCCTCAATCTTCAATCCTCAGTCCCAAACCCTCAATCGCCAATACTCAATGCTCAATCCTCAGTCTTCAATCCTCAATACCCAATCTTCAATCCTCAATACTCAATCCTCAATCCTCAATCCTCATTCTTCAATCCTCAGTACCCAATCCTCCATCTTCAATCCTCAATCCTCAATCCTCAATCCTCATTCTTCAATCCTCAATGTTCAATCCTCAATACCCAATCCTCAATCTTCAATCCTCAATCCTCAATCCTCAGTCCTCAATCCTCAACCCTCAATCCTCAGTTCTCCAACCTCAATCCTGAATCCTCAATCCTGAATCCTCAATCTTCAGCCCACAGTCCTCAACAATCAGTTGTCAATCCTCAATCCTCAATAGAATATCCTCAATTCACAGGCTTCAATACTCAATAATCAACCTGCAATCTTCAAATCTCTATCCACAAACGTCAATTCTCATCACTCAACCCTCAACACTCAGTCCACAATCCTCGATCTTCAATCCTCAGTCCTCAATCCTCAATCCTCAATCCTCAATCTTCAATGCTCAATCCTCAATCCTCAATTCTCAATCCTCAATCCTCAATCCTCAGACCACAAACAGCAATACTCAACGCTCAGTCCTCGTCCTCAATCCACAACCATCAATCCTCAATCCTCAACCTTCAATCATCAATATTCAATCTTCTGTCCTCAATCCTCAATCCTCAATCCTCAATGTTCAATCCGCAATACCCAATCCTCAATCTTCAATCCTCAATCCTCAATCCTCAATCCTCAATCCTCAACCTTCAATCCTCAATACTCAATCTTCAATCCTCAATCCTCAACCTTCAATCCTCAATCCTCTGTCCTCAATCCTCAATCCTCAATCCTCAATCCTCAATCTTCAATCCTCAGTCCCAAACCCTCAATCGCCAATACTCAATGCTCAATCCTCAGTCTTCAATCCTCAATACCCAATCTTCAATCCTCAATACTCAATCCTCAATCCTCAATCCTCATTCTTCAATCCTCAGTACCCAATCCTCCATCTTCAATCCTCAATCCTCAATCCTCAATCCTCATTCTTCAATCCTCAATGTTCAATCCTCAATACCCAATCCTCAATCTTCAATCCTCAATCCTCAATCCTCAGTCCTCAATCCTCAACCCTCAATCCTCAGTTCTCCAACCTCAATCCTGAATCCTCAATCCTGAATCCTCAATCTTCAGCCCACAGTCCTCAACAATCAGTTGTCAATCCTCAATCCTCAATAGAATATCCTCAATTCACAGGCTTCAATACTCAATAATCAACCTGCAATCTTCAAATCTCTATCCACAAACGTCAATTCTCATCACTCAACCCTCAACACTCAGTCCACAATCCTCGATCTTCAATCCTCAGTCCTCAATCCTCAATCCTCAATCCTCAATCTTCAATGCTCAATCCTCAATCCTCAATTCTCAATCCTCAATCCTCAATCCTCAGACCACAAACAGCAATACTCAACGCTCAGTCCTCGTCCTCAATCCACAACCATCAATCCTCAATCCTCAACCTTCAATCATCAATATTCAATCTTCTGTCCTCAATCCTCAATCCTCAATCCTCAATGTTCAATCCGCAATACCCAATCCTCAATCTTCAATCCTCAATCCTCAATCCTCAATCCTCAATCCTCAACCTTCAATCCTCAATACTCAATCTTCAATCCTCAATCCTCAATGCTCAATCCTCAACCCTCAATCCTCAATCCTCAGTCTTCAATCCTCAATACTCAATCTGCAATCCTCAATCCTCAGTTCTCAGTCCTCAATCGTCATTCTTCAATCCTCAATACCGAATCCTCAATCTTCAATCCTCAGTCCTCAATCCTCAATCCTCAATCCTCAATCGTCAATCCTCAATCCTCAATCCTCAGACTTCAAACATCAATACTCAGCCCTCAGTCCTCGTCCTCAATCCACAACCCTCAATGCTCAATCCTCAATCTTCAATCATTAATATTCAATCTTCAATCCTCAATCCTCAATCCTCAATCCACAATCCTAATCCTCAATCTTCAATCCTCAGTCCCAAATCCTCAATCTTCAATACTCAACCCTCAATCCTCAATCTTCTATACTCAATACTCAATCTTGAATCCTCAATCCTCAATCCGCAATCCTCAATCCTCAATCCTCATTCTTCAATCCTCAATACCCAATCCTCAATCTTCAATCATCAATCCTCAATCCTCAATCATCAATCCTCAATCCTCAATCCCCAATCCTCAGTCCCCAGTCCTCAATCTTCTATCCTCAATACTCAATCCTCAATCCTCAATCCTCAATCCGCAATCTTCAATCCTCAATACTCAATCTTCTATCCTCAATACTCAATCTTCAATACTCAATCCTCAATCCTCGATCCTCAATCCTCAATCGTCAATCTCCAATCCTGAATACTCAATCTTCAATCCTCAAACCTCAATCCTCAATCCTCAACCTTCATTCCACAATACTCAGCCTTCAATCCTCCATCCTCAACCCTCAATCCGCAATCCTCAATCCTCAATCGTCAGGCTTCAATCCTCAATACTCAATATTCAATCCTCAATCCTCAATCCTCATTCCTCAATCCTCATTCTTCAATCCTCAATACCCAATCCTCAATCCTCAGTCCTCACTCCTCAATCCTCATTCTTCAGTCCTCACTACCGAATCCTCAGTCTTCAATCCTCAATCCTCAATCCTCAATTCTCAACCATCATTCCTCAATCCTCAGAATTCAAACATCAATACTCAGCCCCCAGTCCTCGTCCGCAATCCTCAATCCTCAATCCTCAATCCTCAATCTTCATTCATCAATATTCAACCTTCAATCCTCAATCCTCAATCCTCAATCCTCAATCTTCAATCATCAATACTCAATCTTCAATCTCAATCCTCAATCCTCGATCTTCAATCCTCTATCCTCAATCCTCAATCCTCAATCCTCAATCTTCAATCCTCAATACTCAATCTTCAATCCTCTATCCTCAGTCCGCAATCCTCAATCCTCAATCCTCAATCCTCAATCTTCATTCATCAATATTCAACCTTCAATCCTCAATCCTCAATCCTCAATCCTCAATCCTCAATCCTGAATCCTCAATCCTGAATCCTCAATCTTCAGCCCTCAGCCCTCAACAGTCAGTTGTCAATCCTCAATCCTCGATAGAATATCCTCAATCCTCAATCCTCATTCTTCAATCCTCAATACCCAATCCTCAATCTAAAATCCTCAATCCTCAATCCTCCATTCTCAATCCTCAATCCTCAGTCCTCAGTCCTGAAACCTCAATCCTCAACCCTCAGCCCTCATCCTCATTCCTCAATTCTCAATCCTGAATCCCCAATCCTCAATACTCGACCCTCAATACTCAATCTTCAATCCTCAATCCTCAGTCCTCAAAACACAATTCTGAGTCCTCAATCCTGAATCCTCTACCTTCAGCCCTCAGTCCTCAACAATCAGTTGTCAATCCTCAATCCTCAATAGAATATCCTCAATTCACAGGTTTCAATACCCAATACTCAATCTGCAATCTTCAAATCTCTATCCACAAACATCAATTCTCATCACTCAACCCTCAACGCTCAGTCCTCAATCTTCAATCCTCAATCCTCAATCCTAAATATTCAATCCTCAATACTCAATCTTCAACCCTCAATCCTCAATCTTCAATCCTCTATCCTCAGTCCTCAATCGTCAGTCCTCAATCCTCAATACTCAATCCTCAATCCTCAATCCTCAATCTTCAATCCTCAGTACTCAATCTGCAATCCTCAATCCTCATTCCTCAATCCTCAATCCTAATTCGTCACTCCTCAATACCCAATCCTCAATCGTCAATCCTCAATCCTCAATAAAATATCACCAATTCACAGCTTTCAATCCTCAATCCCCAATCCTCAATCTTCAATCCTCAATAATCAATCTCCAATCCTAGATCCTCAATCCCCAATCACCAATCCTTAATCCTCAATCTTCAATCCTCAATCCCCAGTCCTCAATCTCCAATCCTCAATGCTCAATCCTCAATCCCCAATCCTCAGTCCTCAATCCTCAATCACCAATCCTCAAGCCTCAATCCTCAACCGTCAGTCCTCGTACTCAATCCTCAAACCTCAACCCTCAATCCTCAGTCTTCAATCATCAATACTCAATCTTCAATCCTCAATCCTCAATCCTCAATCCTCAATCCTCAATCCTCAATATTCATCACACAACCCTCAACCATCAATCCTCAATACCCAACCATCAATCCTCAATTCTTAATACTCAATAGAATATCCTGAATTCTCATGGATCAATACTCAATCCACAATATTCAATAATCAAATCTCAATCCTCAAACATCAATTCTCAATACTCAATCCTCAACACTCAGTCCTCTCTCTTCAATCCTCCATTCTCAATCCTCAATCCTCAAGCGTCAATCCTCAATCCTCAATCCTCAACCCACAATCCTCAGTCCTCAAACCTCAATCCCGAATCCTCAATCCTGAATCCTCAATGTGCAGCCCTCAGTCCTCAACAATCAGTTGTCAATCCTCAATCCTCAATAGAATATCCCCAATTCACAGCTTTCAATACTCAATCCTCAATCTGCAATCTTCAAATCTCCATCCACAAACATCAATTCTCATCACTCAACCCTCAACACTCAGTCCTCAATGTTCAATCCTCAATCCTCAATTCTCAATCTTCAATCCTCAATACTGAATCTTCAATCCTAAATCCTCAATCCTCAATCCTCAATCCTCTATCCTCAATCTTCAATCCTCAGTCCCCAATCCTCAATCTTCAATCCTCAATCCTCAATCCTGAATCCTCAATCTTCAGCCCTCAGTCAACAACAATCAGTTGTCAGTCCTCAATCCTCAATACAACATCATCAATTCACAGTTTTCAGTACTCAATACTCAATCTGCAATCTTCAAATCTCTATCCACAAACATCAATTCTCATCACTCAACCCTCAACACTCCGTCCCCAATTCTCAATCTTCAATCCTCAATCCCTAATCCTCAATACTCAATCCTCAATTTTCAATCCTCAATACTCAATCTTCAATCCTCAATCTTCAATCCTGAATACTCAATCTTCAATCCTCAATCCTCAATCCTCAATCCTCAGTCCCCAATCCTCAATCCTCAACACTCGGCCCTCATCCTCAATCCTCAATCCTCGATACTCAATCCTCAATCATCAATCTTCAATCCTCAATACTCAATATTTAATCCTCAATCCTCAGTCCTCAAACCTCAATTCTGAGTCCTCAGTCCTGAATCCTCAACCTTCAGACTTCAGTCCTCAACAATCGGTTGTCAATTCTCAGTCCTCAACAGAATATCCTCAATTCACAGCTTTCAATACTCAATGCTCAATCTGCAATCTTCAAATCTCTATCGACAAACATCAATTCTCATCACTCAACCCTCAACACTCAGCAATCAATGTTCAATCCTCAATCCGCAATCCTCAATACTCAATACTCAATCCTCAATCCTCAATCCTCAATACTCAATCCTCAATACTCAATCTTTAATCCTCAATTTTCAATCCTCAACCCTCAATCCTCAATCCTCAATCTTCAATCCTCAATACTCAATCTGCAATCCTCAATCCTCAATCCTCGATCCCCAACCATCAATCCTCAATCCTCAATCCCCAATACCCAATCCTCAATCCTCAGTCCTCAAACCTCAATCCTGAATCCTCAATCCTGAATCCTCAATATTCAGCCCTCAGTCCTCAACAATCAGTTTTCAATCCTCAATCCTCAATAGAATATCCTCAATTCACAGGTTTCGATACTCAATAATCAGCCTGCGATCTTCAAATCTCTATCCACAAACGTCAATTCTCATCACTCAACCCTCAACACTCAGTCCACAATCCTCAATCTTCAATCCTCAATCCTCAATCCTCAATCCCTTTATCCTCAATCTTCAATCCTCAATCCTCAATCCTCAATTCTCAATCCTCAATCCTCAATCGCCAGACCTCAAACAGCAATACTCATCCCTCAGTCCTCGTCCTCAATCCACAACCATCAATCCTCAATCCTCAACCTTCAATCATCAATATTCAATCTTCTGTCCTCAATCGTCAACCCTCAATTCTCAATCCTCAATCCTCAATGTTCAATCCGCAATACCCAATCCTCAATCTTCAATCCTCAATCCTCAATCCTCAATCCTCAATCCTCAATCTTCAATCCTCAATACTCAATCTTCAATCCTCAATACTCACTGCTCAATCCTCAACCCTCAATCCCCAATCCTCAATCTTCAACCCTCAATACTCAATCTGCAATCCTCAATCCTCAGTCCTCACACCTCAATCCTCATTCTTCAATCCTCAATACCGAATCCTCAAGCCTGAATCCTCAATCCTCAATCCTCAGTCCCTAACCTCAATCCTGAATCCTCAATCCTGAATCCTCAATGTTCAGACCTCAGACCTCAACAATCAGACGTCAATCCTCAATGCTCAATAGAATATCATCAATTCACAGTTTTCAATACTCAATACTCAATCTGCAATCTTCAGATCTCTATCCACAAACATCAATTCTCATCACTCAACCTTCAACACTCAGTCCCCAATGCTCAATCTTCAATCCTCAATACCCAATCTTCAATCCTCAATCCTCAGTCCTCAATCCTCATTCTTCAATCCTCAACACCCAATCCTCAATCTTCTATCCTCAAGCCTCAATCCGCAATTCTCAGTCCTCAATCCTCAATCCTCAGACCTCAAACATCAATACTCAACCCTCAGTCCTCGTCCTCAATCCACAACCCACAATTCTCGATCCTCAATCTTCAATCATCAATATTCAATCCTCAATACTCAATCCTCAATCCTCAACCTTCATTCCTCAATACTCAGTCTTCAATCCTCCATCCTCAACCCTCAATCCTCAATCCTCAATCCTCAATCGTCAGGCTTCAATGCTCAATACTCAATCTGCAATCCTCAAACCTCACGTCCTCACTCCTCAATCCTCATTCTTCAATCCTCAATACCGAATCCTCAATCTTCAATCCTCAATCCTCAATCCTCAATTCTCAATCCTCAACCCTCAATCCTCAGACTTCAGACATCAATACTCAGCCCTCAGACCTCGTCCTCAATCCACAACCCTCAATCCTCAATCCTCAATCTTCAATCATTAATATTCAATCTTCAATCCTCAATACTCAATCCTCAATCACCAACCCTCAATCCTCAATCCTCAATCCCCAATACGCAATCCTCAATCCTCAGTCCTCAAACCTCAATCCTGAATCCTCAATCCTGAATCCTCAATCTTCAGCCCTGAGTCCTCAACAATCAGTTGTCAATCCTCAATCCTCAATAGAATATCCTCAATTCACAGGTTTCGATGCTCAATAATCAGCCTGCAATCTTCAAATCTCTATCCACAAACGTCAATTCTCATCACTCAACCCTCAACACTCAGTCCGCAATCCTCAATCTTCAATCCTCAATCCTCAATCCTCAATCCCTTTATCCTCAATCTTCAATCCTCAATCCTCAATCCTCAATTCTCAATCCTCAATCCTCAATCGTCAGACCTCAAACAGCAATACTCATCCCTCTGTCCTCGTCCTCAATCCACAACCATCAATCCTCAATCCTCAACCTTCAATCATTAATATTCAATCTTCTGTCCTCAATCGTCAACCCTCAATTCTCAATCCTCAATCCTCAATAATCAACCATCAATACTCAATTCTCAATACTCAACAGAATATCCTGAATTCTCATGGTTCAATACTCAATCCACAACGTTCAATAATCAAATCTCAATCCTCAAACATCAATTCTCAACACTCAACCCTCAACACTCATTCCTCTCTCTTCAATCCTCCATCCTCGACCCTCAATCCTCAAGCGTCAATCCTCAATCCTCAATCCTCAACCCTCAATCCTCAGTCGTCAAACCTCTATCCCGAATCCTCAATCCTGAATCCTCATTCTTCAGCCCTCAGTCGTCAACAATCAATTGTCAATACGCAATCCTCAATAGAATATCCTCAACTCACAGTTTTCAATACTCGATCCCCATTCTTCAATCTTCAAATCTCAATCCTCAAACATCAATTCTCATCACTCAACACTCAACACTCAGTCCTAAATCTTCAATCCTCAACCCTCAATCCTCAATCTTCAATCCTCAATACTCAATCTTCAATCATCAATCCTCAATCCTCAATCTTCAATCCTCAATACTCAATCTTCAACCCTCAATCCTCAATACTCAATCCTCAATGCTCAATCCTCAATCGTCAATCCTCAATCCCCAATCCTCAACCTTCAGTCCGCAATCCTCAATCCTCAATCCTCAATCCTCAATCTTGAATCCTCAATACTCAATCTTCAATCCTCAATCCTCAATCCTCAACCCTCAATCCTCAATCCTCAGTCATCAATCCTCAATACACAATCTGCAATCCTCAATCCTCTGTCCTCACTCCTCAATCCTCATTATTCAATCCTCAATAGCGAATCATCAATCTTCAATCCTCAATCCTCAATCCTCAATTCTCAATCCTCAATCCTCAATCATCAGACTTCAAACATCAATTCTCAGCCCTCAGTCCTCGTCCTCAGTCCACAACCCTCAATCCTCAATCCTCAATCTTCAATTCTCAATACTCAATCTTCAATCCTCAATCCTCAATCCTCAATCTTCAATCCTCAATACTCAATCTTCAATCCTCAATCCTCAATACTCAATCCTCAATGATCAATCCTGAATCGTCAATCCTCAATACCCAATCCTCAACCTTCAATCCGCAATCCTCAATCCTCAATCCTCAATCGTCAATCTTCAATCCTCAATACACAATCTTCAATCCTCAATCCTCAATCCTCAACCCTCAATCCTCAATCCTCAATCTTCAGTCCTCAATACTCAATCTGCAATCCTCAATCCTCAGTCCTCACTCCTCAATCCTCATTCTTCAATCCTCAATACCGAATCCTCAATCTTCAATCCTCAATCCTCAATCCTCAATTCTCAATCCTCAATCCTCAATCCTCAGACATCAAACATCATTACTCAGCCCTCAGTCCTCGTCCTCAATCCACAACCCTCAATCCTCAATCCTCAATCTTCAATCATTAATATTCAATCTTCAATCCTCAATCCTCAATCCTCGATCCCCAACCATCAATCCTCAATCCTCAATCCCCAATACCCAATCCTCAATCCCCAGTCCTCAAACCTCAATCCTGAATCCTCAATCCTGAATCCTCAATATTCAGCCCTCAGTCCTCAACAATCAGTTTTCAATCTTCAATCCTCAATAGAATATCCTCAATTCACAGGTTTCGATACTCAATAATCAGCCTGCAATCTTCAAATCTCTATCCACAAACGTCAATTCTCATCACTCAACCCTCAACACTCAGTCCACAATCCTCAATCTTCAATCCTCAATCCTCAATCCTCAATACCTTTATCCTCAATCTTCAATCCTCAATCCTCAGTCCTCAATCCTCAATCCTGAATCCTCAATCCTCAATCTTCAATCCTCAGTCCCAATCCTCAATCTTCAATACTCAATCCTCAATCCTCAATACCCAGTCCTCAATCTTCAATCCTGAATCCTCAATCCTCAACTCTCAATCCTCAATCCTCAGTCCTCAGTCCTCAAACCACAATCCTCTGTCTTCAATCCTCAATACTCCATCTGCAATCCTCAATCCTCAGTCCTCACTCCTCAATCCTCATTCTTCAATCCTCAATACCGAATCCTCAATCTTCAATCCTCAATCCTCAATCCTCAATCCCCAACCCTCTATCCTCAATCCTCAATCCCCAATACCCAATCCTCAATCCTCAGTCCTCAAACCTCAATCCTGAATCCTCAACCCTGAAACCTCAATCTTCAGACCTCAGACCTCAACAATCAGACGTCAATCCTCAATGCTCAATAGAATATCATCAATTCACAGTTTTCAATACTCAATACTCAATCTGCAATCTTCAGATCTCTATCCACAAACGTCAATTCTCATCACTCAACCCTCAACACTCAGTCCACAATCCTCAATCTTCAATCCTCAATCCTCAATCCTCAATACCTTTATCCTCAATCTTCAATCCTCAATCCTCAGTCCTCAATCCTCAATCCTCTTTCTTCAATCCTCAACACCCAATCCTCAATCATCTATCCTCAAGCCTCAATCCGCAAT
Source organism: Calliopsis andreniformis (assembly GCF_051401765.1). Classification (NCBI taxonomy): domain Eukaryota; kingdom Metazoa; phylum Arthropoda; class Insecta; order Hymenoptera; family Andrenidae; genus Calliopsis; species Calliopsis andreniformis. The sequence continues at coordinate 494,594 of NW_027480604.1, forward strand.
TCTCAATCCTCAATCCTCAATCCTCAGACCTCAAACATCAGTACTCAACCCTCAGTCCTCGTCCTCAATCCACAACCCTCAATCCTCAATCCTCAATCCTCAATGCTCAACCCTCAATCCTCAATCCTCAATCTTCAATCCTCAGTCCCAAATCCTCAATCTTCAATACTCAATCCTCAATCCTCAATCTTCAATAGAATATCCTCAATTCACAGTTTTCAATACTCAATACTCAATCTGCAATCTTCAGATCTCTATCCACAAACATCAATTCTCATCACTCAACCATCAATACTCAGTCCCCAATCCTCAATCTTCAATCCTCAATCCTCAATCCTCAATCTTAATCTTCAATCCTCAATACTCAATCTTCAATCCTCAATCCTCAATCCTCAATCCTCAATCCTCAATCTTCAATCCTCAATACTCAATCTTCAATCCTCAACCCTCAATCCTCAATCCTCAGTCCTCAATCCTCAATCCTCAATCGTCAATCTTCAATCCTCAACCCTCAATATTCAATCCTCAATCCTCAATCCTCAATCCTCAATCCTCAATCCTCATTCTTCAATCCTCAATACCCAATTCTCAATCTTCAATCCTCAATTCTCAATCCTGAATCCTCAATCCTCAATCCTCAATCCCCAACCTTCAATCCTCATTCCCAAATCCTCATTCTTCAATCTTCAATCCTCAATCCTCAATCCTCAATCCTCAATCCTCAATCCTCATTCTTCAATCCTCAATACGCAATCCTCAATCCTCAATCCTCAATCCTCAATCCTCAATCCTCAATCTTCAATCCTCAGTCCCAAATCCTCAATCTTCAATACTCAATCCTCAATCCTCAATCTTCAATCCTCAATACTCAATCTTCAATCCTCAATACTCAATCCTCAATCCTCAATCCTCATTCTTCAATCCTCAGTACCCTATCCTCAATCTTCAATCCTCAATCCTCAATCCTCAATCCTCAATCCTGAATCCTCAATCCTCAATCTTCAATCCTCAGTCCCAAATCCTCAATCTTCAATACTCAATCCTCAATCCTCAATACCCAGTCCTCAATCTTCAATCCTCAATCCTCAATCCTCAACTCTCAATCCTCAATCCTCAGTCCTCAGTCCTCAAACCACAATCCTCTGTCTTCAATCCTCAATACTCCATCTGCAATCCTCAATCCTCAGTCCTCACTCCTCAATCCTCATTCTTCAATCCTCAATACCGAATCCTCAATCTTCAATCCTCAATCCTCAATCCTCAATCCCCAACCCTCAATCCTCAATCCTCAATCCCCAACACCCAATCCTCAATCCTCAGTCCTCAAACCACAATCCTGAATCCTCAACCCTGAAACCTCAATCTTCAGACCTCAGACCTCAACAATCAGACGTCAATCCTCAATCCTCAATAGAATATCATCAATTCACAGCTTTCAATACTCAATATTCAATCTGCAATCTTCAGATCTCTATCCACAAACATCAATTCTCATCACTCAACCTTCAACACTCAGTCCCCGATGCTCAATCTTCAATCCTCAATCCTCAATCCTCAATCCTCATTCTTCAATCCTCAATACCCAAGCCTCAATCTTCAATCCTCTATCCTCAATCCTCAATTCTGAATCCGCAATCCGCAGTCCTCAGTCCTCAAACCTCAATCCTCAACCCTCAGACCTCATCCTCAATCCTCAATCGACAACCCGCAATCCTCAATCTTCAATCCTCTATACTCAATCTTCAATCCTCAATCCTCAGTCCTCAAACCTCAATTCTGTATCCTCAATCCTGTGTCCTCAATCTTCAGCCCTCAGTCCTCAACAATCAGTAGTCAATCCTCAATCCTCAATAGAATATCCTCAATTCACTGTCTTCAACACTCAATACTCAATCTGTAATCTTCAAACCTCTATCCACAAACATCAATTCTCATCACTCAACCCTCAACACTCAGTCCTCAATGTTCAATACTCAATCATCAATTCTCAATCTTCAATCCTCAATACTGAATCTTCAATCATCAATCCCCAATCTTCAATACTCAATCCTCAATCCTCAATCCTCAATCCTCAATCCTCTTTCTTCAATCCTCAACACCCAATCCTCAATCTTCTATCCTCAAGCCTCAATCCGCAATTCTCAATCCTCAATCCTCAATCCTCAGACCTCAAACATCAGTACTCAACCCTCAGTCCTCGTCCTCAATCCACAACCCTCAATCCTCAATCCTCAATCCTCAATGCTCAATCCTCAATCCTCAATCCTCAATCCCCAATCCTCAACCTTCAATCCGCAATCCTCAATCATCAATACTCAATCTTCAATCCTCAATCCTCAATCCTCAATGCTCAATCCTCAATCCTCAATCCCCAATCCTCAACCTTCAATCCGCAATCCTCAATCCTCAATCCTCAACCCTCAGCCCTCACCCTCAATCCTCAATCCTCAATCTCTAATCCTCAAGCCTCAATCCTCAAGCCTGAATACTCAATCCTCAATCCTCAACCCTCAATCCTCAATCCTCAATCTTCAATCCTCAGTCCCAAATCCTCAATCTTGAATACTCAATCCTCAATCCTCAATCTTCAATAGAATATCCTCAATTCACAGTTTTCAATACTCAATACTCAATCTGCAATCTTCAGATCTCTATCCACAAACATCAATTCTCATCACTCAACCATCAATACTCAGTCCCCAATCCTCAATCTTCAATCCTCAATCCTCAATCCTCAATCCTCAATCTTAATCTTCAATCCTCAATACTCAATCTTCAATCCTCAATCCTCAATCCTCAATCCTCAATCCTCAATCTTCAATCCTCAATACTAAATCTTCAATCCTCAACCCTCAATCCTCAATCCTCAGTCCTCAATCCTCAATCCTCAATCGTCAATCTTCAATCCTCAACCCTCAATATTCAAACCTCAATCCTCAATCCTCAATCCTCAATCCTCAATCCTCATTCTTCGATCCTCAATACCCAATCCTCAATCTTCAATCCTCAATCCTCAATCCTGAATCCTCAATCCTCAATCCTCAATCCCCAACCTTCAATCCTCATTCCCAAATCCTCAATCTTCAATCTTCAATCCTCAATCCTCAATCCTCAATCCTCAATCCTCAATCCTCATTCTTCAATCCTCAATACCCAATCCTCAATCCTCAATCCTCAATCCTCAATCCTCAATCTTCAGTCCTCAGTCCCAAATCCTCAATCTTCAATACTCAATCCTCAATCCTCAATCTTCAATCCTCATTCTTCAATCCTCAGTACCCTATCCTCAATCTTCAATCCTCAATCCTCAATCCTCAATTCTCAAACCTCAAACCTCAATCCTCAATCCTCAGACCTCAAACATCAATACTCAACCCTCAGTCCTCGTCCTCAATCCACAACCCTCAATCCTCATTCCTCAATCTTCAATTCTCAATCCTCAATCCTCAATCCTCAATCCTCAATACTCAATCCTCGATCCTCAATCTTCAATCCTCAATAACCAATCTTCAATCCTCAATCCCCAATCCTCAATCCTCATTCTTCAATCCTCAACACCCAATCCTCAATCTTCTATCCTCAAGTCTCAAGCCGCAATTCTCAATCCTCAATCCTCAATCCTCAGACCTCAAACATCAATACTCAACCCTCAGTCCTCGTCCTCAATCCACAACCCTCAATCCTCGATCCTCAATCTTCAATCATCAATATTCAATCCTCAATACTCAATCCTCAATCCTCAATGTTCAATCCTCAATACCCAATCCTCAATCTTCAATCCTCAATCCTCAATCCTCAGTCCTCAATCCTCAACCCTCAATCCTCAGTTCTCTAACCTCAATCCTGAATCCTCAATCCTGAATCCTCAATCTTCAGCCCTCAGTCCTCAACAATCAGTTGTCAATCCTCAATCCTCAATAGAATATCCTCAATTCACAGGTTTCAATACTCAATAATCAACCTGCAGTCTTCAAATCTCTATTCACAAACGTCAATTCTCATCACTCAACCCTCAACACTCAGTCCACAATCCTCAATCTTCAATCCTCAATCCTCAATCCTCAATCCTCAATCCACAATCTTCAATGCTCATTCTTCAATCCTCAGTCCTCAATTCTCAATCCTCAATTCTCAAGCCTCAATCGTCTATCTTCAATCCTCAATACTCAATCTTCAATTCTCAATCCACAATCCTCAATCCTCAATCCTCATTCTTCAATCCTCAATACCCAATCCTCAATCTTCAATCCTCAATCCTCAATCCTCAATCCTCATTCCTCAGTCCTCAAACCTCAATCCTCAACCCTCAGCCCTCATCCTCATCCCTCAATTCTCAATCCTCAATCCTCAGTCCTAAATCCTCGATCCTCAATCCTCAATCCTCAATTCTCAATCCTCAGTCCTCAAACCTCAATCTTCAATCCTCAATACTCAATCTTCAATCCTCAATCCTCAATCCTCAATCCTCAATCCTCAATCTTCAATCCTCAATACTCTATCTTCAATCCTCAATCCTCAACCCTCAATCCTCAATCTTCAATCCTCAATCCTCAATCCGCAATCCTCAATCCTCAATCCTCAATCCTCAATCATCAATTCGCAGTCCTCAATCCTCAATCCTCAGACCTCAAGCATCAATACCCAACCCTCAGACCTCGTCCTCAATCCACAACCCTCAACCCTCAATCCTTAATCTTCATTCATCAATATTCAACCTTCAATCCTCAATCCTCAATCCTCAATCCTCAATCCTCAATCCTCAATCCTCAATCCTCAATCCCGAATCCACAATCCTCAATCCTCAATCCTCAACCTTCAATCCTCAATGCTCTATCTTCAATCCTCAGTCCTCAATTCTCAATCCTCAATTCTCAATCCTCAATCGTCAATCTTCAATCCTCAATACTCAATCTTCCATCCTCAATCCTCAATCCTCAATCCTCAATCCTCATTCTTCAATCCTCAATACCCAATCCTCAATCTTCAATCCTCAATCCTCAATCCTCAATTCTCAATCCTCAACCTTCAATCCACAGTACTCTTTCTTCAATCCTCAATCCTCAGTCCTCAATCCTCAATCCTCATTCTTCAATCCTCAATACCCAATCCTCAATCTTCAATCCTCATTCCTCAATCCTCAATTCGCAATCCTCAATCCTCAACCCTCAGACCTCAAGCATCAATACCCAACCCTCAGTCCTCGTCCTCAATCCACAACCCTCAATCTTCAATCCTCAACCTTCATTCATCAATACTCAACCCTCAATACTCAATCCTCAATCCCCAATACCCAATCCTCAATCCACAGTCCTCAAACCTCAATCCTGAATCCTCAATCCTGAATCCTCAATCTTCAGCCCTGAGTCCTCAACAATCAGTTGTCAATCCTCAATCCTCAATAGAATATCCTCAATTCACAGTTTTCAATACTCAATACTCAATCTGCAATCTTCAGATCTCTATCCACAAACATCAATTCTCATCACTCAACCATTAATACTCAGTCCCCAATCCTCAATCTTCAATCCTCAATCCTCAATCCTCATTCTTCAATCCTCAATACCCAATCCTCAATCTTCAATCCTCAATCCTCAATCCTGAATCCTCAATCCTCAATCCTCAATCCTCAACATTCAATCCTCATTCCCAAATCCTCAATCTTCAATCTTCAGTCCCAAATCCTCAATCTTCAATACTCAATCCTCAATCCTCAATACCCAGTCCTCAATCTTCTATCCTCAATCCTCAATCCTCAACTCTCAATCCTCAATCCTCAGTCCTCAGTCCTCAAACCACAATCCTCAACCCTCAGCCCACATCCTCAATCCTCAATCCTCAATCTCCAATCCTCAAGCCTCAATCCTCAAGCCTGAATCCTCAATCCTCAATCCTCAGTCCTCTAACCTCAATCCGGAAGCCTCAACCCTGAATCCTCAATCTTCAGCCCTCAGTCCTCAACAATCAATTGTCAATCCTCAATCCTCAATAGAATATCCTCAATTCACAGTTTTCAATACTCAATCCCCATTATTTAATCTTCAAATCTCAATCCACTAACATCAAATCTCATCACTCAACCCTCAACACTCAGTCCTCAATCTTCAATCCTCAATACTCAATCCTCAATCTTCAATCCTCAATCCTCAATCCGCAATCCTCAATCCTCAATCCTCAATCCTCAATCATCAATTCGCTGTCCTCAATCCTCAATCCTCAGACCTCAAGCATCAATACCCAACCCTCAGACCTCGTCCTCAATCCACAACCCTCAACCCTCAATCCTCAATCTTCATTCATCAATATTCAACCTTCAATCCTCAATCCTCAATCCTCAATCCTCAATCCTCAATCCTCAATCCTCAATCCTCAATCCCGAATCCACAATCCTCAATCCTCAATCCTCAACCTTCAATCCTCAATGCTCTATCTTCAATCCTCAGTCCTCAATTCTCAATCCTCAATTCTCAATCCTCAATCGTCAATCTTCAATCCTCAATACTCAATCTTCCATCCTCAATCCTCAATCCTCAATCCTCAATCCTCATTCTTCAATCCTCAATACCCAATCCTCAATCTTCAATCCTCAATCCTCAATCCTCAATCCTCAATCCTCAATCCTCAATCCTCAATCCTCAATCCTCAATCCTCAATCCTCAATCCTCAATCTTCAGTCCTCAATACTCAATCTTCAATCCTCAATCCTCAATCCTCAATTCTCAATCCTCAACCTTCAATCCACAGTACTCTTTCTTCAATCCTCAATCCTCAGTCCTCAATCCTCAATCCTCATTCTTCAATCCTCAATACCCAATCCTCAATCTTCAATCCTCATTCCTCAATCCTCAATTCGCAATCCTCAATCCTCAACCCTCAGACCTCAAGCATCAATACCCAACCCTCAGTCCTCGTCCTCAATCCACAACCCTCAATCTTCAATCCTCAACCTTCATTCATCAATACTCAACCCTCAATACTCAATCCTCAATCCCCAATACCCAATCCTCAATCCACAGTCCTCAAACCTCAATCCTGAATCCTCAATCCTGAATCCTCAATCTTCAGCCCTGAGTCCTCAACAATCAGTTGTCAATCCTCAATCCTCAATAGAATATCCTCAATTCACAGTTTTCAATACTCAATACTCAATCTGCAATCTTCAGATCTCTATCCACAAACATCAATTCTCATCACTCAACCATTAATACTCAGTCCCCAATCCTCAATCTTCAATCCTCAATCCTCAATCCTCAATCCTCAATCTTAATCTTCAATCCTCAATACCCAATCTTCAATCCTCAATACTCTATCTTCAATCCTCAATCCTCAACCCTCAATCCTCAATCTTCAATCCTCAATCCTCAATCCTCAATCCTCAATCCTCAATCCTCAATCCTGAATCCTCAATCCTCAATCCTCAATCCTCAACCTTCAATCCTCATTCCCAAATCCTCAATCTTCAATCTTCAATCCTCAATCCTCAATCCTCAATCCTCAATCCTCATTCTTCAATCCTCAATACCCAATCCTCAATCCTCAATCCTCAATCCTCAATCCTCATTCTTCAATCCTCAGTACCCTATCCTCAATCTTCAATCCTCAATCCTCAATCCTCAATTCTCAAACCTCAATCCTCAATCCTCAGACCTCAAACATCAATACTCAACCCTCAGTCCTCGTCCACAATCCACAACCCTCAATCCTCATTCCTCAATCTTCAATTCTCAATCCTCAATCCTCAATCCTCAATCCTCAATCCTCAGTCCTCAAACCTCAATCCTGAATCCTCAATCCTGAATCCTCAACCATCAGCCCTCAGTCCTCAACAATCAGCTGTCAATCCTCAATCCTCAATAGAATATCATCAATTCACACATTTCAATACTCAATACTCAATCTGCAATCTTCAAATCTCTACCCACAAACATCAATTCTCATCACTCAACCCTCAACACTCAGTCTTAAATATTCAATCATCAATCCTCAATTCTCAATCCTCAATCCTCAATCCTCAATCCTCGATCCTCAATCTTCAATCCTCAATAACCAATCTTCAATCCTCAATCCCCAATCCTCAATCCTCATTCTTCAATCCTCAACACCCAATCCTCAATCTTCTATCCTCAAGCCTCAATCCGCAATTCTCAATCCTCAATCCTCAATCCTCAGACCTCATACATCAATACTCAGCCCTCAGACCTCGTCCTCAATCCACAACCCTAAATCCTCAATCCTCAATCTTCAATCATTAATATTCAATCTTCAATCCTCAATCCTCAATGCTCAATCCCCAATACCCAATCCTCAATCCTCAGTCCTCAAACCTCAATCCTGAATCCTCAATCCTGAATCCTCAATCTTCAGCCCTGAGTCCTCAACAATCAGTTGTCAATCCTCAATCCTCAATAGAATATCCTCAATTCACAGTTTTCAATACTCAATACTCAATCTGCAATCTTCAGATCTCTATCCACAAACATCAATTCTCATCACTCAACCATCAATACTCAGTCCCCAATCCTCAATCTTCAATCCTCAATCCTCAATCCTCAATCCTCAATCTTAATCTTCAATCCTCAATACTGAATCTTCAATCCTCAATCCTCAATCCTCAATCCTCAATCCTCAATCTTCAATCCTCAATACTCAATCTTCAATCCTCAACCCTCAATCCTCAATCCTCAGTCCTCAATCCTCAATCCTCAATCGTCAATCTTCAATCCTCAACCCTCAATATTCAATCCTCAATCCTCAATCCTCAATCCTCAATCCTCATTCTTCAATCCTCAATACCCAATCCTCAATCTTCAATCCTCAATCCTCAATCCTGAATCCTCAATCCTCAATCCTCAATCCTCAACCTTCAATCCTCATTCCCAAATCCTCAATCTTCAATCTTCAATCCTCAATCCTCAATCCTCAATCCTCAATCCTCAGTCTACAATCCTCAATACCCAATCCTCAATCCTCAATCCTCAATCCTCAATCCTGAATCTTCAATCCTCAGTCCCAAATCCTCAATCTTCAATTCTCAATCCTCAATCCTCAATCTTCAATCCTCAATACTCAATCTTCAATCCTCAATACTCAGTCCTCAATCCTCAATCCTCATTCTTCAATCCTCAGTACCCTATCCTCAATCTTCAATCCTCAATCCTCAATCCTCAATTCTCAAACCTCAATCCTCAATCCTCAGACCTCAAACATCAATACTCAACCCTCAGTCCTCGTCCTCAATCCACAACCCTCAATCCTCATTCCTCAATCTGCAATTCTCAATCCTCAATCCTCAATCCTCAATCCTCAATCCTCAATCCTCAATCCTCAATCCTCAATCCTCAATCCTAGATCCTCAATCTTCAATCCTCAATAACCAATCTTCAATCCTCAATCCCCAATCCTCAAACCTCATTCTTCAATCCTCAACACCCAATACTCAATCTTCTATCCTCAAGCCTCAAGCCGCAATTCTCAATCCTCAATCCTGAATCCTCAGACCTCAAACATCAATACTCAACCCTCAGTCCTCGTCCTCAGTCCACAACCCTCAATCCTCATTCCTCAATCTTCAATCCTCAATACTGAATCTTCAATCATCAATCCCCAATCTTCAATACTCAATCCTCAATCCTCAATCCTCAGTCCTCAATCCTCTTTCTTCAATCATCAACACCCAATCCTCAATCTTCTATCCTCAAGCCTCATTCCGCAATTCTCAATCCTCAATCCTCAATCCTCAGACCTCAAACATCAGTACTCAACCCTCAGTCCTCGTCCTCAATCCACAACCCTCAATCCTCAATCCTCAATCCTCAATGCTCAATCCTCAATCCTCAATCCTCAATCCCCAATCCTCAACCTTCAATCCGCAATCCTCAATCATCAATACTCAATCTTCAATCCTCAATCCTCAATCCTCAATGCTCAATCCTCAATCCTCAATCCCCAATCCTCAACCTTCAATCCGCAATCCTCAATCCTCAATCCTCAATCCTCAGCCCTCACCCTCAATCCTCAATCCTCAATCTCCAATCCTCAAGCCTCAATCCTCAAGCCTGAATACTCAATCCTCAATCCTCAACCCTCAATCCTCAATCCTCAATCTTCAATCCTCAGTCCCAAATCCTCAATCTTGAATACTCAATCCTCAATCCTCAATCTTCAATAGAATATCCTCAATTCACAGTTTTCAATACTCAATACTCAATCTGCAATCTTCAGATCTCTATCCACAAACATCAATTCTCATCACTCAACCATCAATACTCAGTCCCCAATCCTCAATCTTCAATCCTCAATCCTCAATCCTCAATCCTCAATCTTAATCTTCAATCCTCAATACTCAATCTTCAATCCTCAATCCTCAATCCTCAATCCTCAATCCTCAATCTTCAATCCTCAATACTAAATCTTCAATCCTCAACCCTCAATCCTCAATCCTCAGTCCTCAATCCTCAATCCTCAATCGTCAATCTTCAATCCTCAACCCTCAATATTCAAACCTCAATCCTCAATCCTCAATCCTCAATCCTCAATCCTCATTCTTCAATCCTCAATACCCAATCCTCAATCTTCAATCCTCAATCCTCAATCCTGAATCCTCAATCCTCAATCCTCAATCCCCAACCTTCAATCCTCATTCCCAAATCCTCAATCTTCAATCTTCAATCCTCAATCCTCAATCTTCTATCCTCAAGCCTCAAGCCGCAATTCTCAATCCTCAATCCTCAATCCTCAGACCTCAAACATCAATACTCAACCCTCAGTCCTCGTCCTCAATCCACAACCCTCAATCCTCGATCCTCAATCTTCAATCATCAATATTCAATCCTCAATACTCAATCCTCAATCCTCAATGTTCAATCCTCAATACCCAATCCTCAATCTTCAATCCTCAATCCTCAATCCTCAGTCCTCAATCCTCAACCCTCAATCCTCGATCCTCAATCTTCAATCATCAATATTCAATCCTCAATACTCAATCCTCAATCCTCAATGTTCAATCCTCAATACCCAATCCTCAATCTTCAATCCTCAATCCTCAATCCTCAGTCCTCAATCCTCAACCCTCAATCCTCAGTTCTCTAACCTCAATCCTGAATCCTCAATCCTGAATCCTCAATCTTCAGCCCTCAGTCCTCAACAATCAGTTGTCAATCCTCAATCCTCAATAGAATATCCTCAATTCACAGGTTTCAATACTCAATAATCAACCTGCAGTCTTCAAATCTCTATTCACAAACGTCAATTCTCATCACTCAACCCTCAACACTCAGTCCACAATCCTCAATCTTCAATCCTTAATCCTCAATCCTCAATCCTCAATCCACAATCTTCAATGCTCATTCTTCAATCCTCAGTCCTCAATTCTCAATCCTCAATTCTCAAGCCTCAATCGTCTATCTTCAATCCTCAATACTCAATCTTCAATTCTCAATCCACAATCCTCAATCCTCAATCCTCATTCTTCAATCCTCAATACCCAATCCTCAATCTTCAATCCTCAATCCTCAATCCTCAATCCTCATTCCTCAGTCCTCAAACCTCAATCCTCAACCCTCAGCCCTCATCCTCATCCCTCAATTCTCAATCCTCAATCCTCAGTCCTAAATCCTCGATCCTCAATCCTCAATCCTCAATTCTCAATCCTCAGTCCTCAAACCTCAATCTTCAATCCTCAATACTCAATCTTCAATCCTCAATCCTCAATCCTCAATCCTCAATCCTCAATCTTCAATCCTCAATACTCTATCTTCAATCCTCAATCCTCAACCCTCAATCCTCAATCTTCAATCCTCAATCCTCAATCCGCAATCCTCAATCCTCAATCCTCAATCCTCAATCATCAATTCGCAGTCCTCAATCCTCAATCCTCAGACCTCAAGCATCAATACCCAACCCTCAGACCTCGTCCTCAATCCACAACCTTCAACCCTCAATCCTCAATCTTCATTCATCAATATTCAACCTTCAATCCTCAATCCTCAATCCTCAATCCTCAATCCTCAATCCTCAATACTCAATCCTCAATCCCGAATCCACAATCCTCAATCCTCAATCCTCAACCTTCAATCCTCAATGCTCTATCTTCAATCCTCAGTCCTCAATTCTCAATCCTCAATTCTCAATCCTCAATCGTCAATCTTCAATCCTCAATACTCAATCTTCAATCCACAATCCTCAATCCTCAATCCTCAATCCTCATTCTTCAATCCTCAATACCCAATCCTCAATCTTCAATCCTCAATCCTCAATCCTCAATCCTCAGGCCTCAGTCCTCAAACCTCAATCCTCAACCCTCAGCCCTCATCCTCATCCCTCAATTCTCAATCCTCATTCCTCAGTCCTCAAACCTCAATCCTCAACCCTCAGCCCACATCCTCATCCCTCAATTCTCAATCCTCAATCCTCAATCCTCAATCCTCAATCCTCAATCCTCAATCCTCAATCCTCAATCCTCAATCCTCAATCCTCAATCTTCAGTCCTCAATACTCAATCTTCAATCCTCAATCCTCAACCCTCAATCCTCAATCCTCAATCTTCAATCCTCAATACTCAATCTGCAATCCTCAATCCTCAGTCCTCACTCCTCAATCCTCATTCTTCAATCCTCAATACCGAATCCTCAATCTTCAATCCTCAATCCTCAATCCTCAATTCTCAATCCTCGATCCTCAATCCTCAGACTTCAAACATCTATACTCAGCCCTCAGACCTCGTCCTCAATCCACAACCCTAAATCCTCAATCCTCAATCTTCAATCATTAATATTCAATCTTTAATCCTCAATCCTCAATCCCCAATCCCCAACCCTCAATCCTCAATCCTCAATCCCCAATACCCAACCCCCAATCCTCAGTCCTCAAACCTCAATCCTGAATCCTCAATCCTGAATCCTCAATCTTCAGCCCTGAGTCCTCAACAATCAGTTGTCAATCCTCAATCCTCAATAGAATATCCTCAATTCACAGTTTTCAATACTCAATACTCAATCTGCAATCTTCAGATCTCTATCCACAAACATCAATTCTCATCACTCAACCATCAATACTCAGTCCCCAATCCTCAATCTTCAATCCTCAATACCCAATCTTCAATCCTCAATACTCTATCTTCAATCCTCAATCCTCAACCCTCAATCCTGAATCTTCAATCCTCAATCCTCAATCCTCAATCCTCAATCCTCAATCCTCAACCCTGAATCCTCAATCCTCAATCCTCAATCCTCAACCTTCAATCCTCATTCCCAAATCCTCAATCTTCAATCTTCAATCCTCAATCCTCAATCCTCAATCCTCAATCCTCATTCTTCAATCCTCAATACCCAATCCTCAATCCTCAATCCTCAATCCTCAATCCTCATTCTTCAATCCTCAGTACCCTATCCTCAATCTTCAATCCTCAATCCTCAATCCTCAATTCTCAAACCTCAATCCTCAATCCTCAGACCTCAAACATCAATACTCAACCCTCAGTCCTCGTCCACAATCCACAACCCTCAATCCTCATTCCTCAATCTTCAATTCTCAATCCTCAATCCTCAATCCTCAATCCTCAATCCTCAGTCCTCAAACCTCAGACCTCATACATCAATACTCAGCCCTCAGACCTCGTCCTCAATCCACAACCCTAAATCCTCAATCCTCAATCTTCAATCATTAATATTCAATCTTCAATCCTCAATCCTCAATCCTCAATCCCCAATACCCAATACCCAATCCTCAATCCTCAGTCCTCAAACCTCAATCCTGAATCCTCAATACTGAATCCTCAATCTTCAGCCCTGAGTCCTCAACAATCAGTTGTCAATCCTCAATCCTCAATAGAATATCCTCAATTCACAGTTTTCAATACTCAATACTCAATCTGCAATCTTCAGATCTCTATCCACAAACATCAATTCTCATCACTCAACCATCAATACTCAGTCCCCAATCCTCAATCTTCAATCCTCAATCCTCAATCCTCAATCCTCAATCTTAATATTCAATCCTCAATACTCAATCTTCAATCCTCAATCCTCAATCCTCAATCCTCAATCCTCAATCTTCAATCCTCAATACTCAATCTTCAATCCTCAACCCTCAATCCTCAATCCTCAGTCCTCAATCCTCAATCCTCAATCGTCAATGTTCAATCCTCAACCCTCAATATTCAATCCTCAATCCTCAATCCTCAATCCTCAAACCTCATTCTTCAATCCTCAATACCCAATCCTCAATCTTCAATCCTCAATCCTCAATCCTGAATCCTCAAACCTCAATCCTCAATCCTCAACCTTCAATCCTCATTCCCAAATCCTCAATCTTCAATCTTCAATCCTCAATCCTCAATCCTCAATCCTCAATCCTCATTCTACAATCCTCAATCCTCAATCCTCAATCCTCAATCCTCAATCCTCAATCCTAGATCCTCAATCTTCAATCCTCAATAACCAATCTTCAATCCTCAATCCCCAATCCTCAAACCTCATTCTTCAATCCTCAACACCCAATCCTCAATCTTCTATCCTCAAGCCTCAAGAAGCAATTCTCAATCCTCAATCCTGAATCCTCAGACCTCAAACATCAATACTCAACCCTCAGTCCTCGTCCTCAATCCACAACCCTCAATCCTCGATCCTCAATCTTCAATCATCAATATTCAATCCTCAATACTCAATCATCAATCCTCAATGTTCAATCCTCAATACCCAATCCTCAATCTTCAATCCTCAATCCTCAATCCTCAGTCCTCAATCCTCAACCCTCAATCCTCAGTTCTCTAACCTCAATCCTGAATCCTCAATCCTGAATCCTCAATCTTCAGCCCTCAGTCCTCAACAATCAGTTGTCAATCCTCAATCCTCAATAGAATATCCTCAATTCACAGGTTTCAATACTCAATAATCAACCTGTGGTCTTCAAATCTCTATTCACAAACGTCAATTCTCATCACTCAACCCTCAACGCTCAGTCCACAATCCTCAATCTTCAATCCTCAATCCTCAATCCTCAATCCTCAATCCACAATCTTCAATGCTCATTCTTCAATCCTCAGTCCTCAATTCTCAATCCTCAATTCTCAAGCCTCAATCGTCTATCTTCAATCCTCAATACTCAATCTTCAATTCTCAATCCACAATCATCAATCCTCAATCCTCATTCTTCAATCCTCGATACCCAATCCTCAATCTTCAATCCTCAATCCTCAATCCTAAATCCTCATTCCTCAGTCCTCAAACCTCAATCCTCAACCCTCAGCCCTCATCCTCATCCCTCAATTCTCAATCCTCAATCCTCAATCCTAAATCCTCGATCCTCAATCCTCAATCCTCAATCCTCAATTCTCAATCCTCAGTCCTCAAACCTCAATCTTCAATCCTCAATACTCAATCTTCAATCCTCAATCCTCAATCCTCAATCCTCAATCCTCAATCTTCAATCCTCAATACTCTATCTTCTATCCTCAATCCTCAACCCTCAATCCTCAATCTTCAATCCTCAATCCTCAATCCGCAATCCTCAATCCTCAATCCTCAATCCTCAATCATCAATTCGCAGTCCTCAACCCTCAATCCTCAGACCTCAAGCATCAATACCCAACCCTCAGACCTCGTCCTCAATCCACAACCCTCAACCCTCAATCCTCAATCTTCATTCATCAATATTCAACCTTCAATCCTCAATCCTCAATCCTCAATCCTCAATCCTCAATCCTCAATCCTCAATCCTCAATCCCGAATCCACAATCCTCAATCCTCAATCCTCAACCTTCAATCCTCAATGCTCTATCTTCAATCCTCAGTCCTCAATTCTCAATCCTCAATTCTCAATCCTCAATCGTCAATCTTCAATCCTCAATACTCAATCTTCAATCCTCAATCCTCAATCCTCAATCCTCAATCCTCATTCTTCAATCCTCAATACCCAATCCTCAATCTTCAATCCTCAATCCTCAATCCTCAATCCTCAGTCCTCAGTAATCAAACCTCAATCCTCAACCCTCAGCCCTCATCCTCATCCCTCAATTCTCAATCCTCAATCCTCAATCCTCAATCCTCGATCCTCAATCCTCAATCCTCAATTCTCAATCCTCAGTCCTCAAACCTCAATCTTCAATCCTCAATACTCAATCTTCAATCCTCATTCCTCAATCCTCAATCCTCAATCCTCAATCCTCAATCCTCAATCCTCAATCCTCAATCCTCAATCCTCAATCCTCAATCCTCAATCCTCAATCCTCAATCCTCAATCCTCAATCCTCAATCCCGAATCCTCAATCCTGAATCCTCAATCTTCAGCCCTCAGTCCTCAACAGTCAGTTGTCAATCCTCAATCCTCAATAGAATATCAACAATTCACAGTTTTCAATACACAATACTCAATCTGCAATCTTGAAATCTCTATACACAAACATCAATTCTCATCACTCAACCCTCAACACTCAGTCCCCAATCCTCAATATTCAATCCTCAATCCTCAATCCTCGATCCTCAATCCTCAACCTTCAATCCTCAATGCTCAATCTTCAATCCTCAATCCTCAATACTCAATCCTCAATTCTCAATCCTCAATCGTCAATCTTCAATCCTCTATACTCAACCTTCGATCCTCAGCCTTCAATCCTCAATACTCAATCCTCAATCCTCAATCCTCAATCCTCAATCTTCAATCCTCAATACTCAATCTTCAATCCTCAATCCTCAATCCTCAATTCTCAATCCTCAACCTTCAATCCACAGTACTCTATCTTCAATCCTCAATCCTCAGTCCTCAATCCTCAATCCTCATTCTTCAATCCTCAATACCCAATCCTCAATCTTCAATCCTCAATCCTCAATCCTCAATTCGCAATCCTCAATCCTCAACCCTCAGACCTCAAGCATCAATACCCAACCCTCAGTCCTCGTCCTCAATCCACAACCCTCAATCTTCAATCCTCAACCTTCATTCATCAATATTCAACCCTCAATACTCAATCCTCAATCCCCAATACCCAATCCTCAATCCTCAGTCCTCAAACCTCAATCCTGAATCCTCAATCCTGAATCCTCAATCTTCAGCCCTGAGTCCTCAACAATCAGTTGTCAATCCTCAATCCTCAATAGAATATCCTCAATTCACAGTTTTCAATACTCAATACTCAATCTGCAATCTTCAGATCTCTATCCACAAACATCAATTCTCATCACTCAACCATTAATACTCAGTCCCCAATCCTCAATCTTCAATCCTCAATCCTCAATCCTCAATCCTCAATCTTAATCTTCAATCCTCAATCCTCATTCTTCAATCCTCAATACCCAATCCTCAATCTTCAATCCTCAATCCTCAATCCTGAATCCTCAATCCTCAATCCTCAATCCTCAACCTTCAATCCCCATTCCCAAATCCTCAATCTTCAATCTTCAATCCTCAATCCTCAATCCTCAATCCTCAATCCTCATTCTTCAAACCTCAATACCCAATCCTCAATCCTCAATCCTCAATCCTCAATCCTCAAACTTCAATCCTCAGTCCCAAATCCTCAATCTTCAATACTCAATCCTCAATCCTCAATCTTCAATCCTCAATACTCAATCTTCAATCCTCAATACTCAATCCTCAATCCTCAATCCTCATTCTTCAATCCTCAGTACCCTATCCTCAATCTTCAATCCTCAATCCTCAATCCTCAATTCTCAATCCTCGATCCTCAATCCTCAGACTTCAAACATCTATACTCAGCCCTCAGACCTCGTCCTCAATCCACAACCCTAAATCCTCAATCCTCAATCTTCAATCATTAATATTCAATCTTTAATCCTCAATCCTCAATCCCCAATCCCCAACCCTCAATCCTCAATCCTCAATCCCCAATACCCAACCCTCAATCCTCAGTCCTCAAACCTCAATCCTGAATCCTCAATCCTGAATCCTCAATCTTCAGCCCTGAGTCCTCAACAATCAGTTGTCAATCCTCAATCCTCAATAGAATATCCTCAATTCACAGTTTTCAATACTCAATACTCAATCTGCAATCTTCAGATCTCTATCCACAAACATCAATTCTCATCACTCAACCATCAATACTCAGTCCCCAATCCTCAATCTTCAATCCTCAATACCCAATCTTCAATCCTCAATACTCTATCTTCAATCCTCAATCCTCAACCCTCAATCCTGAATCTTCAATCCTCAATCCTCAATCCTCAATACTCAATCCTCAATCCTCAATCCTGAATCCTCAATCCTCAATCCTCAATCCTCAACCTTCAATCCTCATTCCCAAATCCTCAATCTTCAATCTTCAATCCTCAATCCTCAATCCTCAATCCTCAATCCTCATTCTTCAATCCTCAATACCCAATCCTCAATCCTCAATCCTCAATCCTCAATCCTCATTCTTCAATCCTCAGTACCCTATCCTCAATCTTCAATCCTCAATCCTCAATCCTCAATTCTCAAACCTCAATCCTCAATCCTCAGACCTCAAACATCAATACTCAACCCTCAGTCCTCGTCCACAATCCACAACCCTCAATCCTCATTCCTCAATCTTCAATTCTCAATCCTCAATCCTCAATCCTCAATCCTCAATCCTCAGTCCTCAAACCTCAATCCTGAATCCTCAATCCTGAATCCTCAACCATCAGCCCTCAGTCCTCAACAATCAGCTGTCAATCCTCAATACTCAATAGAATATCATCAATTCACACATTTCAATACTCAATACTCAATCTGCAATCTTCAAATCTCTACCCACAAACATCAATTCTCATCACTCAACCCTCAACACTCAGTCTTAAATATTCAATCATCAATCCTCAATTCTCAATCCTCAATCCTCAATCCTCAATCCTCGATCCTCAATCTTCAATCCTCAATAACCAATCTTCAATCCTCAATCCCCAATCCTCAATCCTCATTCTTCAATCCTCAACACCCAATCCTCAATCTTCTATCCTCAAGCCTCAATCCGCAATTCTCAATCCTCAATCCTCAATCCTCAGACCTCATACATCAATACTCAGCCCTCAGACCTCGTCCTCAATCCACAACCCTAAATCCTCAATCCTCAATCTTCAATCATTAATATTCAATCTTCAATCCTCAATCCTCAATCCTCAATCCCCAATACCCAATCCTCAATCCTCAGTCCTCAAACCTCAATCCTGAATCCTCAATCCTGAATCCTCAATCTTCAGCCCTGAGTCCTCAACAATCAGTTGTCAATCCTCAATCCTCAATAGAATATCCTCAATTCACAGTTTTCAATACTCAATACTCAATCTGCAATCTTCAGATCTCTATCCACAAACATCAATTCTCATCACTCAACCATCAATACTCAGTCCCCAATCCTCAATCTTCAATCCTCAATCCTCAATCCTCAATCCTCAATCTTAATATTCAATCCTCAATACTCAATCTTCAATCCTCAATCCTCAATCCTCAATCCTCAATCCTCAATCTTCAATCCTCAATACTCAATCTTCAATCCTCAACCCTCAATCCTCAATCCTCAGTCCTCAATCCTCAATCCTCAATCGTCAATCTTCAATCCTCAACCCTCAATATTCAATCCTCAATCCTCAATCCTCAATCCTCAATCCTCATTCTTCAATCCTCAATACCCAATCCTCAATCTTCAATCCTCAATCCTCAATCCTGAATCCTCAAACCTCAATCCTCAATCCTCAACCTTCAATCCTCATTCCCAAATCCTCAATCTTCAATCTTCAATCCTCAATCCTCAATCCTCAATCCTCAATCCTCATTGTACAATCCTCAATACCCAATCCTCAATCCTCAATCCTCAATCCTCAATCCTCAATCTTCAATCCTCAGTCCCAAATCCTCAATCTTCAATACTCAATCCTCAATCCTCAATCTTCAATCCTCAATACTCAATCTTCAATCCTCAATACTCAATCCTCAATCCTCAATCCTCATTCTTCAATCCTCAGTACCCTATCCTCAATCTTCAATCCTCAATCCTCAATCCTCAATTCTCAAACCTCAATCCTCAATCCTCAGACCTCAAACATCAATACTCAACCCTCAGTCCTCGTCCTCAATCCACAACCCTCAATCCTCATTCCTCAATCTTCAATTCTCAATCCTCAATCCTCAATCCTCAATCCTCAATCCTCAATCCTCAATCCTCAATCCTCAATCCTAGATCCTCAATCTTCAATCCTCAATAACCAATCTTCAATCCTCAATCCCCAATCCTCAAACCTCATTCTTCAATCCTCAACACCCAATCCTCAATCTTCTATCCTCAAGCCTCAAGCCGCAATTCTCAATCCTCAATCCTGAATCCTCAGACCTCAAACATCAATACTCAACCCTCAGTCCTCGTCCTCAATCCACAACCCTCAATCCTCGATCCTCAATCTTCAATCATCAATATTCAATCCTCAATACTCAATCATCAATCCTCAATGTTCAATCCTCAATACCCAATCCTCAATCTTCAATCCTCAATCCTCAATCCTCAGTCCTCAATCCTCAACCCTCAATCCTCAGTTCTCTAACCTCAATCCTGAATCCTCAATCCTGAATCCTCAATCTTCAGCCCTCAGTCCTCAACAATCAGTTGTCAATCCTCAATCCTCAATAGAATATCCTCAATTCACAGGTTTCAATACTCAATAATCAACCTGTGGTCTTCAAATCTCTATTCACAAACGTCAATTCTCATCACTCAACCCTCAACGCTCAGTCCACAATCCTCAATCTTCAATCCTCAATCCTCAATCCTCAATCCTCAATCCACAATCTTCAATGCTCATTCTTCAATCCTCAGTCCTCAATTCTCAATCCTCAATTCTCAAGCCTCAATCGTCTATCTTCAATCCTCAATACTCAATCTTCAATTCTCAATCCACAATCATCAATCCTCAATCCTCATTCTTCAATCCTCAATACCCAATCCTCAATCTTCAATCCTCAATCCTCAATCCTCAATCCTCATTCCTCAGTCCTCAAACCTCAATCCTCAACCCTCAGCCCTCATCCTCATCCCTCAATTCTCAATCCTCAATCCTCAATCCTAAATCCTCGATCCTCAATCCTCAATCCTCAATCCTCAATTCTCAATCCTCAGTCCTCAAACCTCAATCTTCAATCCTCAATACTCAATCTTCAATCCTCAATCCTCAATCCTCAATCCTCAATCCTCAATCTTCAATCCTCAATACTCTATCTTCTATCCTCAATCCTCAACCCTCAATCCTCAATCTTCAATCCTCAATCCTCAATCCGCAATCCTCAATCCTCAATCCTCAATCCTCAATCATCAATTCGCAGTCCTCAACCCTCAATCCTCAGACCTCAAGCATCAATACCCAACCCTCAGACCTCGTCCTCAATCCACAACCCTCAACCCTCAATCCTCAATCTTCATTCATCAATATTCAACCTTCAATCCTCAATCCTCAATCCTCAATCCTCAATCCTCAATCCTCAATCCTCAATCCTCAATCCCGAATCCACAATCCTCAATCCTCAATCCTCAACCTTCAATCCTCAATGCTCTATCTTCAATCCTCAGTCCTCAATTCTCAATCCTCAATTCTCAATCCTCAATCGTCAATCTTCAATCCTCAATACTCAATCTTCAATCCTCAATCCTCAATCCTCAATCCTCAATCCTCATTCTTCAATCCTCAATACCCAATCCTCAATCTTCAATCCTCAATCCTCAATCCTCAATCCTCAGTCCTCAGTAATCAAACCTCAATCCTCAACCCTCAGCCCTCATCCTCATCCCTCAATTCTCAATCCTCAATCCTCAATCCTCAATCCTCGATCCTCAATCCTCAATCCTCAATTCTCAATCCTCAGTCCTCAAACCTCAATCTTCAATCCTCAATACTCAATCTTCAATCCTCATTCCTCAATCCTCAATCCTCAATCCTCAATCCTCAATCCTCAATCCTCAATCCTCAATCCTCAATCCTCAATCCTCAATCCTCAATCCTCAATCCTCAATCCTCAATCCCGAATCCTCAATCCTGAATCCTCAATCTTCAGCCCTCAGTCCTCAACAGTCAGTTGTCAATCCTCAATCCTCAATAGAATATCAACAATTCACAGTTTTCAATACACAATACTCAATCTGCAATCTTGAAATCTCTATACACAAACATCAATTCTCATCACTCAACCCTCAACACTCAGTCCCCAATCCTCAATATTCAATCCTCAATCCTCAATCC
Organism: Calliopsis andreniformis; assembly: GCF_051401765.1. Classification (NCBI taxonomy): domain Eukaryota; kingdom Metazoa; phylum Arthropoda; class Insecta; order Hymenoptera; family Andrenidae; genus Calliopsis; species Calliopsis andreniformis. The sequence goes on from NW_027480604.1 coordinate 516,781, forward strand.
TCAATCCTCAATCCTCAATCCTCAACCTTCAATCCTCAATGCTCCATCTTCAATCCTCAGTCCTCAATTCTCAATCCTCAATTCTCAATCCTCAATCGTCAATCTTCAATCCTCAATACTCAATCTTCAATCCCCAACCCTCAATCCTCAATCCTCAATCCTCAATCCTCATTCTTCAATCCTCAATACCCAATCCTCAATCTTCAGTCCTCAATCCTCAATCCTCAGTCCTCAGTCCTCAAACCTCAATCCTCAAGCCTCAGCCCTCATCCTCATTCCTCAATTCACAATCCTCAATCCTCAATCCTCAATCTTCAATCCTCAATACTCAATCTTCAATCCTCAATCCTCAGTCCTCGAACATCAATCCTGAATCCTCAATCCTGAATCCTCAATCTTCAGCCCTCAGTCCTCAACAATCAGTTGTCAATCCTCAATCCTCAATAGAATATCACCAATTCACAGTTTTCAATACTCAATGCTCAATCTGCAATCTTCAAATCTCTATCCACAAACATCAATTCTCATCACTCAATCCTCAACGCTCAGTCCCCAATCCTCAATATTCAATTCTCAATCCTCAATCCTCGATCATCAATCCTCAACCTTCAATCCTCAATGCTCAATCTTCAATCCTCAATCCTCAATACTCAATCCTCAATTCTCAATCCTCAATCGTCAATCTTCAATCCTCTATACTCAATCTTCGATCCTCAGCCTTCAATCCTCAATACTCAATCCTCAATCCTCAATCCTCAATCCTCAATCTTCAATCCTCAATACTCAATCTTCAATCCTCAATCCTCAATCCTCAATTCTCAATCCTCAACCTTCAATCCACAGTACTCTATCTTCAATCCTCAATCCTCAGTCCTCAATCCTCAATCCTCATTCTTCAATCCTCAATACCCAATCCTCAATCTTCAATCCTCAATCCTCAATCCTCAATTCGCAATCCTCAATCCTCAACCCTCAGACCTCAAGCATCAATACCCAACCCTCAGTCCTCGTCCTCAATCCACAACCCTCAATCTTCAATCCTCAACCTTCATTCATCAATATTCAACCCTCAATACTCAATCCTCAATCCCCAATACCCAATCCTCAATCCTCAGTCCTCAAACCTCAATCCTGAATCCTCAATCCTGAATCCTCAATCTTCAGCCCTGAGTCCTCAACAATCAGTTGTCAATCCTCAATCCTCAATAGAATATCCTCAATTCACAGTTTTCAATACTCAATACTCAATCTGCAATCTTCAGATCTCTATCCACAAACATCAATTCTCATCACTCAACCATTAATACTCAGTCCCCAATCCTCAATCTTCAATCCTCAATCCTCAATCCTCAATCCTCAATCTTAATCTTCAATCCTCAATCCTCATTCTTCAATCCTCAATACCCAATCCTCAATCTTCAATCCTCAATCCTCAATCCTGAATCCTCAATCCTCAATCCTCAATCCTCAACCTTCAATCCCCATTCCCAAATCCTCAATCTTCAATCTTCAATCCTCAATCCTCAATCCTCAATCCTCAATCCTCATTCTTCAAACCTCAATACCCAATCCTCAATCCTCAATCCTCAATCCTCAATCCTCAAACTTCAATCCTCAGTCCCAAATCCTCAATCTTCAATACTCAATCCTCAATCCTCAATCTTCAATCCTCAATACTCAATCTTCAATCCTCAATACTCAATCCTCAATCCTCAATCCTCATTCTTCAATCCTCAGTACCCTATCCTCAATCTTCAATCCTCAATCCTCAATCCTCAATTCTCAAACCTCAATCCTCAATCCTCAGACCTCAAACATGAATACTCAACCCTCAGTCCGCGTCCTCAATCCACAACACTCAATCCTCATTCCTCAATCTTCAATTCTCAATCCTCAATCCTCAATCCTCAATCCTCAATCCTCAATCCTCAATCCTCAATCCTCAATCCTCGATCCTCAATCTTCAATCCTCAATAACCAATCTTCAATCCTCAATCCCCAATCCTCAATCCTCATTCTTCAATCCTCAACACCCAATACTCAATCTTCTATCCTCAAGCCTCAAGCCGCAATTCTCAATCCTCAATCCTGAATCCTCAGACCTCAGACATCAATACTCAACCCTCAGTCCTCGTCCTCAATCCACAACCCTCAATCCTCGATCCTCAATCTTCAATCATCAATATTCAATCCTCAATACTCAATCATCAATCCTCAATGTTCAATCCTCAATACCCAATCCTCAATCTTCAATCCTCAATCCTCAATCCTCAGTCCTCAATCCTCAACCCTCAATCCTCAATCCTCGATCCTCAATCTTCAATCCTCAATAACCAATCTTCAATCCTCAATCCCCAATCCTCAATCCTCATTCTTCAATCCTCAACACCCAATCCTCAATCTTCTATCCTCAAGCCTCAAGCCGCAATTCTCAATCCTCAATCCTGAATCCTCAGACCTCAAACCTCAATACTCAACCCTCAGTCCTCGTCCTCAATCCACAACCCTCAATCCTCGATCCTCAATCTTCAATCATCAATATTCAATCCTCAATACTCAATCATCAATCCTCAATGTTCAATCCTCAATACCCAATCCTCAATCCTCAATCCTCAATCCTCAATCCTCAATCCTCAATCCTCAATCCTCAATCCTCAATCCTCAATCCTCGATCCTCAATCTTCAATCCTCAATAACCAATCTTCAATCCTCAATCCCCAATCCTCAATCCTCATTCTTCAATCCTCAACACCCAATCCTCAATCTTCAATCCTCAATCGTCAATCCTCAATTCTCAATCCTCGATCCTCAATCCTCAGACTTCAAACATCTATACTCAGCCCTCAGACCTCGTCCTCAATCCACAACCCTAAATCCTCAATCCTCAATCTTCAATCATTAATATTCAATCTTCAATCCTCAATCCTCAATCCTCAATCCCCAAGCCTCAATCCTCAATCCTCAATCCCCAATACCCAATCCTCAATCCTCAGTCCTCAAACCTCAATCCTGAATCCTCAATCCTGAATCCTCAATCTTCAGCCCTGAGTCCTCAACAATCAGTTGTCAATCCTCAATCCTCAATAGAATATCCTCAATTCACAGTTTTCAATACTCAATACTCAATCTGCAATCTTCAGATCTCTATCCACAAACATCAATTCTCATCACTCAACCATCAATACTCAGTCCCCAATCCTCAATCTTCAATCCTCAATCCTCAATCCTCAATCCTCAATCTTAATCTTCAATCCTCAATACTCAATCTTCAATCCTCAATCCTCAATCCCCAATCCTCAATCCTCAATCCTCAATCTTCAATCCTCAATACTCAATCTTCAATCCTCAACCCTCAATCCTCAATCCTCAGTCCTCAATCCTCAATCCTCAATCGTCAATCTTCAATCCTCAACCCTCAATATTCAATCCTCAATCCTCAATCCTCAATCCTCAATCATCATTCTTCAATCCTCAATACCCAATCCTCAATCTTCAATCCTCAATCCTCAATCCTGAATCCTCAATCCTCAATCCTCAATCCTCAACCTTCAATCCTCATTCCCAAATCCTCAATCTTCAATCTTCAATCCTCAACCCTCAATCCTCAATCCTCAATCCTCATTCTTCAATCCTCAATACCCAATCCTCAATCCTCAATCCTCAATCCTCAATCCTCAATCTTCAATTCTCAGTCCCAAATCCTCAATCTTCAATACTCAATCCTCAATCCTCAATCTTCAATCCTCAATACTCAATCTTCAATCCTCAATACTCAATCCTCAATCCTCAATCCTCATTCTTCAATCCTCAGTACCCTATCCTCAATCTTCAATCCTCAATCCTCAATCCTCAATTCTCAAACCTCAATCCTCAATCCTCAGACCTCAAACATCAATACTCAACCCTCAGTCCTCGTCCTCAATCCACAACCCTCAATCCTCATTCCTCAATCTTCAATTCTCAATCCTCAATCCCCAATCCTCAATCCTCAATCCTCAATCCTCAATCCTCAATCCTCAATCCTCGATCCTCAATCTTCAATCCTCAATAACCAATCTTCAATCCTCAATCCCCAATCCTCAATCCTCATTATTCAATCCTCAACACCCAATCCTCAATCTTCGATCCTCAAACCTCAAGCCGCAATTCTCAATCCTCAATCCTGAATCCTCAGACCTCAAACATCAATACTCAACCCTCAGTCCTCGTCCTCAATCCACAACCCTCAATCCTCGATCCTCAATCTTCAATCATCAATATTCAACCTTCAATCCTCAATCCTCAATCCTCAATCCTCAATCCTCAATCCCGAATCCACAATCCTCAATCCTCAATCCTCAACCTTCAATCCTCAATGCTCTATCTTCAATCCTCAGTCCTCAATTCTCAATCCTCAATTCTCAATCCTCAATCGTCAATCTTCAATCCTCAATACTCAATCTTCAATCCTCAATCCTCAATCCTCAATCCTCAATCCTCATTCTTCAATCCTCAATACCCAATCCTCAATCTTCAATCCTCAATCCTCAATCCTCAACACTCATTCCTCAGTCCTCAAACCTCAATCCTCAACCCTCAGCCCTCATCCTCATCCCTCAATTCTCAATCCTCAATCCTCAATCCTCAATCCTCGATCCTCAATCCTCAATCCTCAATTCTCAGTCCTCAGTCCTCAAACCTCAATCTTCAATCCTCAATACTCAATCTTCAATCCTCGTTCCTCAATCCTCAATCCTCAATCCTCAATCTTCAATCCTCAATACTCTATCTTCAATCCTCAATCTTCAATCCTCAATCCTCAATCCTCAATCCTCAATCCACAATCTTCAATGCTCAATCTTCAATCCTCAGTCCTCAATTCTCAATCCTCAATTCTCAAGCCTCAATCGTCTATCTTCAATCCTCAATACTCAATCTTGAATTCTCAATCCACAATCCTCAATCCACAATCCTCATCCTTCAATCCTCAATACCCAATCCTCAATCTTCAATCCTCAATCCTCAATCCTCAATCCTCATTCCTCAGTCCTCAAACCTCAATCCTCAACCCTCAGCCCTCATCCTCATCCCTCAATTCTCAATCCTCAATCCTCAATCCTAAATCCTCGATCCTCAATCCTCAATCCTCAGTTCTCAACCCTCAGTCCTCAAACCTCAATCTTCAATCCTCAATACTCAATCTTCTATCCTCAATCCTCAATCCTCAACTCTAAATCCTCAATCCTCAGTCCTCAGTCCTCAAACCACAATCCTCAACCCTCAGCCCACATCCTCAATCCTCAATTCTCAATCTCCAATCCTCAAGCCTCAATCCTCAAGCCTGAATCCTCAATCCTCAATCCTCAGTCCTCTAACCTCAATCCTGAAGCCTCAATCCTGAATCCTCAATCTTCAGCCCTCAGTCCTCAACAATCAATTGTCAATCCTCAATCCTCAATAGAATATCCTCAATTCACAGTTTTCAATACTCAATCCCCATTATTTAATCTTCAAATCTCTATCCACTAACATCAATTCTCATCACTCAACCCTCAACACTCAGTCCTCAATCTTCAATCCTCAATACTCAATCCTCAATCTTCAATCCTCAAAACTCAATCTTCAATCCTCAATCCTCAATTCTCAATCCTCAATCCTCAATCCTCAATCCTCAACCCTCAATCCTCAATCCTCAATCCTGAATCCTCAACCATCAGCCCTCAGACCTCAACAATCAGTTGTCAATCCTCAATCCTCAATAGAATATCATCAATTCACACATTTCAATACTCAATACTCAATCTGCAATCTTCAAATCTCTACCCACAAACATCAATTCTCATCACTCAACCCTCAACACTCAGTCTTCAATATTCAATCATCAATCCTCAATCCTCAATCCTCAATCCTCAATCCTCAATCCTCGATCCTCAATCTTCAATCCTCAATAACCAATCTTCAATCCTCAATCCCCAATCCTCAATCCTCATTCTTCAATCCTCAACACCCAATCCTCAATCTTCTATCCTCAAGCCTCAATCCGCAATTCTCAATCCTCAATCCTCAATCCTCAGACCTCAAACATCAATACTCAACCCTCAGTCCTCGTCCTCAATCCACAACCCTCAATCCTCGATCCTCAATCTTCAATCATCAATATTCAATCCTCAATACTCAATCCTCAATCCTCAATGTTCAATCCTCAATACCCAATCCTCAATCTTCAATCCTCAATCCTCAATCCTCAGTCCTCAATCCTCAACCCTCAATCCTCAGTTCTCTAACCTCAATCCTGAATCCTCAATCCTGAATCCTCAATAGAATATCCTCAATTCACAGTTTTCAATACTCAATACTCAATCTGCAATCTTCAGATCTCTATCCACAAACATCAATTCTCATCACTCAACCATCAATACTCAGTCCCCAATCCTCAATCTTCAATCCTCAATCCTCAATCCTCAATCCTCAATCTTAATCTTCAATCCTCAATACTCAATCTTCAATCCTCAATCCTCAATCCTCAATCCTCAATCCTCAATCTTCAATCCTCAATACTCAATCTTCAATCCTCAACCCTCAATCCTCAATCCTCAGTCCTCAATCCTCAATCCTCAATCGTCAATCTTCAATCCTCAACCCTCAATATTCAATCCTCAATCCTCAATCCTCAATCCTCAATCCTCAATCCTCATTCTTCAATCCTCAGTACCCAATCCTCAATCTTCAATCCTCAATCCTCAATCCTCAATTCTCAAACCTCAAACCTCAATCCTGAATCCTCAATCCTGAATCCTCAATATTCAGCCCTCAGTCCTCAACAATCAGTTTTCAATCCTCAATCCTCAATAGAATATCCTCAATTCACAGGTTTCGATACTCAATAATCAACCTGCAATCTTCAAATCTCTATTCACAAACGTCAATTCTCATCACTCAACCCTCAACACTCAGTCCACAATCCTCAATCTTCAATCCTCAATCCTCAATTCTCAATCCTCAATCCACAATCTTCAATGCTCAATCTTCAATCCTCAGTCCTCAATTCTCAATCCTCAATTCTCAAGCCTCAATCGTCTATCTTCAATCCTCAATACTCAATCTTGAATTCTCAATCCACAATCCTCAATCCACAATCCTCATTCTTCAATCCTCAATACCCAATCCTCAATCTTCAATCCTCAATCCTCAATCCTCAATCCTCATTCCTCAGTCCTCAATCCTCAATCCCGTATCCTCAATCCTGAATCCTCAATCTTCAGCCCTGAGTCCTCAACAATCAGTTGTCAATCCTCAATCCTCAATAGAATATCCTCAATTCACAGTTTTCAATACTCAATACTCAATCTGCAATCTTCAGATCTCTATCCACAAACATCAATTCTCATCACTCAACCATCAATACTCAGTCCCCAATCCTCAATCTTCAATCCTCAATCCTCAATCCTCAATCCTCAATCTTAATCTTCAATCCTCAATACTCAATCTTCAACCCTCAATCCTCAATCCTCAATCCTCAATCCTCAATCTTCAATCCTCAATACTCAATCTTCAATCCTCAACCCTCAATCCTCAATCCTCAGTCCTCAATCCTCAATCCTCAATCGTCAATCTTCAATCCTCAACCCTCAATATTCAATCCTCAATCCTCAATCCTCAATCCTCAATCCTCAATCCTCATTCTTCAATCCTCAGTACCCAATCCTCAATCTTCAATCCTCAATCCTCAATCCTCAATTCTCAAACCTCAAACCTCAATCCTGAATCCTCAATCCTGAATCCTCAATATTCAGCCCTCAGTCCTCAACAATCAGTTTTCAATCCTCAATCCTCAATAGAATATCCTCAATTCACAGGTTTCGATACTCAATAATCAACCTGCAATCTTCAAATCTCTATTCACAAACGTCAATTCTCATCACTCAACCCTCAACACTCAGTCCACAATCCTCAATCTTCAATCCTCAATCCTCAATCCTCAATCCTCAATCCACAATCTTCAATGCTCAATCTTCAATCCTCAGTCCTCAATTCTCAATCCTCAATTCTCAAGCCTCAATCGTCTATCTTCAATCCTCAATACTCAATCTTGAATTCTCAATCCACAATCCTCAATCCACAATCCTCATTCTTCAATCCTCAATACCCAATCCTCAATCTTCAATCCTCAATCCTCAATCCTCAATCCTCATTCCTCAGTCCTCAATCCTCAATCCCGTATCCTCAATCCTGAATCCTCAACCTTCAGCCCTCAGTCCTCAACAGTCAGTTGTCAATCCTCAATCCTCAATAGAATATCAACAATTCACAGCTTTCAATACACAATACTCAATCTGCAATCTTGAAATCTCTATACACAAACATCAATTCTCATCACTCAACCCTCAACACTCAGTCCCCAATCCTCAATATTCAATCCTCAAACCTCAATCCTCAATCCTCAATCGTCAACCTTCAATCCTCAATGCTCAATCTTCAATCCTCAGTCCTCAATTCTCAATCCTCAATTCTCAATCCTCAATCATCAATCCTCAATCTTCAATCCTCAATACTCAATCTTCAATCCTCAGTCCTCAGTCCTCACACCTCAATTCTGAATACTCAATCCTGAATCCTCAACCTTCAGCCCTCAGTCATCAACAATCTGTTGCCAATCCTCAATCCTCAATAGAATATCCTCAATTCACAGTCTTCAATACTCAATACCCCATCTGCAATCTTCAGATCTCTACCCACAAACGTCCATTCTCATCACTCAACCCTCAACACTCAGTCCTCAATGTTCAATCCACAGTCCTCAATTCTCAATCTTCAATCCTCAATACTGAATCTTCAATCCTCAATCCTCAGTCCTCAATGCTCAATCCTCATTCTTCAATCCTCAATACCCAATCCTCAATCATCAATCCTCAATCCACAATCCTCAATTCGCAATCCTCAATCCTCAGACCTCAAGCATCAATACCCAACCCTCAGTCCTCGTCCTCAATCCACAACACTCAATCCTCAATCCTCAATCTTCATTCATCAATATTCAACCTTCAATCCTCAATCCTCAATCCTCAATCCTCAATCCTCAATCCTCAATCCTCAATCCTGAATCCTCAATCCTGAATCCTCAATCTTCAGCCCTCAGTCCTCAACAGTCAGTTGTCAATCCTCAATCCTCAATACAATATAAACAATCACAGTTTTCAATACACAATACTCAATCTGCAATCTTGAAATCTCTATACACAAACATCAATTCTCATCACTCAACCCTCAACACTCAGTCCCCAATCCTCAATATTCAATCCTCAAACCTCAATCCTCAATCCTCAATCGTCAACCTTCAATCCTCAATGCTCAATCTTCAATCCTCAGTCCTCAATTCTCAATCCTCAATTCTCAATCCTCAATCGACAATCTTCAATCCTCAATCCTCAATCCTCAACACCCAATCCTCAATCTTCAATCCTCAATCCTCAATCCTCAATTCTCAATCCTCAGTCCTCAATCCTCAATCCTCAGACCTCAAACATCAATACTCTACCCTCAGTCCTCGTCCGCAATCCACAACCCTCAATCCTCAATCCTCAATCTTCAGTCATCAATATTCAATCTTCAATCGTCAATCCGCAATCCTCTATCCTCAATCCTCAATCCTGAATATTCAATCCTCAATACCCAATCCTCAATCTTTAATCCTCAATACTCAATCCTCAATCCTCAATCCTCAATCCTCAGTCCTCAGTCCTCAATTCTCAATCCTCAATCCTCAATCCTCCATCCTCAATCCTCAATCCTCAATCCTCAATCTTCAATCCTCAGTCCGCAATGCTCAATCTTCAATCCTCAATCCTCAATCCTGGATCCTCAATCTCCAGCCCTCAGTCCTCAACAATCAGTTGTCAATCCCCAATCCTCAATACCACATCATCAATTCACAGTTTTCAATACTCAACACTCAATCTGCAATCTTCAAATCTCTATCCACAAACATCAATTCTCATCACTCAACCCTCAACACTCCGTCCCCAATCCTCAATCTTCAATCCTCAATCCTCAATCCTCAATCCTCACTCCTCAATTTTCAATCCTCAATACTCAATCTTCAATCCTCAACCCTCAATCCTCAATCCTCAATCCTCAATCCTCAACCTTGAATCCTCAATACTCAATCTTCAATCCTCAATGCTCAATTCCCAATCCTCAACACTCAATCCTCAATCCTCAATCCTCAATTCTCCATCATCAATACTCAATCCACAAACATCAATTCTCATCACTCAACGCTCAACACTCAGTCCTCAATCTTCAATCCTCAATCCTCAATCCTCAATCCTCAACCTTGAATCCTCAATACTCAATCTTCAATCCTCAATCCTCAATTCCCAATCCTCAACACTCAATCTTCAATCCTCAATCCTGAATTCTCAATCATCAATACTCAATCCTCAATCGTCAATCCTCAATCCTCAATCCTCAATCTTCAATCCTCAATACTCAATCTTCAATACTCAATCATCAATCCTCAATCCTCAATCCTCAATCCTCAATCCTCAATCCCCAATCCCAATTCCTCAATCCTCAATCCTCAATCGTCAATCCTCAATCCTCAATCTTCAATCCTCAATACTCAATCTTCAATCCTCAATCCTCAATCCTCAATCCTCAACACCCAATCCTCAATCTTCAATCCTCAATCCTCAGTCCTCAATTCTCAATCCTCAGTCCCCAATCCTCAATCCTCAGACCTCAAACATCAATACTCTACCCTCAGTCCTCGTCCGCAATCCACAACCCTCAATCCTCAATCCTCAATCTTCAGTCATCAATATTCAATCTTCAATCCTCAATCCGCAATCCTCTATCCTCAATCCTCAATCCTGAATATTCAATCCTCAATACCCAATCCTCAATCTTTAATCCTCAATACTCAATCCTCAATCCTCAATCCTCAATCCTCAGTCCTCAATCCTCAATTCTCAATCCTCAATCCTCAATCCTCCATCCTCAATCCTCAATCCTCAATCCTCAATCTTCAATCCTCACTCCGCAATGCTCAATCTTCAATCCTCAATCCTCAATCCTGGATCCTCAATCTCCAGCCCTCAGTCCTCAACAATCAGTTGTCAATCCCCAATCCTCAATACCACATCATCAATTCACAGTTTTCAATACTCAACACTCAATCTGCAATCTTCAAATCTCTATCCACAAACATCAATTCTCATCACTCAACCCTCAACACTCCGTCCCCAATCCTCAATCTTCAATCCTCAATCCTCAATCCTCAATCCTCACTCCTCAATTTTCAATCCTCAATACTCAATCTTCAATCCTCAACCCTCAATCCTCAATCCTCAATCCTCAATCCTCAATCCTCAACCCTCAATCATCAGTCCTGAAACCTCAATCCCGAATCCTCAATCCTGAATCCGCAAACATCAGTCCTCAGTCCTCAACAATCAGTTGTCAATCCTCAATCCTCAATAGAATATCCTCAATTCACAGTTTTCAATACTCAATCCCCATTCTTCAGTCGTCAAATCTCAATCCACAAACATCAATCCTCATCACTCAACCCTCAACACTCAGTCTTCAATCTTCAATCCTCAATCCTCAATCCTCAATCCTCAACCTTGAATCCTCAATACTCAATCTTCAATCCTCAATGCTCAATTCCCAATCCTCAACACTCAATCCTCAATCCTCAATCCTCAATTCTCAATCATCAATACTCAATCCACAAACATCAATTCTCATCACTCAACGCTCAACACTCAGTCCTCAATCTTCAATCCTCAATCCTCAATCCTCAATCCTCAACCTTGAATCCTCAATACTCAATTTTCAATCCTCAATCCTCAATTCCCAATCCTCAACACTCAATCTTCAATCCTCAATCCTCAATTCTCAATCATCAATACTCAATCCTCAATCGTCAACCCTCAATCCTCGATCCTCAATCTTCAATCCTCAATACTCAATCTTCAATACTCAATCCTCAATCCTCAATCCTCAATCCTCAATCCTCAATCCTCAATCCCCAATCCCAATTCCTCAATCCTCAATCCTCAATCGTCAATCCTCAATCCTCAATCTTCAATCCTCAATACTCAATCTTCAATCCGCAATCCTCAATCCTCAATCCTCAACACCCAATCCTCAATCTTCAATCCTCAATCCTCAGTCCTCAATTCTCAATCCTCAGTCCTGAAACCTCAATACCGAATCCTCAATCCTGAATCCTCAATCTTCAGCCCCCAGTCCTCAACAATCAATTGTCAGTCCTTAATCCTCAATAGAATATACCCAATTCTCAGTTTTCAATACTCAATCCCCAATCTTCAATCTTCAAATCTCAATCCACAAACATCAATTCTCATCACTCAACGCTCGACACTCAGTCTCCAATCCTCAATCTTCAATCCTCAATCCTCAATCCTCAATCCTCAATCCTCAATCCTCAGTCTTCAATCCTCAATACTCAATCTTCAATCCTCAATCCTCAAACCTGAACCCTCAATCCTCAATACTCAATCCTCAATCGCCAATCTCCAATCCTGAATTGTCAATCTTCAATCCTCAATCCTCAATCCTCAATCCTCAATCCTGATTCTTCAATCCCCAATACCCAATCCTCAATCTTCAATCCTCAATCCTCAATCCTCAATTCTCAACACTCAATCCTCAATCCTTAGACCTCAGGCATCAATACTCAACCCTCAGTCCTCGTCCGCAATCCACAACCCTCAATCCTCAATCCACAATCTTCAATCATCAATATTCAATCTTCAATCCTCAATACTCGATCCTCTATCCTCAATCCTCAATCCTGAATGTTCAATCCTCAATACCCAATACTCAATCTTCAATCCTCAATACTCAATCCTCAATACTCTATCCTCAATCTTCAGTCCTCAAACCTCAACCTGAATCCTCAATCCTGAATCCTCAATCTTCAGCCCTCAGTCCTCAACAATCAATTGTCAGTCCTCAATCCTCAATAGAATATACCCAATTCGCAGTTTTCAATACTCAATCCCCAATCTTCAATCTTCAAATCTCAATCCACAAACATCAATTCTCATCACTCAACGCTCAACACTCAGTCCCCAGTCCTCAATCTTCAATCCTCAATCCTCAATCCTCAATCCTCAATCCTCAATCTTCAATCCTAAATACTCAATCTTCAATCCTCAATCCTCAATCCTCAATCCTCAATCCTCAATCCTCAATCCTCAATCCTCAATCGTCAATCTCCAATCCTGAATACTCAATCTTCAATCCTCAATCCTCAATCCTCAATCCTCAATCCTCATTCTTCAATCCACAATACCAAATCCTCAATCTTCAATCCTCAATCCTCAATCCTCAATTCTCAATCCTCAATCCTCAATCCTCATTCTTCAATCCCCAATACCCAATCCTCAATCTTCAATCCTCAATCCTCAATCCTCAATTCTCAACACTCAATCCTCAATCCTCGGACCTCAAGCATCAATACTCAACCCTCAGTCCTCGTCCGCAATCCACAACCCTCAATCCTCAATCCTCAACCTTCAATCATCAATATTCAATCTTCAATCCTCAATCCTCAATCCTCTATCCTCAATCCTCAATCCTGAATGTTCAATCCTCAATACCCAATCCACAATCTTCAATCCTCAAACCTCAATCCTCAATCCTCAATCCTCAATCCTCAATCCTCAATCCTCAAACTTCATTCTTCAATCCTCAATACCAAATCCTCAATCTTCAATCCTCAACACTCAATCCTCAATACGCAATCCTCAACCAAAATCCTCAATCCTCAATCCTCAGTCCTCAGTCCTCAAACCTCAATCCTCAACCCTCAACCCTCATCCTCAATCCTCAATCCTCGATCCTCAATCCTCAATCCTCAATCTTCAATCCTCAATACTCAATCTTTAATCCTCAATCCTCAGTCCTCAAACCTGAATTCTGAGTCCTCAGTCCTGAATCGTCAACCTTCAGCCCTCAGTACTCAACAATCGGTTGTCAATCCTCAGTCCTCAATAGAATATCCACAATATACAGCTTTCAATACTCAATACTCAATCTGCAATCTTCAAACCTGTATCCACAGACATCAATTCTCATCACTCAACCCTCAACACTCAGTCCTCAATGTACAATCCTCAATCCTCAATTCTCTATCTTCAATCCTCAATACTGAATCTTCAATCCTAAATCCTCAATCCTCAATCCTCAATCCTCAATCCTCAATCTTCAGTTCTCAGTCCGCAATCCTCAATCTTCAATCCTCAATCCTCAATCCTGAATCCTCAACCTTCAGCCCTCAGTCCTCAACAATCAGTTGTCAATCCTCAATCCTCAATACAACATCATCAATTCACTGTTTTCAATACTCAATACTCAATCTGCAATCTTCAAATCTGTATCCACAAGCACCAATGCTCACCACTCAACCCTCAACACTCCGTCCCCAATCCTCAATCCTCAATCCTCATTCTTCAATTCTCAATACCAAATCCTCAATCTTCAATCCTCAATCCTCAATTCGCAATCCTCAATCCTCAATCCTCAGACCTCAAGCATCAATACCCAACCCTCTGTCCTCGTCCTCAATGCACAACCATTAATCCTCAACCCGCAATCTTCAATCATCAATATTCAACCTTCAATCTTCAATCCTCAATACTCAATCCTCAATACTCAAACCTCAATCCTCAATCTTCAATCCTCAATACTCAATCTTCAACACTCAATCTTCAATCCTCAATCCTCAATCCTCATTCTTCAATCCTCAACACCCAATCCTCAATCTTCAATCCTCAATCCTCAATCCTCAATTCTCAATCCTCAGTCCTCAATCCTCAGACCTCAATCTTCAATCCTCAATACTCAATCTTCAATCCTCAATCATCAATCCTCAATCGTCAATCCTCAATCCTCAATCCTCAATGTTCAATCCTCAATACTCAATCTTCAGACCTCAATCTTCAATCCCCAAACCTCTATCCTCATTCTTCAATCCTCAACACCCAATCGTCAATCTTCAATCCTCAATCCTCAATCCTCAATTCTCAATACTCAATCCTCAATCCTCAGACCTCAAAAATCAATACACAACCCTCAGTCCTCGTCCGCAATCCACAACCCTCAATCCTCAATCCTCAATCTTCAATCATCAATATTCAATCTTCAATCCTCAATCCTCAATCCTCTATCCTCAATCCTCAATCCCGAATGTTCAATCCTCAATACCCAATCCTCAATCTTCAATCCTCAATACTCAATACTCAATCCTCAATCCTCAGTCCTCAGTCCTGAATCCTCAATTCTCATTCCTCAATCCTCAATCCTCAGACCTCAAACATCAATACTGAACCCTCAGCCCCCGTCCGCAATCCACAACCCTCAATCCTCAATCCTCAATCTTCAATCATCAATATTCAATCTTCAATCCTCAATACTCAATCCTCAATCCTCAATCCTCAATCCTCAATCTTCAATCCTCAATACTCAACCCTCAATCCTCAGTCCTGAAACATCAATACCGAGTCCTAAATCCTGAATCCTCAACCTTCAGCCCTCAGTCCTCAACAATCAATTTTCAATCCTCAATCCTCAATAGAATATCCTCAGTTCACAGCTTTCAATACTCAATCCCCATTCTTCAATCATCAGATCTCAATCCACAAACATCAATTCTCATCACTCAACCCTCAACACTCAGTCCTCAATCTTCAATCCTCAATTCTCAATCATCAATCCTCAATACTCAGACCTCAAACATCAATACTCAACCCTAAGTCCTCGTTCGCAATCCACAACACTCAATCCTCAATCCTCAATCTTCAGTCATCAATATTCAATCTTCAATCCTCAATCCTCAATCCTCTATCCTCAATACTCAATCCTGAATGTTCAATACTCAATACCCAATCCTCAATATTCAATCCTCAATCCTCAATCCTCAACCGTCAATCCTCAATTCCAAATCCTCAATCTTCAATCCTCAATCCTCAATCCTGAATCCTCAATCCTCAACCTTCAATCCTCAATACTCAATCTTCAACCCTCAATCTTCAATCCTCAATCCTCTATCCTCATTCTTCAATCCTCAACACCCAATCCTCAATCTTCAATCCTCAATCCTCAATCCTCAATTCTCAATCCTCAATCCTGAATCCTCAGACCTCAAACATCAATACTCAACCCTCAGTCCTCGTCTGCAATCCACAACCCTCAATCCTCAATCCTCAATCTTCAATCATCAATATTCAATATTCAATCCTCAGTCCTCAATCCTCAGACCTCAATCTTCAATCCTCAATACTCAATCTTCAATCCTCAATCATCAATCCTCAATCCTCAATCCTCTATCCTCAATCCTCAATCCTGAATGTTCAATCCTCAATACCCAATCCTCAATCTTCAATCCTCAATACTCAATCCTCAATCCTCAATCCTCAATCCTCAGTCCTCAAACCTCAATCCTGAATCCTCAATCCTGAATCCTCAATCTACAGCCCTCAGACCTCAACAATCAATTGTCAGTCCTCAATCCTCAATAGAATATACCCAATTCACAGTTTTCGATACTCAATCCCCAATCGTCAATCTTCAAATCTGGATCCACAAACATCAATTCTCATCACTCAAAGCTCGACACTCAGTCCCCAATCCTCAATCTTCAATCCTCAATCATCAATCCTCAATCCTCAATCCTCAATCTTCAATCCTCAATACTCAATCTTCAATCCTCAATCCTCAATCTTCAATCCCCAATACCCAATCCTCAATCTTCAATCCTCAATCCTCAATCCTCAATTCTCAACACTGAATCCTCAATCCTCAGACCTCAAGCATTAATACTCAACCCTCAGTCCTCGTCCGCAATCCACAACCCTCAATCCTCAATCCTCAATCTTCAATCATCAATATTCAATCCTCAATCCTCAATCCTCAATCCTCAATCCTCAATCCTCAATCCTCAATCCTCAAACCTCAATACCGGAGACTCAATCTTCAATCCTCAATCCTCAATCCGCAAACTTCAGTCCTCAGACCTCAACAATCAATTGTCAATCCTCAATCCTCAATACAATATCCTCAATTCACAGTTTCCAATACTCAATCCCCATTCTTCAATCTTCAAATCTCAATCCACAAACATCAATTCTCATCACTCAACCCTCAACACTCAGTCCACAATCTTTAATCCTCAATCCTCAATCCTCAATCTTGAATCCTCAATACTCAATCTTCAATCCTGAATCCTCAATTCTCAATCCTCAACACTCAATCCTCAATCGTCAATCCTCAGTTCTAAATCCTCAATACTCAATCCTCAATCGTCAATCCTCAATTCCCAATCCTCAATCTTCAATCCTCAATCCTCAATCTTCAATCCTTAATCCTCAATCCTCAATCTTCAATCCTCAATACTCAATCCTCAATCCTCAAACCTCAATCCTCAATCTTCAATCCTCAATACTCAATCTTCAACACTCAATCTTCAATCCTCAATCCTCAATCCTCATTCTTCAATCCTCAATACTCAATCTTCAATCCTCAATCCTCAATTCTAAATCCTCAATACTCAATCCTCAATCGTCAATCCTCAATTCCCAATCCTCAATCTTCAATCCTCAATCCTCAATCTTCAGTCCTTAATCCTCAATCCTCAATCCCCTATCCTCAGTCTTCAATCCTCAATACTCAATCTTCAATCTTCAATCCTCAATACTCAATCCTCAATCCTCAAACCTCAATCCTCAATCTTCAATCCTCAATACTCAATCTTCAACACTCAATCTTCAATCCTCAATCCTCAATCCTCATTCTTCAATCCTCAACACCCAATCCTCATTCTTCAATCCTCAATCCTCAATCCTCAATTCTCAATCCTCAGTCCTCAATCCTCAGACCTCAATCTTCAATCCTCAATACTCAATCTTCAATCCTCAATCCTCAATCCTCAATCGTCAATCCTCAATCCTCAATCCTCAATCTTCAATCCTCAATACTCAATCTTCAGACCTCAATCTTCAATCCCCAAACCTCTATCCTCATTCTTCAATCCTCAACACCCAATCCTCAATCTTCAATCCTCAATCCTCAATCCTCAATTCTCAATCCTCAATCCTGAATCCTCAGACCTCAAACATCAATACTCAACCCTCAGTCCTCGTCCGCAATCCACAACCCTCAATCCTCAATCCTCAATCTTCAATCATCAATATTCAATATTCAATCCTCAATCCTCAATCCCCTATCCTCAATCCTCAATCCTGAATGTTCAATCCTCAATACCCAATCCTCAATCTTCAATCCTCAATACTCAATCCTCAATCCTCAATCCTCAATCCTCAGTCCTCAAACATCAATCCTGAATCCTCAATCCTGAATCCTCAATCTTCAGCCCTCAGACCTCAACAATCAATTGTCAGTCCTCAATCCTCAATAGAATATACCCAATTCACAGTTTTCGATACTCAATCCCCAATCTTCAATCTTCAAATCTGGATCCACAAACATCAATTCTCATCACTCAAAGCTCGACACTCAGTCCCCAATCCTCAATCTTCAATCCTCAATCATCAATCCTCAATCCTCAATCCTCAATCTTCAATCCTCAATACTCAATCTTCAATCCTCAATCCTCAATCTTCAATCCCCAATACCCAATCCTCAATCTTCAATCCTCAATCCTCAATCCTCAATTCTCAACACTGAATCCTCAATCCTCAGACCTCAAGCATTAATACTCAACCCTCAGTCCTCGTCCGCAATCCACAACCCTCAATCCTCAATCCTCAATCTTCAATCATCAATATTCAATCCTCAATCCTCAATCCTCAATCCTCTACCCTCAGTCCTCAATCCTGAATGTTCAATCCTCAATACCCAATCCTCAATCTTCAATCCTCAATCCTCAATCCTCAATCCTTAATCCTCAATCCTCGATTCTCGATCCTCAATCCTCAATCCTCAATCTTCAATCCTCAATACTCAATCTTTAATCCTCAATCCTCAGTCCTCAAACCTCAATTCTGAGTCCTCAGTCCTGAATCCTCAACCTTCAGCCCTCAGTCCTCAACAATCAGTTGTCAATCCTCAGTCCTCAATAGAATATCCTCAATTCACAGCTTTCAATACTCAATACTCAATCTGCAATCTTCAAACCTCTATCCACAGACATCAATTCTCATCACTCTACCCTCAACACTCAGTCCTCAATGTTCAATCCTCAATCCTCAATTCTCTATCTTCAATCCTCAATACTGAATCTTCAATCCTAAATCCTCAATCCTCAATCCTCAATCCTCAATCCTCAATCTTCAATCCTCAGTCCGCAATCCTCAATCTTCAATCCTCAATCCTCAAACCTGAATCCTCAATCTTCAGCCCTCAGTCCTCAACAATCAGTTGTCAATCCTCAATCCTCAATACAACATCATCAATTCACAGTTTTCAATACTCAATACTCAATCTGCAATCTTCAAATCTCTATCCACAATCACCAATGCTCATCACGCAACCCTCAACACTCCGTCCCCAATCCTCAATCCTCAATCCTCATTCTTCAATCCTCAATACCAAATCCTCAATCTTCAATCCTCAATCCTCAATTCGCAATCCTCAATCCTCAATCCTCAGACCTCAAGCATCAATACCCAACCCTCTGTCCTCGTCCTCAATCCACAACCCTTAATCCTCAATCCGCAATCTTCAATCATCAATATTCAACCTTCAATCCTCAATCCTCAATCCTCAATCCTCAATCTTCAATCCTCAATCCTCAATTCTAAATCCTCAATACTCAGTCCTCAATCGTCAATCCTCAATTCCCAATCCTCAATCTTCAATCCTCAATCCTCAATCTTCAATCCTTAATCCTCAATCCTCAATCCCCTATCCTCAGTCTTCAATCCTCAATACTCTATCTTCAATCTTCAATCCTCAATACTCAATCCTCAATCCTCAAACCTCAATCCTCAATCTTCAATCCTCAATACTCAATCTTCAACACTCAATCTTCAATCCTCAATCCTCAATCCTCATTCTTCAATCCTCAACACCCAATCCTCATTCTTCAATCCTCAATCCTCAATCCTCAATTCTCAATCCTCAGTCCTCAATCCTCAGACCTCAATCTTCAATCCTCAATACTCAATCTTCAATCCTCAATCCTCAATCCTCAATCGACAATCCTCAATCCTCAATCCTCAATCTTCAATCCTCAATACTCAATCTTCAGACCTCAATCTTCAATCCCCAAACCTCTATCCTCATTCTTCAATCCTCAACACCCAATCGTCAATCTTCAATCCTCAATCCTCAATCCTCAATTCTCAATCCTCAATCCTCAATCCTCAGACCTCAAAAATCAATACACAACCCTCAGTCCTCGTCCGCAATCCACAACCCTCAATCCTCAATACTCAATCTTCAATCATCAATATTCAATCTTCAATCCTCAATCCTCAATCCTCTATCCTCAATCCTCAATCCTGAATATTCAATCCTCAATACCCAATCCTCAATCTTCAATCCTCAATACTCAATACTCAATCCTCAATCCTCAGTTCTCAGTCCTGAATCCTCAATTCTCATTCCTCAATCCTCAATCCTCAGACCTCAAACATCAATACTCAACCCTCAGCCCCCGTCCGCAATCCACAACCCTCAATCCTCAATCCTCAATCTTCAATCATCAATATTCAATCTTCAATCCTCAATCCTCAATTATCAATCCTCAATCCTCAATCCTCAGTCTTCAATCCTCAATACTCAAATCTCAATCCTCAGTCCTGAAACATCAATACCGAGTCCTCAATCCTGAATCCTCAACCTTCAGCCCTCAGTCCTCAACAACCAATTTTCAATCCTCAATCCTCAATAGAATATCCGCAGTTCACAGCTTTCAATACTCAATCCCCATTCTTCAATCATCAGATCTCAATCCACAAACATTAATTCTCATCACTCAACCCTCAACACTCAGTCCTCAATCTTCAATCCTCAATCCTCAATTCTCAATCTTCAATCCTCAATACTTCATCTTCAATCCTCAATCCTCAGTCCTTAATCCTCAATTCTCATTCTTCAATCCTCAATACCCAATCCTCAATCTTCAATCCTCAATCCTCAATCCTCAATTAGCAATCCTCAATCCTCAATCCTCAGACCTCAAGCATCAATACCCAACCCTCAGTCCTCGTCCTCAATCCACAACACTCAATCCTCAATCCTCAATCTTCATTCATCAATATTCAACCTTCAATCCTCAATCCTCAATCCTCAATCCTCAATCCTCAATCCTCAATCCTCAATCCTGATTCCTCAATCCTGAATTCTCAATCTTCAGCCCTCAGTCCTCAACAGTCAGTTGTCAATCCTCAATCCTCCATAGAATATCAACAATCACAGTCTTCAATACACAATACTCAATCTGCAATCTTGAAATCTCTATACACAAACGTCAATTCTAATCACTCAACCCTCAACACTCAGTCCCCAATCCTCAATATTCAATCCTCAATTCTCAATCTGCAATCCTCAATACTTCATCTTCAATCCTCAATCCTCAGTCCTTGATCCTCACTCCTCATTCTTCAATCCTCAATACCCAATCCTCAATCTTCAATCCTCAATCCCCAATCCTCAATTAGCAATCCTCAATCCTCAATCCTCAGACCTCAAGCATCAATACCCAACCCTCAGTCCTCGTCCTCAATCCACAACCCTCAATCCTCAATCCTCAATCTTCATTCGTCAATATTCAACCTTCAATCCTCAATCCTCAATCCGCAATCCTCAATCCTCAATCCTCAATCCTCTATCCTGATTCCTCAATCCTGAATTCTCAATCTTCAGCCCTCAGTCCTCAACAGTCAGTTGTCAATCCTCAATCCTCCATAGAATATCAACAATCACAGTCTTCAATACACAATACTCAATCTGCAATCTTGAAATCTCTATACACAAACATCAATTCTCATCACTCAACCCTCAACACTCAGTCCCCAATCCTCAATATTCAATCCTCAATCCTCAATCCTCAATCATCAATCCTCAATCCTCAATCCTCAATCCTCAATCCTCATTCTTCAATCCTCAAGACCCAATCCTCAATCTTCTATTCTCAATTCTCAATCCTCAGCCCTCATCCTCATTCCTCAATTCTCAATTCTCAATCCTCAATCCTCAATCTTCAATCCCCAATACTCAATCTTCAATCCTCAGTCCTCAATCCTCAATCCTCAATCCTCATTCTTCAATCCTCAATACCCAATCCTCAATATTCATTCCTCAATCCTCAATCCTCAGTCATCAGTCCTCAAACTTCAATCCTCAACCCTCAGCCCTCATCCTCATTCCTCAATTCTCAATCCTCAATCCTCAATCCTCAACGTTCAACCCTCAATACTCAATCTTCAATCCTCAATCCTCAGTCCTCAAACCTCAATTCTGAATCCTCAATCCTGTATCCTCAACCTTAAGCCCTCAGTCCTGAACAATCAGTTGCCAATCCTCAATCCTCAATAGAATATCCTCAATTCACAGATTTCAATACTCAATACTCAATCTGCAATCTTCAAATCTCTATCCACAAACATCCATTCTCACCACTCAGCCCTCAACATTCAGTCCTCAATGTTCAATCCTCAATCCTCAATTCTCAATCTTGAATCCTCAATACTGAATCCTCAATCCTCAATACTCAGTCCTCATTCCTCAATCCTCAATCTTCAATCCTCATTCCCCAATCCTCAATTTTCAATCCTCAATCCTCAACCCTCAATCCTCAATCTTCAATCCTCAATCCTCAATCCTCAATCCTCAATCCTCAAACCCCAATACCGGAGCCTCAATCTTCAATCCTCAATCCTCAATCCTCAATCCTGAATCCTCAATCTTCAGCCCTCAGTCCTCAACAATCAGTTGTCAATCCTCAATCCTCAATACAACATCATCAATTCACAGTTTTCAATACTCAATACTCAATCTGCAATCTTCAAATCTCTATCCACAAACACCAGTGCTCACCACTCAACCCTCAACACTCCGTCCCCAATCCTCAATCCTCAATACTCATTCTTCAATTCTCAATACCAAATCCTCAATCTTCAATCCTCAATCCTCAATTCGCAATCCTCAATCCTCAATCCTCAGACCTCAAGCATCAATACCCAACCCTCTGTCCTCGTCCTCAATCCACAACCCTTAATCCTCAATCCGCAATCTTCAATCATCAATATTCAACCTTCAATCCTCAATCCTCAATCCTCAATCCTCAATCCTCAATCCTCAATCCTCAATCATCAAACCCCAATACCGGAGCCTCAATCTTCAATCCTCAATCCTCAATCCGCAAACTTCAGTCCTCAGACCTCAACAATCAATTGTCAATCCTCAATCCTCAATACAATATCCTCAATTCACAGTTTCCAATACTCAATCCCCATTCTTCAATCTTCAAATCTCAATCCACAAACATCAATTCTCATCACTCAACCCTCAACACTCAGTCCGCAATCTTCAATCCTCAATCCTCAATCCTCAATCCTCAATCTTCAATCCTCAGTCCGCAATCCTCAATCTTCAATCCTCAATCGTCAATCCTGAATCCTCAACCTTCAGCCCTCAGTCCTCAACAATCAGTTGTCAATCCTCAATCCTCAATACAACATCATCAATTCACAGTTTTCAATACTCAATACTCAATCTGCAATCTTCAAATCTCTATCCACAAACACCAATGCTCACCACTCAACCCTCAACACTCCGTCCCCAATCCTCAATCCTCAATCCTCATTCTTCAATTCTCAATACCAAATCCTCAATCTTCAATCCTCAATCCTCAATTCGCAATCCTCAATCCTCAATCCTCAGACCTCAAGCATCAATACCCAACCCTCAGTCCTCGTCCGCAGTCCACAACCCTCAATCCTCAATCCTCAATCTTCAATCTTCTATCCTCAATACTCAATCCGCAATCCTCAATCCTCAATCCTCAATCCTCAATCCTAATTCGTCACTCCTCGAAACCCAGTCCTCAATCTTCAATCCTCAATCCTCAATCCTCAATTCTCAATCCTCAATCCTCAATCCTCAATTCTCAAACTTCAATCCTCAATACTCAACCTTCAATACTCAATCCTCAATCCTCAATCCTCAATCCTCAATCCTCAATCCTCAATCCTCAATCCTCAATCCCATATCCTCAATCCTCAATCCTCAATCCTCAACCCTCAATCCTCAGTCCTGAAACATCAATACCGAGTCCTCAATCCTGAATCCTCAACCTTCAGCCCTCAGTCCTCAACAATCAATCTTCAATCATCAATCGTCAATTCTCAATCTTCAATCCTCAATACTTCATCTTCAATCCTCAATCCTCAGTCCTCAATCCTCAATCCTCATTCTTCAATCCTCAATACCCAATCCTCAATCTTCAATCCTCAATCCTCGATCCTCAATTAGCAATCCTCAATCCTCAATCCTCAGACCTCAAGCATCAATACCCAACCCTCAGTCCTCGTCCGCAATCCACAACCCTCAATCCTCAATCCTCAATCTTCAATCATCAATATTCAATATTCAATCCTCAATCCTCAATCCTCAATCCTCAATCCTCAATCCTGAATGTTCAATCCTCAATACCCAATCCTCAATCTTCAATCCTCAATACTCAATCCTCAATCCTCAATCCTCAATCCTCAGTCCTCAAACCTCAATCCTGAATCCTCAATCCTGAATCCTCAATCTTCAGCCCTCAGTCCTCAACAATCAATTGTCAGTCCTCAATCCTCAATAGAATATACCCAATTCACAGTTTTCGATACTCAATGCGCAATCTTCAATCTTCAAATCTCTATCCACAAACACCAATGCTCATCACTCAAACCTCAACACTCCGTCCCCAATCCTCAATCCTCAATCCTCATTCTTCAATCCTCAATACCAAATCCTCAATCTTCAATCCTCAATCCTCAATTCGCAATCCTCAATCCTCAATCCTCAGACCTCAAGCATCAATACCCAACCCTCTGTCCTCGTCCTCAATCCACAACACTTAATCCTCAATCCGCAACCTTCAATCATCAATATTCAACCTTCAATCCTCAATCCTCAATCCTCAATCCTCAATCCTCAAACCTCAATACCGGAGCCTCAATCTTCAATCCTCAATCCTCAATCCGCAAACTTCAGTCCTCAGACCTCAACAATCAATTGTCAATCCTCAATCCTCAATAGAATATCATCAATTCACAGTTTCCAATACTCAATCCCCATTCTTCAATCTTCAAATCTCAATCCACAAACATCAATTCTCATCACTCAACCCTCAACACTCAGTCCACAATCTTCAATCCTCAATCCTCAATCCTCAATCTTGAATCCTCAATACTCAATCTTCAATCCTGAATCCTCAATCCTCAATCGTCAACACTCAATCCTCAATCGTCAATCCTCAATCCCCAATCCACAATCTTCAATCCTCTATCCTCAATCCACAATCCTCAATCCTCAATCCTCAATCTTCAATACTCAATACTCAATCTTCAATCCTCAATCCTCAATCGTCAGTCCTTAATCCTCAATCCTCAATACTCAATCTTCAATCCTCAATCCTCAATCCTCAATCGTCAATCCTCAATCCTCAATCCTCAATCTTCAATCCTCAATGCTCAATCTTCAGACCTCAATCTTCAATCCCCAAACCTCTATCCTCATTCTTCAAGCCTCAACACCCAATCCTCAATCCTCAGTCCTCAGTCCTGAAACCTCAATTCTCATTCCTCAATCCTCAATCCTCAGACCTCAAACATCAATACTCAACCCTCAGCCCTCGTCCGCAATCCACAACCCTCAATCCTCAATCCTCAATCTTCAATCATCAATATTCAATCTTCAATCCTCAATCCTCAATCCTCAATCCTCAATCCTCAATCCTCAATCTTTAATCCTCAATACTCAACACTCAATCCTCAGTCCTGAAACATCAATACCGAGTCCTCAATCCTGAATCCTCAACCTTCAGCCCTCAGTCGTCAACAATCAATTTTCAATCCTCAATCCTCAATAGAATATCCTCAGTTCACAGCTTTCAATACTCAATCCCCATTCTTCAATCATCAGATCTCAATCCACAAACATCAATTCTCATCACTCAACCCTCAACACTCAGTCCTCAATCTTCAATCATCAATCCTCAATTCTCAATCTTCAATCATCAATACTTCATCTTCAATCCTCAATCCTCAGTCCTCAATCCTCAATCCTCATTCTTCAATCCTCAATACCCAATCCTCAATCTTCAATCCTCAATCCCCGATCCTCAATTAGCAATCCTCAATCCTCAATCCTCAGACCTCAAGCATCAATACCCAACCCTCAGTCCTCGTCCGCAATCCACAACCCTCAATCCTCAATCCTCAATCTTCAATCATCAATATTCAATATTCAATCCTCAATCCTCAATCCTCAATCCTCAATCCTCAATCCTGAATGTTCAATCCTCAATACCCAATCCTCAATCTTCAATCCTCAATACTCAATCCTCAATCCTCAATCCTCAATCCTCAGTCCTCAAACCTCAATCCTGAATCCTCAATCCTGAATCCTCAATCTTCAGCCCTCAGTCCTCAACAATCAATTGTCAGTCCTCAATCCTCAATAGAATATACCCAATTCACAGTTTTCGATACTCAATCCGCAATCTTCAATCTTCAAATCTCGATCCACAAACATCAATTCTCATCACTCAAAGCTCGACACTCAGTCCACAATCCTCAATCTTCAATCCTCAATCCTCAATCCTCAATCCTCAATCCTCAATCTTCAATCCTCAATACTCAATCTTCAATACTCAATCCTCAATCCTCAATCCTCATTCTTCAATCCTCAACACCCAATCCTCAATCTTCAATCCTCAATCCTCAATCCTCAATTCTCAATCCTCAATCCTCAGTCCTCAGTCCTCAGACCTCAATCTTCAATCCTCAATACTCAATCTTCAATCCTCAATCCTCAATCCTCAATCGTCAATCCTCAATCCTCAATCCTCAATCTTCAATCCTCAATGCTCAATCTTCAGACCTCAATCTTCAATCCCCAAACCTCTATCCTCATTCTTCAAGCCTCAACACCCAATCCTCAATCCTCAGTCCTCAGTCCTGAAACCTCAATTCTCATTCCTCAATCCTCAATCCTCAGACCTCAAACATCAATACTCAACCCTCAGCCCTCGTCCGCAATCCACAACCCTCAATCCTCAATCCTCAATCTTCAATCATCAATATTCAATCTTCAATCCTCAATCCTCAATCCTCAATCCTCAATCCTCAATCCTCAATCTTTAATCCTCAATACTCAACACTCAATCCTCAGTCCTGAAACATCAATACCGAGTCCTCAATCCTGAATCCTCAACCTTCAGCCCTCAGTCGTCAACAATCAATTTTCAATCCTCAATCCTCAATAGAATATCCTCAGTTCACAGCTTTCAATACTCAATCCCCATTCTTCAATCATCAGATCTCAATCCACAAACATCAATTCTCATCACTCAACCCTCAACACTCAGTCCTCAATCTTCAATCATCAATCCTCAATTCTCAATCTTCAATCATCAATACTTCATCTTCAATCCTCAATCCTCAGTCCTCAATCCTCAACACTCAATCCTCAATCGTCAATCCTCAGTTCTAAATCCTCAATACTCAATCCTCAATCGTCAATCCTCAATTCCCAATCCTCAATCTTCAATCCTCAATCCTCAATCTTCAATCCTCAATCCTCAATTCGCAATCCTCAATCCTCAATCCTGAGACCTCAAGCATCAATACCCAACCCTCTGTCCTCATCCTCAATCCACAACCCTTAATCCTCAATCCGCAATCTTCAATCATCAATATTCAACCTTCAATCCTCAATCCTCAATCCTCAATCCTCAATCCTCAATCCTCAGTCCTCAAACCTCAATCCTGAATCCTCAATCCTGAATCCTCAATCTTCAGCCCTCAGTCCTCAACAATCAATTGTCAGTCCTCAATCCTCAATAGAATATACCCAATTCACAGTTTTCGATACTCAATCCGCAATCTTCAATCTTCAAATCTCGATCCACAAACATCAATTCTCATCACTCAAAGCTCGACACTCAGTCCACAATCCTCAATCTTCAATCCTCAATCCTCAATCCTCAATCCTCAATCCTCAATCTTCAATCCTCAATACTCAATCTTCAATACTCAATCCTCAATCTTCAATCCTCAATCCTCAATCCTCAATCCTCAATCCTCAATCTTCAATCCTCAATACTCAATCTTCAATACTCAATCCTCAATCCTGAACCCTCAATCCTCAATCCTCAATCCTCAATCGTCAATCTCCAATCCTGAATTGTCAATCTTCAATCCTCAATCCTCAATCCTCAATCCTCAATCCTCATTCTTCAATCCCCAATACCCAATCCTCAATCTTCAATCCTCAATCCTCAATCCTCAATTCTCAACACTGAATCCTCAATCCGCAGACCACAAGCATCAATAGTCAACCCTCAGTCCTCGTCCACAGTCCACAACACTCAATCCTCAATCCTCAATCTTCAATCATCAATATTCAATCTTCAATCCTCAATCCTCAAACCTCAATCCTCAATCTTCAAACCTCAATACTCAATCTTCAACACTCAATCTTCAATCCTCAATCCTCAATCCTCATTCTTCAATCCTCAACACCCAATCCTCAATCTTCAATCCTCAATCCTCAATCCTCAATTCTCAATCCTCAATCCTCAGTCCTCAGTCCTCAGACCTCAATCTTCAATCCTCAATACTCAATCTTCAATCCTCAATCCTCAATCCTCAATCGTCAATCCTCAATCCTCAATCCTCAATCTTCAATCCTCAATGCTCAATCTTCAGACCTCAATCTTCAATCCCCAAACCTCTATCCTCATTCTTCAAGCCTCAACACCCAATCCTCAATCCTCAGTCCTCAGTCCTGAAACCTCAATTCTCATTCCTCAATCCTCAATCCTCAGACCTCAAACATCAATACTCAACCCTCAGCCCTCGTCCGCAATCCACAACCCTCAATCCTCAATCCTCAATCTTCAATCATCAATATTCAATCTTCAATCCTCAATCCTCAATCCTCAATCCTCAATCCTCAATCCTCAATCTTTAATCCTCAATACTCAACACTCAATCCTCAGTCCTGAAACATCAATACCGAGTCCTCAATCCTGAATCCTCAACCTTCAGCCCTCAGTCGTCAACAATCAATTTTCAATCCTCAATCCTCAATAGAATATCCTCAGTTCACAGCTTTCAATACTCAATCCCCATTCTTCAATCATCAGATCTCAATCCACAAACATCAATTCTCATCACTCAACCCTCAACACTCAGTCCTCAATCTTCAATCATCAATCCTCAATTCTCAATCTTCAATCATCAATACTTCATCTTCAATCCTCAATCCTCAGTCCTCAATCCTCAACACTCAATCCTCAATCGTCAATCCTCAGTTCTAAATCCTCAATACTCAATCCTCAATCGTCAATCCTCAATTCCCAATCCTCAATCTTCAATCCTCAATCCTCAATCTTCAATCCTCAATCCTCAATTCGCAATCCTCAATCCTCAATCCTGAGACCTCAAGCATCAATACCCAACCCTCTGTCCTCATCCTCAATCCACAACCCTTAATCCTCAATCCGCAATCTTCAATCATCAATATTCAACCTTCAATCCTCAATCCTCAATCCTCAATCCTCAATCCTCAATCCTCAATCCTCAAACCTCAATACCGGAGCCTCAATCTTCAATCCTCAATCCTCAATCCGCAAACTTCAGTCCTCAGACCTCAACAATCAATTGTCAATCCTCAATCCTCAATACAATATCCTCAATTCACAGTTTCCAATACTCAATCCCCATTCTTCAATCTTCAAATCTCAATCCACAAACATCAATTCTCATCACTCAACCCTCAACACTCAGTCCACAATCTTCAATCCTCAATCCTCAATCCTCAACCTTGAATCCTCAATACTCAATCTTCAATCCTGAATCCTCAATTCTCAATCCTCAACACTCAATCCTCAATCGTCAATCCTCAGTTCTAAATCCTCAATACTCAATCCTCAATCGTCAATCCTCAATTCCCAATCCTCAATCTTCAATCCTCAATCCTCAATCTTCAATCCTTAATCCTCAATCCTCAATCTTCAATCCTCAATACTCAATCCTCAATCCTCAAACCTCAATCCTCAATCTTCAATCCTCAATACTCAATCTTCAACACTCAATCTTCAATCCTCAATCCTCAATCCTCATTCTTCAATCCTCAATACTCAATCTTCAATCCTCAATCCTCAATTCTAAATCCTCAATACTCAATCCTCAATCGTCAATCCTCAATTCCCAATCCTCAATCTTCAATCCTCAATCCTCAATCTTCAATCCTTAATCCTCAATCCTCAATCCCCTATCCTCAGTCTTCAATCCTCAATACTCTATCTTCAATCTTCAATCCTCAATACTCAATCCTCAATCCTCAAACCTCAATCCTCAATCTTCAATCCTCAATACTCAATCTTCAACACTCAATCTTCAATCCTCAATCCTCAATCCTCATTCTTCAATCCTCAACACCCAATCCTCATTCTTCAATCCTCAATCCTCAATCCTCAATTCTCAATCCTCAGTCCTCAATCCTCAGACCTCAATCTTCAATCCTCAATACTCAATCTTCAATCCTCAATCCTCAATCCTCAATCGACAATCCTCAATCCTCAATCCTCAATCTTCAATCCTCAATACTCAATCTTCAGACCTCAATCTTCAATCCCCAAACCTCTATCCTCATTCTTCAATCCTCAACACCCAATCGTCAATCTTCAATCCTCAATCCTCAATCCTCAATTCTCAATCCTCAATCCTCAATCCTCAGACCTCAAAAATCAATACACAACCCTCAGTCCTCGTCTGCAATCCACAACCCTCAATCCTCAATACTCAATCTTCAATCATCAATATTCAATCTTCAATCCTCAATCCTCAATCCTCTATCCTCAATCCTCAATCCTGAATATTCAATCCTCAATACCCAATCCTCAATCTTCAATCCTCAATACTCAATACTCAATCCTCAATCCTCAGTTCTCAGTCCTGAATCCTCAATTCTCATTCCTCAATCCTCAATCCTCAGACCTCAAACATCAATACTCAACCCTCAGCCCCCGTCCGCAATCCACAACCCTCAATCCTCAATCCTCAATCTTCAATCATCAATATTCAATCTTCAATCCTCAATCCTCAATTATCAATCCTCAATCCTCAATCCCCAGTCTTCAATCCTCAATACTCAAATCTCAATCCTCAGTCCTGAAACATCAATACCGAGTCCTCAATCCTGAATCCTCAACCTTCAGCCCTCAGTCCTCAACAACCAATTTTCAATCCTCAATCCTCAATAGAATATCCTCAGTTCACAGCTTTCAATACTCAATCCCCATTCTTCAATCATCAGATCTCAATCCACAAACATCAATTCTCATCACTCAACCCTCAACACTCAGTCCTCAATCTTCAATCATCAATCCTCAATTCTCAATCTTCAATCATCAATACTTCATCTTCAATCCTCAATCCTCAGTCCTCAATCCTCAATCCTCATTCTTCAATCCTCAATACCCAATCCTCAATCTTCAATCCTCAATCCTCGATCCTCAATTAGCAATCCTCAATCCTCAATCCTCAGACCTCAAGCATCAATACCCAACCCTCAGTCCTCGTCCGCAATCCACAACCCTCAATCCTCAATCCTCAATCTTCAATCATCAATATTCAATATTCAATCCTCAATCCTCAATCCTCAATCCTCAATCCTCAATCCTGAATGTTCAATCCTCAATACCCAATCCTCAATCTTCAATCCTCAATACTCAATCCTCAATCCTCAATCCTCAATCCTCAGTCCTCAAACCTCAATCCTGAATCCTCAATCCTGAATCCTCAATCTTCAGCCCTCAGTCCTCAACAATCAATTGTCAGTCCTCAATCCTCAATAGAATATACCCAATTCACAGTTTTCGATACTCAATCCGCAATCTTCAATCTTCAAATCTCGATCCACAAACATCAATTCTCATCACTCAAAGCTCGACACTCAGTCCACAATCCTCAATCTTCAATCCTCAATCCTCAATCCTCAATCCTCAATCCTCAATCTTCAATCCTCAATACTCAATCTTCAATACTCAATCCTCAATCTTCAATCCTCAATCCTCAATCCTCAATACTCAATCCTCAATCTTCAATCCTCAATACTCAATCTTCAATACTCAATCCTCAATCCTGAACCCTCAATCCTCAATCCTCAATCCTCAATCGTCAATCTCCAATCCTGAATTGTCAATCTTCAATCCTCAATCCTCAATCCTCAATCCTCAATCCTCATTCTTCAATCCCCAATACCCAATCCTCAATCTTCAATCCTCAATCCTCAATCCTCAATTCTCAACACTGAATCCTCAATCCGCAGACCACAAGCATCAATACTCAACCCTCAGTCCTCGTCCACAGTCCACAACACTCAATCCTCAATCCTCAATCTTCAATCATCAATATTCAATCTTCAATCCTCAATCCTCAAACCTCAATCCTCAATCTTCAAACCTCAATACTCAATCTTCAACACTCAATCTTCAATCCTCAATCCTCAATCCTCATTCTTCAATCCTCAACACCCAATCCTCAATCTTCAATCCTCAATCCTCAATCCTCAATTCTCAATCCTCAATCCTCAGTCCTCAGTCCTCAGACCTCAACCTTCAATCCTCAATACTCAATCTTCAATCCTCAGTCCTCAATCCTCAATCGTCAATCCTCAATCCTCAATCCTCAATCTTTAATCCTCAATGCTCAATCTTCAGACCTCAATCTTCAATCCCCAAACCTCTATCCTCATTCTTCAAGCCTCAACACCCAATCCTCAATCCTCAGTCCTCAGTCCTGAAACCTCAATTCTCATTCCTCAATCCTCAATCCTCAGACCTCAAACATCAATACTCAACCCTCAGCCCTCGTCCGCAATCCACAACCCTCAATCCTCAATCCTCAATCTTCAATCATCAATATTCAATCTTCAATCCTCAATCCTCAATCCTCAATCCTCAATCCTCAATCCTCAATCTTTAATCCTCAATACTCAACACTCAATCCTCAGTCCTGAAACATCAATACCGAGTCCTCAATCCTGAATCCTCAACCTTCAGCCCTCAGTCGTCAACAATCAATTTTCAATCCTCAATCCTCAATAGAATATCCTCAGTTCACAGCTTTCAATACTCAATCCCCATTCTTCAATCATCAGATCTCAATCCACAAACATCAATTCTCATCACTCAACCCTCAACACTCAGTCCTCAATCTTCAATCATCAATCCTCAATTCTCAATCTTCAATCATCAATACTTCATCTTCAATCCTCAATCCTCAGTCCTCAATCCTCAACACTCAATCCTCAATCGTCAATCCTCAGTTCTAAATCCTCAATACTCAATCCTCAATCGTCAATCCTCAATTCCCAATCCTCAATCTTCAATCCTCAATCCTCAATCTTCAATCCTCAATCCTCAATTCGCAATCCTCAATCCTCAATCCTGAGACCTCAAGCATCAATACCCAACCCTCTGTCCTCGTCCTCAATCCACAACCCTTAATCCTCAATCCGCAATCTTCAATCATCAATATTCAACCTTCAATCCTCAATCCTCAATCCTCAATCCTCAATCCTCAATCCTCAATCCTCAAACCTCAATACCGGAGCCTCAATCTTCAATCCTCAATCCTCAATCCGCAAACTTCAGTCCTCAGACCTCAACAATCAATTGTCAATCCTCAATCCTCAATACAATATCCTCAATTCACAGTTTCCAATACTCAATCCCCATTCTTCAATCTTCAAATCTCAATCCACAAACATCAATTCTCATCACTCAACCCTCAACACTCAGTCCACAATCTTCAATCCTCAATCCTCAATCCTCAACCTTTAATCCTCAATACTCAATCTTCAATCCTGAATCCTCAATTCTCAATCCTCAACACTCAATCCTCAATCGTCAATCCTCAGTTCTAAATCCTCAATACTCAATCCTCAATCGTCAATCCTCAATTCCCAATCCTCAATCTTCAATCCTCAATCCTCAATCTTCAATCCTTAATCCTCAATCCTCAATCTTCAATCCTCAATACTCAATCCTCAATCCTCAAACCTCAATCCTCAATCTTCAATCCTCAATACTCAATCTTCAACACTCAATCTTCAATCCTCAATCCTCAATCCTCATTCTTCAATCCTCAATACTCAATCTTCAATCCTCAATCCTCAATTCTAAATCCTCAATACTCAATCCTCAATCGTCAATCCTCAATTCCCAATCCTCAATCTTCAATCCTCAATCCTCAATCTTCAATCCTTAGTCCTCAATCCTCAATCCCCTATCCTCAGTCTTCAATCCTCAATACTCTATCTTCAATCTTCAATCCTCAATACTCAATCCTCAATCCTCAAACCTCAATCCTCAATCTTCAATCCTCAATACCCAATCCTCAATCTTCAATCCTCAATCCTCAATCCTCAATTAGCAATCCTCAATCCTCAATCCTCAATCCTCAGACCTCAAGCATCAATAGCCAACCCTCAGTCCTCGTCCTCAATCCACAACCCTCAATCCTCAATCCTCAATCTTCATTCATCAATATTCAACCTTCAATCCTCAATCCTCAATCCTCAATCCTCAATCCTCAATCCTCAATCCTCTATCCTGATTCCTCAATCCTGAATTCTCAATCTTCAGCCCTCAGTCCTCAACAGTCAGTTGTCAATCCTCAATCCTCCATAGAATATCAACAATCACAGTCTTCAATACACAATACTCAATCTGCAATCTTGAAATCTCTATACACAAACATCAATTCTCATCACTCAACCCTCAACACTCAGTCCCCAATCCTCAATATTCAATCCTCAATCCTCAATCCTCAATCATCAATCCTCAATCCTCAATCCTCAATCCTCAATCCTCATTCTTCAATCCTCAAGACCCAATCCTCAATCTTCTATTCTCAATTCTCAATCCTCAGCCCTCATCCTCATTCCTCAATTCTCAATCCTCAATCCTCAATCCTCAATCTTCAATCCCCAATACTCAATCTTCAATCCTCAGTCCTCAATCCTCAATCCTCAATCCTCATTCTTCAATCCTCAATTAGCAATCCTCAATCCTCAATCCTCAATCCTCAGACCTCAAGCATCAATACCCAACCCTCAGTCCTCGTCCTCAATCCACAACCCTCAATCCTCAATCCTCAATCCTCAATCCTCAACCTTCAACCCTCAATACTCAATCTTCAATCCTCAATCCTCAGTCCTCAAACCTCAATTCTGATTCCTCAACCCTGAATCCTCAGCCTTCAGCCCTCAGTCCTGAACAATCAGTTGCCAATCCTCAATCCTCAATAGAATATCCTCAATTCACAGATTTCAATACTCAATACTCAATCTGCAATCTTCAAATCTCTATCCACAAACATCCATTCTCACCACTCAGCCCTCAACATTCAGTCCTCAATGTTCAATCCTCAATCCTCAATTCTCAATCTTGAATCCTCAATACTGAATCCTCAATCCTCAATACTCAGTCCTCATTCCTCAATCCTCAATCTTCAATCCTCATTCCCCAATCCTCAATTTTCAATCCTCAATCCTCAACCCTCAATCCTCAATCTTCAATCCTCAATCCTCAATCCTCAATCATCAATCCTCAAACCCCAATACCGGAGCCTCAATCTTCAATCCTCAATCCTCAATCCTCAATCCTCTATCCTCAATCCACAATCCTCAATCCTCAATCCTCAATCTTCAATACTCAATACTCAATCTTCAATCCTCAATCCTCAATCGTCAGTACTTAATCCTCAATCCTCAATCCTCAATCTTCAATCTTCTATCCTCAATACTCAATCCGCAATCCTCAATCCTCAATCCTCAATCCTCAATCCTAATTCGTCACTCCTCGAAACCCAGTCCTCAATCTTCAATCCTCAATCCTCAATCCTCAATTCTCAATCCTCAATCCTCAATCCTCAATCCTCAAACTTCAATCCTCAATACTCAACCTTCAATACTCAATCCTCAATCCTCAATCCTCAATCCTCAATCCTCAATCCTCAATCCTCAATCCTCAATCCCATATCCTCAATCCTCAATCCTCAATCCTCAACCCTCAATCCTCAGTCCTGAAACATCAATACCGAATCCTCAATCCTGAATCCTCAACCTTAAGCCCTCAGTCCTCAACAATCAATTGTCAATCCTGAATCCTCAATAGAATATCCTCAATTCACAGCTTTCAATACTCAATCCCCATTCTTCAATCATCAAATCTCAATCCACAAAAAACATCAATTCTCATCACCCAACCCTCACCACTCAGTCCTCAATCTTCAATCCTCAATCCTAAATCCTCAATCTTCAATCCTCAATACTCAATATTCAATCCTCAATCCTCAATTCTAAATCCTCAATACTCAATCCTCAATCGTCAATCCTCAATTCCCAATCCTCAATCTTCAATCCTCAATCCTCAATCTTCAATTCTTAATCCTCAATCCTCAATCCCCAATCCTCAGTCTTCAATCCTCAATACTCAATCCTCAATCTTCAATCCTCAATCCTCAATCCTCAATTCTCAATCCTCAATCCTCAGTCCTCAGTCCTCAGACCTCAATCTTCAATCCTCAATACTCAATCTTCAATCCTCAATCCTCAATCCTCAATCGTCAATCCTCAATCCTCAATCCTCAATCTTCAATCCTCAATGCTCAATCTTCAGACCTCAATCTTCAATCCCCAAACCTCTATCCTCATTCTTCAAGCCTCAACACCCAATCCTCAATCTTCAATCCTCAATCCTCAATCCTCAATTCTCAATCCTCAATCCTCAATCCTCAGACCTCAAAAATCAATACACAACCCTCAGTCCTCGTCCGCAATCCACAACCCTCAATCCTCAATCCTCAATCTTCAATCATCAATATTCAATCTTCAATCCTGAATCCTAAATCCTCTATCCTCAATCCTCAATCCTGAATGTTCAATCCTCAATCTTCAATCCTCAATACTCAATACTCAATCCTCAATCCTCAGTCCTCAGTCCTGAAACCTCAATTCTCATTCCTCAATCCTCAATCCTCAGACCTCAAACATCAATACTCAACCCTCAGCCCTCGTCCGCAATCCACAACCCTCAATCCTCAATCCTCAATCTTCAATCATCAATATTCAATCTTCAATCCTCAATCCTCAATCCTCAATCCTCAATCCTCAATCCTCAATCTTTAATCCTCAATACTCAACACTCAATCCTCAGTCCTGAAACATCAATACCGAGTCCTCAATCCTGAATCCTCAACCTTCAGCCCTCAGTCCTCAACAATCAATATTCAATCCTCAATCCTCAATAGAATATCCTCAGTTCACAGATTTCAATACTCAATCCCCATTCTTCAATCATCAGATCTCAATCCACAAACATCAATTCTCATCACTCAACCCTCAACACTCAGTCCTCAATCTTCAATCATCAATCGTCAATTCTCAATCTTCAATCCTCAATACTTCATCTTCAATCCTCAATCCTCAGTCCTCAATCCTCAATCCTCATTCTTCAATCCTCAATACCCAATCCTCAATCTTCAATCCTCAATCCTCGATCCTCAATTAGCAATCCTCAATCCTCAATCCTCAGACCTCAAGCATCAATACCCAACCCTCAGTCCTCGTCCGCAATCCACAACCCTCAATCCTCAATCCTCAATCTTCAATCATCAATATTCAATATTCAATCCTCAATCCTCAATCCTCAATCCTCAATCCTCAATCCTGAATTTTCAATCCTCAATACCCAATCCTCAATCTTCAATCCTCAATACTCAATCCTCAATCCTCAATCCTCAGTCCTCAGTCCTCAAACCTCAATCCTGAATCCTCAATCCTGAATCCTCAATCTTCAGCCCTCAGTCCTCAACAATCAATTGTCAGTCCTCAATCCTCAATAGAATATACCCAATTCACAGTTTTCGATACTCAATCCGCAATCTTCAATCTTCAAATCTCTATCCACAAACACCAATGCTCATCACTCAACCCTCAACACTCCGTCCCCAATCCTCAATCCTCAATCCTCATTCTTCAATCCTCAATACCAAATCCTCAATCTTCAATCCTCAATCCTCAATTCGCAATCCTCAATCCTCAATCCTCAGACCTCAAGCATCAATACCCAACCCTCTGTCCTCGTCCTCAATCCACAACACTTAATCCTCAATCCGCAACCTTCAATCATCAATATTCAACCTTCAATCCTCAATCCTCAATCCTCAATCCTCAATCCTCAATCCTCAATCCTCAAACCTCAATACCGGAGCCTCAATCTTCAATCCTCAATCCTCAATCCGCAAACTTCAGTCCTCAGACCTCAACAATCAATTGTCAATCCTCAATCCTCAATAGAATATCATCAATTCACAGTTTCCAATACTCAATCCCCATTCTTCAATCTTCAAATCTCAATCCACAAACATCAATTCTCATCACTCAACCCTCAACACTCAGTCCACAATCTTCAATCCTCAATCCTCAATCCTCAATCTTGAATCCTCAATACTCAATCTTCAATCCTGAATCCTCAATCCTCAATCGTCAACACTCAATCCTCAATCGTCAATCCTCAATCCTCATTCTTCAATCCTCAATACTCAATCTTCAATCCTCAATCCTCAATTCTAAATCCTCAATACTCAATCCTCAATCGTCAATCCTCAATTCCCAATCCTCAATCTTCAATCCTCAATCCTCAATCTTCAATCCTTAATCCTCAATCCTCAATCCCCTATCCTCAGTCTTCAATCCTCAATACTCTATCTTCAATCTTCAATCCTCAATACTCAATCCTCAATCCTCAAACCTCAATCCTCAATCTTCAATCCTCAATACCCAATCCTCAATCTTCAATCCTCAATCCTCAATCCTCAATTAGCAATCCTCAATCCTCAATCCTCAATCCTCAGACCTCAAGCATCAATAGCCAACCCTCAGTCCTCGTCCTCAATCCACAACCCTCAATCCTCAATCCTCAATCTTCATTCATCAATATTCAACCTTCAATCCTCAATCCTCAATCCTCAATCCTCAATCCTCAATCCTCAATCCTCTATCCTGATTCCTCAATCCTGAATTCTCAATCTTCAGCCCTCAGTCCTCAACAGTCAGTTGTCAATCCTCAATCCTCCATAGAATATCAACAATCACAGTCTTCAATACACAATACTCAATCTGCAATCTTGAAATCTCTATACACAAACATCAATTCTCATCACTCAACCCTCAACACTCAGTCCCCAATCCTCAATATTCAATCCTCAATCCTCAATCCTCAATCATCAATCCTCAATCCTCAATCCTCAATCCTCAATCCTCATTCTTCAATCCTCAAGACCCAATCCTCAATCTTCTATTCTCAATTCTCAATCCTCAGCCCTCATCCTCATTCCTCAATTCTCAATCCTCAATCCTCAATCCTCAATCTTCAATCCCCAATACTCAATCTTCAATCCTCAGTCCTCAATCCTCAATCCTCAATCCTCATTCTTCAATCCTCAATTAGCAATCCTCAATCCTCAATCCTCAATCCTCAGACCTCAAGCATCAATACCCAACCCTCAGTCCTCGTCCTCAATCCACAACCCTCAATCCTCAATCCTCAATCCTCAATCCTCAACCTTCAACCCTCAATACTCAATCTTCAATCCTCAATCCTCAGTCCTCAAACCTCAATTCTGATTCCTCAACCCTGAATCCTCAGCCTTCAGCCCTCAGTCCTGAACAATCAGTTGCCAATCCTCAATCCTCAATAGAATATCCTCAATTCACAGATTTCAATACTCAATACTCAATCTGCAATCTTCAAATCTCTATCCACAAACATCCATTCTCACCACTCAGCCCTCAACATTCAGTCCTCAATGTTCAATCCTCAATCCTCAATTCTCAATCTTGAATCCTCAATACTGAATCCTCAATCCTCAATACTCAGTCCTCATTCCTCAATCCTCAATCTTCAATCCTCATTCCCCAATCCTCAATTTTCAATCCTCAATCCTCAACCCTCAATCCTCAATCTTCAATCCTCAATCCTCAATCCTCAATCATCAATCCTCAAACCCCAATACCGGAGCCTCAATCTTCAATCCTCAATCCTCAATCCTCAATCCTCTATCCTCAATCCACAATCCTCAATCCTCAATCCTCAATCTTCAATACTCAATACTCAATCTTCAATCCTCAATCCTCAATCGTCAGTACTTAATCCTCAATCCTCAATCCTCAATCTTCAATCTTCTATCCTCAATACTCAATCCGCAATCCTCAATCCTCAATCCTCAATCCTCAATCCTAATTCGTCACTCCTCGAAACCCAGTCCTCAATCTTCAATCCTCAATCCTCAATCCTCAATTCTCAATCCTCAATCCTCAATCCTCAATCCTCAAACTTCAATCCTCAATACTCAACCTTCAATACTCAATCCTCAATCCTCAATCCTCAATCCTCAATCCTCAATCCTCAATCCTCAATCCTCAATCCCATATCCTCAATCCTCAATCCTCAATCCTCAACCCTCAATCCTCAGTCCTGAAACATCAATACCGAATCCTCAATCCTGAATCCTCAACCTTAAGCCCTCAGTCCTCAACAATCAATTGTCAATCCTGAATCCTCAATAGAATATCCTCAATTCACAGCTTTCAATACTCAATCCCCATTCTTCAATCATCAAATCTCAATCCACAAAAAACATCAATTCTCATCACCCAACCCTCACCACTCAGTCCTCAATCTTCAATCCTCAATCCTAAATCCTCAATCTTCAATCCTCAATACTCAATATTCAATCCTCAATCCTCAATTCTAAATCCTCAATACTCAATCCTCAATCGTCAATCCTCAATTCCCAATCCTCAATCTTCAATCCTCAATCCTCAATCTTCAATTCTTAATCCTCAATCCTCAATCCCCAATCCTCAGTCTTCAATCCTCAATACTCAATCCTCAATCTTCAATCCTCAATCCTCAATCCTCAATTCTCAATCCTCAATCCTCAGTCCTCAGTCCTCAGACCTCAATCTTCAATCCTCAATACTCAATCTTCAATCCTCAATCCTCAATCCTCAATCGTCAATCCTCAATCCTCAATCCTCAATCTTCAATCCTCAATGCTCAATCTTCAGACCTCAATCTTCAATCCCCAAACCTCTATCCTCATTCTTCAAGCCTCAACACCCAATCCTCAATCTTCAATCCTCAATCCTCAATCCTCAATTCTCAATCCTCAATCCTCAATCCTCAGACCTCAAAAATCAATACACAACCCTCAGTCCTCGTCCGCAATCCACAACCCTCAATCCTCAATCCTCAATCTTCAATCATCAATATTCAATCTTCAATCCTGAATCCTAAATCCTCTATCCTCAATCCTCAATCCTGAATGTTCAATCCTCAATCTTCAATCCTCAATACTCAATACTCAATCCTCAATCCTCAGTCCTCAGTCCTGAAACCTCAATTCTCATTCCTCAATCCTCAATCCTCAGACCTCAAACATCAATACTCAACCCTCAGCCCTCGTCCGCAATCCACAACCCTCAATCCTCAATCCTCAATCTTCAATCATCAATATTCAATCTTCAATCCTCAATCCTCAATCCTCAATCCTCAATCCTCAATCCTCAATCTTTAATCCTCAATACTCAACACTCAATCCTCAGTCCTGAAACATCAATACCGAGTCCTCAATCCTGAATCCTCAACCTTCAGCCCTCAGTCCTCAACAATCAATATTCAATCCTCAATCCTCAATAGAATATCCTCAGTTCACAGATTTCAATACTCAATC
This sequence comes from Calliopsis andreniformis, assembly GCF_051401765.1. NCBI lineage: Eukaryota > Metazoa > Arthropoda > Insecta > Hymenoptera > Andrenidae > Calliopsis > Calliopsis andreniformis. The sequence goes on from NW_027480604.1 coordinate 558,783, forward strand.
CCCATTCTTCAATCATCAGATCTCAATCCACAAACATCAATTCTCATCACTCAACCCTCAACACTCAGTCCTCAATCTTCAATCATCAATCGTCAATTCTCAATCTTCAATCCTCAATACTTCATCTTCAATCCTCAATCCTCAGTCCTCAATCCTCAATCCTCATTCTTCAATCCTCAATACCCAATCCTCAATCTTCAATCCTCAATCCTCGATCCTCAATTAGCAATCCTCAATCCTCAATCCTCAGACCTCAAGCATCAATACCCAACCCTCAGTCCTCGTCCGCAATCCACAACCCTCAATCCTCAATCCTCAATCTTCAATCATCAATATTCAATATTCAATCCTCAATCCTCAATCCTCAATCCTCAATCCTCAATCCTGAATTTTCAATCCTCAATACCCAATCCTCAATCTTCAATCCTCAATACTCAATCCTCAATCCTCAATCCTCAGTCCTCAGTCCTCAAACCTCAATCCTGAATCCTCAATCCTGAATCCTCAATCTTCAGCCCTCAGTCCTCAACAATCAATTGTCAGTCCTCAATCCTCAATAGAATATACCCAATTCACAGTTTTCGATACTCAATCCGCAATCTTCAATCTTCAAATCTCTATCCACAAACACCAATGCTCATCACTCAACCCTCAACACTCCGTCCCCAATCCTCAATCCTCAATCCTCATTCTTCAATCCTCAATACCAAATCCTCAATCTTCAATCCTCAATCCTCAATTCGCAATCCTCAATCCTCAATCCTCAGACCTCAAGCATCAATACCCAACCCTCTGTCCTCGTCCTCAATCCACAACACTTAATCCTCAATCCGCAACCTTCAATCATCAATATTCAACCTTCAATCCTCAATCCTCAATCCTCAATCCTCAATCCTCAATCCTCAATCCTCAAACCTCAATACCGGAGCCTCAATCTTCAATCCTCAATCCTCAATCCGCAAACTTCAGTCCTCAGACCTCAACAATCAATTGTCAATCCTCAATCCTCAATAGAATATCATCAATTCACAGTTTCCAATACTCAATCCCCATTCTTCAATCTTCAAATCTCAATCCACAAACATCAATTCTCATCACTCAACCCTCAACACTCAGTCCACAATCTTCAATCCTCAATCCTCAATCCTCAATCTTGAATCCTCAATACTCAATCTTCAATCCTGAATCCTCAATCCTCAATCGTCAACACTCAATCCTCAATCGTCAATCCTCAATCCCCAATCCACAATCTTCAATCCTCTATCCTCAATCCACAATCCTCAATCCTCAATCCTCAATCTTCAATACTCAATACTCAATCGTCAATCCTCAATCCTCAATCGTCAGTCCTTAATCCTCAATCCTCAATCCTCAATCTTCAATCTTCTATCCTCAATACTCAATCCGCAATCCTCAATCCTCAATCCTCAATCCTCAATCCTAATTCGTCACTCCTCGAAACCCAGTCCTCAATCTTCAATCCTCAATCCTCAATCCTCAATTCTCAATCCTCAATCCTCAATCCTCAATCCTCAAACTTCAATCCTCAATACTCAACCTTCAATACTCAATCCTCAATCCTCACTCCTCAATCCTCAATCCTCAATCCTCAATCCTCAATCCTCAATCCCATATCCTCAATCCTCAATCCTCAATCCTCAACCCTCAATCCTCAGTCCTGAAACATCAATACCGAATCCTCAATCCTGAATCCTCAACCTTCAGCCCTCAGTCCTCAACAATCAATTGTCAATCCTCAATCCTCAATAGAATATCCTCAATTCACAGCTTTCAATACTCAATCCCCATTCTTCAATCATCAAATCTCAATCCACAAAAAACATCAATTCTCATCACCCAACCCTCACCACTCAGTCCTCAATCTTCAATCCTCAATCCTAAATCCTCAATCTTCAATCCTCAATACTCAATCTTCAATCCTCAATCCTCAATTCTAAATCCTCAATACTCAATCCTCAATCGTCAATCCTCAATTCCCAATCCTCAATCTTCAATCCTTAATCCTCAATCTTCAATCCTTGATCCTCAATCCTCAATCCCCAATCCTCAGTCTTCAATCCTCAATACTCAATCTTCAACCTTCAATCCTCAATACTCAATCCTCAATCCTGAATCCTCAATCCTGAATCCTCAATCTTCAGCCCTCAGTCCTCAACAATCAATTGTCAGTCCTCAATCCTCAATAGAATATACCCAATTCACAGTTTTCGATACTCAATCCGCAATCTTCAATCTTCAAATCTCGATCCACAAACATCAATTCTCATCACTCAAAGCTCGACACTCAGTCCACAATCCTCAATCTTCAATCCTCAATCCTCAATCCTCAATCCTCAATCCTCAATCTTCAATCCTCAATACTCAATCTTCAATACTCAATCCTCAATCTTCAATCCTCAATCCTCAATCCTCAATCCTCAATCCTCAATCCTCAATCTTCAATCCTCAATACTCAATCTTCAATACTCAATCCTCAATCCTGAACCCTCAATCCTCAATCCTCAATCGTCAATCTCCAATCCTGAATTGTCAATCTTCAATCCTCAATCCTCAATCCTCAATCCTCAATCCTCATTCTTCAATCCCCAATACCCAATCCTCAATCTTCAATCCTCAATCCTCAATCCTCAATTCTCAACACTGAATCCTCAATCCGCAGACCACAAGCATCAATACTCAACCCTCAGTCCTCGTCCACAGTCCACAACACTCAATCCTCAATCCTCAATCTTCAATCATCAATATTCAATCTTCAATCCTCAATCCTCAATCCTCTATCCTCAATCCTCAATCCTGAACGTTCAATCCTCAATACCCAATCCTCAATCTTCAATCCTCAATCCTCAATCCTCAATCCTTAATCCTCAATCCTCGATCCTCAATCCTCAATCCTCAATCTTCAATCCTCAATACTCAATCTTTAATCCTCAATCCTCAGTCCTCAAACCTCAATTCTGAGTCCTCAGTCCTGAATCCTCACCCTTCAGCCCTCAGTCCTCAACAATCAGTTGTCAATCCTCAGTCCTCAATAGAATATCCTCAATTCACAGCTTTCAATACTCAATACTCAATCTGCAATCTTCAAACCTCTATCCACAGACATCAATTCTCATCACTCAACCCTCAACACTCAGTCCTCAATGTTCAATCCTCAATCCTCAATTCTCTATCTTCAATCCTCAATACTGAATCTTCAATCCTAAATCCTCAATCCTCAATCCTCAATCCTCAATCCTCAATCTTCAATCCTCAGCCCGCAATCCTCTATCTTCAATCCTCAATCCTCAATCCTGAATCCTCAATCTTCAGCCCTCAGTCCTCAACAATCAGTTGTCAATCCTCAATCCTCAATACAACATCATCAATTCACAGTTTTCAATACTCAATACTCAATCTGCAATCTTCAAATCTCTATCCACAAACACCAATGCTCATCACTCAACACTCAACACTCCGTCCCCAATCCTCAATCCTCAATCCTCATTCTTCAATCCTCAATACCAAATCGTCAATCTTCAATCCTCAATTCCCAATCCTCAATCTTCAATCCTCAATCCTCAATCTTCAATCCTTAATCGTCAATCCTCAATCCCCAATCCTCAGTCTTCAATCCTCAATACTCAATCTTCAATCTTCAATCCTCAATACTCAATCCTCAATCCTCAAACCTCAATCCTCAATCTTCAATCCTCAATACTCAATCTTCAACACTCAATCTTCAATCCTCAATCCTCAATCCTCATTCTTCAATCCTCAACACCCAATCCTCAATCTTCAATCCTCAATCCTCAATCCTCAATTCTCAATCCTCAATCCTCAGTCCACAGTCCTCAGACCTCAATCTTCAATCCTCAATACTCAACCTTCAATCCTCAATCCTCAATCCTCAATCGTCAATCCTCAATCCTCAATCCTCAATCTTCAATCCTCAATGCTCAATCTTCAGACCTCAATCTTCAATCCCCAAACCTCTATCCTCATTCTTCAAGCCTCAACACCCAATCCTCAATCTTCAATCCTCAATCCTCAATCCTCAATTCTCAATCCTCAATCCTCAATCCTCAGACCTCAAAAATCAATACACAACCCTCAGTCCTCGTCCGCAATCCACAACCCTCAATCCTCAATCCTCAATCTTCAATCATCAATATTCAATCTTCAATCCTGAATCCTAAATCCTCTATCCTCAATCCTCAATCCTGAATGTTCAATCCTCAATCTTCAATCCTCAATACTCAATACTCAATCCTCAATCCTCAGTCCTCAGTCCTGAAACCTCAATTCTCATTCCTCAATCCTCAATCCTCAGACCTCAAACATCAATACTCAACCCTCAGCCCTCGTCCGCAATCCACAACCGTCAATCCTCAATCCTCAATCTTCAATCATCAATATTCAATCTTCAATCCTCAATCCTCAATCCTCAATCCTCAATCCTCAATCCTCAATCTTTAATCCTCAATACTCAACACTCAATCCTCAGTCCTGAAACATCAATACCGAGTCCTCAATCCTGAATCCTCAACCTTCAGCCCTCAGTCCTCAACAATCAATTTTCAATCCTCAATCCTCAATAGAATATCCTCAGTTCACAGCTTTCAATACTCAATCCCCATTCTTCAATCATCAGATCTCAATCCACAAACATCAATTCTCATCACTCAACCCTCAACACTCAGTCCTCAATCTTCAATCATCAATCGTCAATTCTCAATCTTCAATCCTCAATACTTCATCTTCAATCCTCAATCCTCAGTCCTCAATCCTCAATCCTCATTCTTCAATCCTCAATACCCAATCCTCAATCTTCAATCCTCAATCCTCGATCCTCAATTAGCAATCCTCAATCCTCAATCCTCAGACCTCAAGCATCAATACCCAACCCTCAGTCCTCGTCCGCAATCCACAACCCTCAATCCTCAATCCTCAATCTTCAATCATCAATATTCAATATTCAATCCTCAATCCTCAATCCTCAATCCTCAATCCTCAATCCTGAATTTTCAATCCTCAATACCCAATCCTCAATCTTCAATCCTCAATACTCAATCCTCAATCCTCAATCCTCAGTCCTCAGTCCTCAAACCTCAATCCTGAATCCTCAATCCTGAATCCTCAATCTTCAGCCCTCAGTCCTCAACAATCAATTGTCAGTCCTCAATCCTCAATAGAATATACCCAATTCACAGTTTTCGATACTCAATCCGCAATCTTCAATCTTCAAATCTCTATCCACAAACACCAATGCTCATCACTCAACCCTCAACACTCCGTCCCCAATCCTCAATCCTCAATCCTCATTCTTCAATCCTCAATACCAAATCCTCAATCTTCAATCCTCAATCCTCAATTCGCAATCCTCAATCCTCAATCCTCAGACCTCAAGCATCAATACCCAACCCTCTGTCCTCGTCCTCAATCCACAACACTTAATCCTCAATCCGCAACCTTCAATCATCAATATTCAACCTTCAATCCTCAATCCTCAATCCTCAATCCTCAATCCTCAATCCTCAATCCTCAAACCTCAATACCGGAGCCTCAATCTTCAATCCTCAATCCTCAATCCGCAAACTTCAGTCCTCAGACCTCAACAATCAATTGTCAATCCTCAATCCTCAATAGAATATCATCAATTCACAGTTTCCAATACTCAATCCCCATTCTTCAATCTTCAAATCTCAATCCACAAACATCAATTCTCATCACTCAACCCTCAACACTCAGTCCACAATCTTCAATCCTCAATCCTCAATCCTCAATCTTGAATCCTCAATACTCAATCTTCAATCCTGAATCCTCAATCCTCAATCGTCAACACTCAATCCTCAATCGTCAATCCTCAATCCCCAATCCACAATCTTCAATCCTCTATCCTCAATCCACAATCCTCAATCCTCAATCCTCAATCTTCAATACTCAATACTCAATCGTCAATCCTCAATCCTCAATCGTCAGTCCTTAATCCTCAATCCTCAATCCTCAATCTTCAATCTTCTATCCTCAATACTCAATCCGCAATCCTCAATCCTCAATCCTCAATCCTCAATCCTAATTCGTCACTCCTCGAAACCCAGTCCTCAATCTTCAATCCTCAATCCTCAATCCTCAATTCTCAATCCTCAATCCTCAATCCTCAATCCTCAAACTTCAATCCTCAATACTCAACCTTCAATACTCAATCCTCAATCCTCACTCCTCAATCCTCAATCCTCAATCCTCAATCCTCAATCCTCAATCCCATATCCTCAATCCTCAATCCTCAATCCTCAACCCTCAATCCTCAGTCCTGAAACATCAATACCGAATCCTCAATCCTGAATCCTCAACCTTCAGCCCTCAGTCCTCAACAATCAATTGTCAATCCTCAATCCTCAATAGAATATCCTCAATTCACAGCTTTCAATACTCAATCCCCATTCTTCAATCATCAAATCTCAATCCACAAAAAACATCAATTCTCATCACCCAACCCTCACCACTCAGTCCTCAATCTTCAATCCTCAATCCTAAATCCTCAATCTTCAATCCTCAATACTCAATCTTCAATCCTCAATCCTCAATTCTAAATCCTCAATACTCAATCCTCAATCGTCAATCCTCAATTCCCAATCCTCAATCTTCAATCCTTAATCCTCAATCTTCAATCCTTGATCCTCAATCCTCAATCCCCAATCCTCAGTCTTCAATCCTCAATACTCAATCTTCAACCTTCAATCCTCAATACTCAATCCTCAATCCTGAATCCTCAATCCTGAATCCTCAATCTTCAGCCCTCAGTCCTCAACAATCAATTGTCAGTCCTCAATCCTCAATAGAATATACCCAATTCACAGTTTTCGATACTCAATCCGCAATCTTCAATCTTCAAATCTCGATCCACAAACATCAATTCTCATCACTCAAAGCTCGACACTCAGTCCACAATCCTCAATCTTCAATCCTCAATCCTCAATCCTCAATCCTCAATCCTCAATCTTCAATCCTCAATACTCAATCTTCAATACTCAATCCTCAATCTTCAATCCTCAATCCTCAATCCTCAATCCTCAATCCTCAATCCTCAATCTTCAATCCTCAATACTCAATCTTCAATACTCAATCCTCAATCCTGAACCCTCAATCCTCAATCCTCAATCGTCAATCTCCAATCCTGAATTGTCAATCTTCAATCCTCAATCCTCAATCCTCAATCCTCAATCCTCATTCTTCAATCCCCAATACCCAATCCTCAATCTTCAATCCTCAATCCTCAATCCTCAATTCTCAACACTGAATCCTCAATCCGCAGACCACAAGCATCAATACTCAACCCTCAGTCCTCGTCCACAGTCCACAACACTCAATCCTCAATCCTCAATCTTCAATCATCAATATTCAATCTTCAATCCTCAATCCTCAATCCTCTATCCTCAATCCTCAATCCTGAACGTTCAATCCTCAATACCCAATCCTCAATCTTCAATCCTCAATCCTCAATCCTCAATCCTTAATCCTCAATCCTCGATCCTCAATCCTCAATCCTCAATCTTCAATCCTCAATACTCAATCTTTAATCCTCAATCCTCAGTCCTCAAACCTCAATTCTGAGTCCTCAGTCCTGAATCCTCACCCTTCAGCCCTCAGTCCTCAACAATCAGTTGTCAATCCTCAGTCCTCAATAGAATATCCTCAATTCACAGCTTTCAATACTCAATACTCAATCTGCAATCTTCAAACCTCTATCCACAGACATCAATTCTCATCACTCAACCCTCAACACTCAGTCCTCAATGTTCAATCCTCAATCCTCAATTCTCTATCTTCAATCCTCAATACTGAATCTTCAATCCTAAATCCTCAATCCTCAATCCTCAATCCTCAATCCTCAATCTTCAATCCTCAGCCCGCAATCCTCTATCTTCAATCCTCAATCCTCAATCCTGAATCCTCAATCTTCAGCCCTCAGTCCTCAACAATCAGTTGTCAATCCTCAATCCTCAATACAACATCATCAATTCACAGTTTTCAATACTCAATACTCAATCTGCAATCTTCAAATCTCTATCCACAAACACCAATGCTCATCACTCAACACTCAACACTCCGTCCCCAATCCTCAATCCTCAATCCTCATTCTTCAATCCTCAATACCAAATCGTCAATCTTCAATCCTCAATTCCCAATCCTCAATCTTCAATCCTCAATCCTCAATCTTCAATCCTTAATCGTCAATCCTCAATCCCCAATCCTCAGTCTTCAATCCTCAATACTCAATCTTCAATCTTCAATCCTCAATACTCAATCCTCAATCCTCAAACCTCAATCCTCAATCTTCAATCCTCAATACTCAATCTTCAACACTCAATCTTCAATCCTCAATCCTCAATCCTCATTCTTCAATCCTCAACACCCAATCCTCAATCTTCAATCCTCAATCCTCAATCCTCAATTCTCAATCCTCAATCCTCAGTCCACAGTCCTCAGACCTCAATCTTCAATCCTCAATACTCAACCTTCAATCCTCAATCCTCAATCCTCAATCGTCAATCCTCAATCCTCAATCCTCAATCTTCAATCCTCAATGCTCAATCTTCAGACCTCAATCTTCAATCCCCAAACCTCTATCCTCATTCTTCAAGCCTCAACACCCAATCCTCAATCTTCAATCCTCAATCCTCAATCCTCAATTCTCAATCCTCAATCCTCAATCCTCAGACCTCAAAAATCAATACACAACCCTCAGTCCTCGTCCGCAATCCACAACCCTCAATCCTCAATCCTCAATCTTCAATCATCAATATTCAATCTTCAATCCTGAATCCTAAATCCTCTATCCTCAATCCTCAATCCTGAATGTTCAATCCTCAATCTTCAATCCTCAATACTCAATACTCAATCCTCAATCCTCAGTCCTCAGTCCTGAAACCTCAATTCTCATTCCTCAATCCTCAATCCTCAGACCTCAAACATCAATACTCAACCCTCAGCCCTCGTCCGCAATCCACAACCGTCAATCCTCAATCCTCAATCTTCAATCATCAATATTCAATCTTCAATCCTCAATCCTCAATCCTCAATCCTCAATCCTCAATCCTCAATCTTTAATCCTCAATACTCAACACTCAATCCTCAGTCCTGAAACATCAATACCGAGTCCTCAATCCTGAATCCTCAACCTTCAGCCCTCAGTCCTCAACAATCAATTTTCAATCCTCAATCCTCAATAGAATATCCTCAGTTCACAGCTTTCAATACTCAATCCCCATTCTTCAATCATCAGATCTCAATCCACAAACATCAATTCTCATCACTCAACCCTCAACACTCAGTCCTCAATCTTCAATCATCAATCCTCAATTCTCAATCTTCAATCCTCAATACTTCATCTTCAATCCTCAATCCTCAGTCCTCAATCCTCAATCCTCATTCTTCAATCCTCAATACCCAATCCTCAATCTTCAATCCTCAATCCTCGATCCTCAATTAGCAATCCTCAATCCTCAATCCTCAGACCTCAAGCATCAATACCCAACCCTCAGTCCTCGTCCGCAATCCACAACCCTCAATCCTCAATCCTCAATCTTCAATCATCAATATTCAATATTCAATCCTCAATCCTCAATCCTCAATCCTGAATGTTCAATCCTGAATGTTCAATCCTCAATACCCAATCCTCAATCTTCAATCCTCAATACTCAATCCGCAATCTTGAATCCTCAATACTCAATCTTCAATCCTCAATCCTCAATTCTCAATCCTCAACACTCAATCCTCAATCGTCAATCCTCAATGCCCAATCCTCAATCTTCAATCCTCAATCCTCAATTCTCAATCCTGAATCCTCAATCTTCAGCCTTCAGTCCTCAACAAACAATTGTCAGTCCTCAATCCTCAATAGAATATACCCAATTCACAGTTTTCGATACTCAATCCGCAATCTTCAATCTTCAAATCTCGATCCACAAACATCAATTATCATCACTCAAAGCTCGACACTCAGTCCACAATCCTCAATCTTCAATCCTCAATCCTCAATCCTCAATCCTCAATCCTCAATCTTCAATCCTCAATACTCAATCTTCAATACTCAATCCTCAATCTTCAATCCTCAATCCTCAATCCTCAATCCTCAATCCTCAATCTTCAATCCTCAATACTCAATCTTCAATACTCAATCCTCAATCCTGAACACTCAATCCTCAATCCTCAATCCTCAATCGTCAATCTCCAATCCTGAATTGTCAATCTTCAATCCTCAATCCTCAATCCTCAATCCTCAATCCTCATTCTTCAATCCCCAATACCCAATCCTCAATCTTCAATCCTCAATCCTCAATCCTCAATTCTCAACACTGAATCCTCAATCCGCAGACCACAAGCATCAATACTCAACCCTCAGTCCTCGTCCACAGTCCACAACACTCAATCCTCAATCCTCAATCTTCAATCATCAATATTCAATCTTCAATCCTCAATCCTCAATCCTCTATCCTCAATCCTCAATCCTGAATGTTCAATCCTCAATACCCAATCCTCAATCTTCAATCCTCAATCCTCAATCGTCAATCCTTAATCCTCAATCCTCGATCCTCAATCCTCAATCCTCAATCTTCAATCCTCAATACTCAATCTTTAATCCTCAATCCTCAGTCCTCAAACCTCAATTCTGAGTCCTCAGTCCTGAATCCTCACCCTTCAGCCCTCAGTCCTCAACAATCAGTTGTCAATCCTCAGTCCTCAATAGAATATCCTCAATTCACAGCTTTCAATACTCAATACTCAATCTGCAATCTTCAAACCTCTATCCACAGACATCAATTCTCATCACTCAACCCTCAACACTCAGTCCTCAATGTTCAATCCTCAATCCTCAATTCTCTATCTTCAATCCTCAATACTGAATCTTCAATCCTAAATCCTCAATCCTCAATCCTCAATCCTCAATCCTCAATCTTCAATCCTCAGCCCGCAATCCTCTATCTTCAATCCTCAATCCTCAATCCTGAATCCTCAATCTTCAGCCCTCAGTCCTCAACAATCAGTTGTCAATCCTCAATCCTCAATACAACATCATCAATTCACAGTTTTCAATACTCAATACTCAATCTGCAATCTTCAAATCTCTATCCACAAACACCAATGCTCATCACTCAACCCTCAACACTCCGTCCCCAATCCTCAATCCTCAATCCTCATTCTTCAATCCTCAATACCAAATCCTCAATCTTCAATCCTCAATCCTCAATTCGCAATCCTCAATCCTCAATCCTCAGACCTCAAGCATCAATACCCAACCCTCTGTCCTCGTCCTCAATCCACAACACTTAATCCTCAATCCGCAACCTTCAATCTTCAATATTCAACATTCAATCCTCAATCCTCAATCCTCAATCCTCAATCCTCAATCCTCAATTCTCAGCCCTCAATCCTCTATCCGCAATTCTCAACTTTCAATCCTGAATACTCAACCTTCGATACTCAATCCTCAATCCTCAATCCTCAATCCTCAATCCTCAATCCCATATCATCAATCCTCAATCCTCAACCCTCAATCCTCAGTCCTGAAACATCAATACCGAATCCTCAATCCTGAATCCTCAACCTTCAGCCCTCAGTCCTCAACAATCAATTGTCAATCCTCAATCCTCAATAGAATATCCTCAATTCACAGCTTTCAATACTCAATCCCCATTCTTCAATCATAAAATCTCAATCCACAAACATCAGTTCTCATCACTCAACCCTCACCACTCAGTCCTCAATCTTCAATCCTCAATCCTAAATCCTCAACCTTCAATCCTCAATACTCAATCTTCAATCCTCAATCCTCAATTCTAAATCCTCAATACTCAATCCTCAATCGTCAATCCTCAATTCCCAATCCTCAATCTTCAATCCTCAATCCTCAATCCTCAGACCTCAAACATCAATACTCAACCCTCAGTCCTCGTCCGCAATCCACAACCCTCAATCCTCAATCCTCAATCTTCAATCATCAATATTCAATATTCAATCCTCAATCCTCAATCCTCTATCCTCAATCCTCAATCCTGAATGTTCAATCCTCAATACCCAATCCTCAATCTTCAATACTCAATCCTCAATCCTCAATCCTCGATCCTCGAACCTCAATCCTCAGTCCTCAATCCTCAATCCTCAACGTTCAATCCGCAATACCCAATCCTCAAACTTCAATTCTCAATCCTCAATCCTCAGTCCTCAATCCTCAATCCTCAATCCTCAATACTCAATCTGCAATCTTCAATCATCAATATTCCACCTTCAATCCTCAATCCCCAATCCTCCATCCTCAATCCTCAATCCTCAATGTTCAATCCGCAATACGCAATCCTCAATCTTCAATCCTCAATCCTCAATCCTCAAACCTCAATCCTCAACCCTCAAACCCCATTCCTCAATCTTCAATCCTCAATACTCAATCTTCAATCCTCAAACCTCAATCCTCAATCCTCAATCCTCAATCCTCAATCCTCAATCCTCGATCTTCAATCCTCAATACTCAATCTTCAACCCTCAATCTTCAACCCTCAATCCTCAATCCTCATTCTTCAATCCTCAACACCCAGTCCTCAATCTTCAATCCTCAATCCTCAATCCTCAATTCTCAATCCTCAATCCTCAATCCTCAGACCTCAAACATCAATACTCAACCCTCTGTCCTCGTGCGCAATCCACAACCCTCAATCCTCAATCCTCAATCTTCAATCATCAATATTCAATCATCAATCCTCAATCTTCAATCCTCTATCCTCAATCCTCAATCCTGAATGTTCAATCCTCAATACCCAATCCACAATCTTCAATCCTCATTCCTCAATCCTCAATCCTCAATACTCAATCCTCAATCCTCAGTCCTCAAACCTCAATCCTGAATCCTCAATCCTGAATCCTCAATCTTCAGCCCTCAGTCCTCAACAATCAATTGTCGGTTCTCAATCCTCAATAGAATATACCCAATTCACAGTTTTCAACACTCAATGCCCAATCTTCAATCTTCAAATCTCAATCCACAAACATCAATTCTCATCACTCAACGCTCAACACTCAGTCCCCAATCCTCAATCTTCAATCCCCAATCCTCAATCCTCTATCCTCAATCCTCAATCTTCAATCCTCAATACTCAATCTTCAATCCTCAATCCTCAATCCTCAATCCTCAATCCACAATCCTCAATCCTCAATCCTCAATCGTCAATCTCCAATCCTGCATACTCAATCTTCAATCCTCAATCCTCAACCCTCACTCCTCAGTCCTCATTCTTCAATCCTCAATACCAAATCCTCAATCTTCAATCCTCAATCCTCAGTCCTCAATTCGCAATCCGCAATCCTCAGACCTCATGCATTAATACCCAACCCTCAGTCCTCGTCCTCAATCTACAACCCTCAATCCTCAATCCTCAATCTTCAATCCTCAATCCTCAATTCGCAATCCTCAATCCTCAATCCTCAGACCTCAAGCATCAATACCCAACCCTCTGTCCTCGTCCTCAATCCACAACACTTAATCCTCAATCCGCAACCTTCAATCTTCAATATTCAACATTCAATCCTCAATCCTCAATCCTCAATCCTCAATCCTCAATCCTCAATTCTCAGCCCTCAATCCTCTATCCGCAATTCTCAACTTTCAATCCTGAATACTCAACCTTCGATACTAAATCCTCAATCCTCAATCCTCAATCCTCAATCCTCAATCCCATATCATCAATCCTCAATCCTCAACCCTCAATCCTCAGTCCTGAAACATCAATACCGAATCCTCAATCCTGAATCCTCAACCTTCAGCCCTCAGTCCTCAACAATCAATTGTCAATCCTCAATCCTCAATAGAATATCCTCAATTCACAGCTTTCAATACTCAATCCCCATTCTTCAATCATAAAATCTCAATCCACAAACATCAGTTCTCATCACTCAACCCTCACCACTCAGTCCTCAATCTTCAATCCTCAATCCTAAATCCTCAACCTTCAATCCTCAATACTCAATCTTCAATCCTGAATCCTCAATTCTAAATCCTCAATACTCAATCCTCAATCGTCAATCCTCAATTCCCAATCCTCAATCTTCAATCCTCAATCCTCAATCCTCAGACCTCAAACATCAATACTCAACCCTCAGTCCTCGTCCGCAATCCACAACCCTCAATCCTCAATCCTCAATCTTCAATCATCAATATTCAATATTCAATCCTCAATCCTCAATCCTCTATCTTCAATCCTCAATCCTGAATGTTCAATCCTCAATACCCAATCCTCAATCTTCAATACTCAATCCTCAATCCTCAATCCTCGATCCTCGAACCTCAATCCTCAGTCCTCAATCCTCAATCCTCAACGTTCAATCCGCAATACCCAATCCTCAAACTTCAATTCTCAATCCTCAATCCTCAGTCCTCAATCCTCAATCCTCAATCCTCAATACTCAATCTGCAATCTTCAATCATCAATATTCCACCTTCAATCCTCAATCCCCAATCCTCCATCCTCAATCCTCAATCCTCAATGTTCAATCCGCAATACCCAATCCTCAATCTTCAATCCTCAATCCTCAATCCTCAAACCTCAATCCTCAATCCTCAAACCCCATTCCTCAATCTTCAATCCTCAATACTCAATCTTCAATCCTCAAACCTCAATCCTCAATCCTCAATCCTCAATCCTCAATCCTCAATCCTCGATCTTCAATCCTCAATACTCAATCTTCAACCCTCAATCTTCAATCCTCAATCCTCAATCCTCATTCTTCAATCCTCAACACCCAGTCCTCAATCTTCAATCCTCAATCCTCAATCCTCAATCCTCAATTCTCAATCCTCAATCCTCAATCCTCAGACCTCAAACATCAATACTCAACCCTCTGTCCTCGTGCGCAATCCACAACCCTCAATCCTCAATCCTCAATCTTCAATCATCAATATTCAATCATCAATCCTCAATCTTCAATCCTCCATCCTCAATCCTCAATCCTGAATGTTCAATCCTCAATACCCAATCCACAATCTTCAATCCTCATTCCTCAATCCTCAATCCTCAATCCTCAATCCTCAATCCTCAGTCCTCAAACCTCAATCCTGAATCCTCAATCCTGAATCCTCAATCTTCAGCCCTCAGTCCTCAACAATCAATTGTCGGTTCTCAATCCTCAATAGAATATACCCAATTCACAGTTTTCAACACTCAATGCCCAATCTTCAATCTTCAAATCTCAATCCACAAACATCAATTCTCATCACTCAACGCTCAACACTCAGTCCCCAATCCTCAATCTTCAATCCCCAATCCTCAATCCTCTATCCTCAATCCTCAATCTTCAATCCTCAATACTCAATCTTCAATCCTCAATCCTCAATCCTCAATCCTCAATCCACAATCCTCAATCCTCAATCCTCAATCGTCAATCTCCAATCCTGCATACTCAATCTTCAATCCTCAATCCTCAACCCTCACTCCTCAGTCCTCATTCTTCAATCCTCAATACCAAATCCTCAATCTTCAATCCTCAATCCTCAGTCCTCAATTCGCAATCCGCAATCCTCAGACCTCATGCATTAATACCCAACCCTCAGTCCTCGTCCTCAATCTACAACCCTCAATCCTCAATCCTCAATCTTCAATCATCAATATTCAACCTTCAATCCTCAGTCCCCAATCCTCAATCCTCAATCCTCAATCCTCAATCCTCAAACCTCAATACCCAATCCTCAATCCTCAATCCTCAATCCTCAATCCTCAATCCTCCATCCTCAATCCTCAATCCTCAATCCTCAGTCCCCAAACCTCAATCCTGAATCCTCAATCCTGAATCGTCAATCTTCAGCCCTCAGTCCTCAACAATCAGTTGTCAATCCTCAATCCTCAATAGAATATCACCAATTCACAGATTTCAAAACTCAATACTCAATCCGCAATCTTCAGATCTCTATCCACAAACATCAATTCACATCACTCATCCCTCGACACTCAGTCCTTTATGTTCAATCCGCAGTCCTCAATTCTCAATCTTCAATCCTCAATACTGAATCTTCAATCCTCAATCCTCAATCCTCAATCCTCAATCTTCAATCCTCAATACTCAATCTTCAATCCTCAATCCTCAATCCTCAATCCTCAATCCACAATCCTCAATCCTCAATCCTCAATCGTCAATCTCCAATCCTGCATACTCAATCTTCAATCCTCAATCCTCAACCCTCACTCCTCAGTCCTCATTCTTCAATCCTCAATACCAAATCCTCAATCTTCAATCCTCAATCCTCAGTCCTCAATTCGCAATCCGCAATCCTCAGACCTCATGCATTAATACCCAACCCTCAGTCCTCGTCCTCAATCTACAACCCTCAATCCTCAATCCTCAATCTTCAATCATCAATATTCAACCTTCAATCCTCAGTCCCCAATCCTCAATCCTCAATCCTCAATCCTCAATCCTCAAACCTCAATACCCAATCCTCAATCCTCAATCCTCAATCCTCAATCCTCAATCCTCCATCCTCAATCCTCAATCCTCAATCCTCAGTCCCCAAACCTCAATCCTGAATCCTCAATCCTGAATCGTCAATCTTCAGCCCTCAGTCCTCAACAATCAGTTGTCAATCCTCAATCCTCAATAGAATATCACCAATTCACAGATTTCAAAACCCAATACTCAATCCGCAATCTTCAGATCTCTATCCACAAACATCAATTCACATCACTCATCCCTCGACACTCAGTCCTTTATGTTCAATCCGCAGTCCTCAATTCTCAATCTTCAATCCTCAATACTGAATCTTCAATCCTCAATCCTCAATCCTCAATCCTCAATCCTCAATCCTCAATCCTCAATCTTCAATACTCAGTCCCCAATCCTCAATCTTCAATCCTCAAACCTCAATCCTCAATCCTCGATCCTCGAACCTCAATCCTCAGTCGTCAATCCTCAGTCCTCAATGTTCAATCCGCAATACCCAATCCTCAATCTTCAATTCTCAATCCTCAATCCTCAGTCCTCAATCCACAATCCTCAATCCTCAATCCTCAATCTTCAATCCTCAATACTCAATCTGCAATCCTCAATCCTCAATCCTCAATCCTCAATCCTAATTAGTGACTCCTCAATACCCAATCCTCAATCTTCAATCCTCAATCCTCAATCCTCAATTCTCAATCCGTAATCCTCAATCCTCAATCCTCAATCTTCAATTCTCAATACTCAATCTTCAATACTCAATCCTCAATCCTCAATCCCCAATCCTCAATCCTCAATCGTCAATCCTCAATTCCCAATCCTCAATCTTCAATCCTCAACCCTCAATCTTCAATCCTCAATCCTCAATCCTCAATCCTCAATACTCAATCTTCAATCCTCAATCCTCAGTTCTCAATCCTCAATACTCAATCCTCAATCGTCAATCCTCAATCCCCAATCCTCAGTCTTCAATACTCAATCCTCAATCCTCAATCCTCAATCCTCAATCTTCAATCCTCAATACTCAATCTTCAATACTCAATCTTCAATCCTCAATCCTCAATTCTCAATCCTCAATACTCAATACTCAATCGTCAATCCTCAATTCCCAGTCCTCAATCTTCAATCCTCAATCCTCAATCTTCAACCCTCAATCCTCAATCCTCAAACCCCAATCCTCAATCTTCAATCCTCAATACTCAATCTTCAATCCTCAATCCTCAATCCTCAATCCTCAATTAGCAATCCTCAATCCTCAATCCTCAGACCTCAAGCATCAATACCCAACCCTCAGTCCTCGTCCTCAATCCACAACACTCAATCCTCAATCCTCAATCTTCATTCATCAATATTCAACCTTCAATCCTCAATCCTCAATCCTCAATCCTCAATCCTCAATCCTCAATCCTCAATCCTGATTCCTCAATCCTGAATTCTCAATCTTCAGCCCTCAGTCCTCAACAGTCAGTTGTCAATCCTCAATCCTCCATAGAATATCAACAATCACAGTCTTCAATACACAATACTCAATCTGCAATCTTGAAATCTCTATACACAAACGTCAATTCTAATCACTCAACCCTCAACACTCAGTCCCCAATCCTCAATATTCAATCCTCAATTCTCAATCTGCAATCCTCAATACTTCATCTTCAATCCTCAATCCTCAGTCCTTGATCCTCACTCCTCATTCTTCAATCCTCAATACCCAATCCTCAATCTTCAATCCTCAATCCTCAATCCTCAATTAGCAATCCTCAATCCTCAATCCTCAGACCTCAAGCATCAATACCCAACCCTCAGTCCTCGTCCTCAATCCACAACCCTCAATCCTCAATCCTCAATCTTCATTCATCAATATTCAACCTTCAATCCTCAATCCTCAATCCGCAATCCTCAATCCTCAATCCTCAATCCTCTATCCTGATTCCTCAATCCTGAATTCTCAATCTTCAGCCCTCAGTCCTCAACAGTCAGTTGTCAATCCTCAATCCTCCATAGAATATCAACAATCACAGTCTTCAATACACAATACTCAATCTGCAATCTTGAAATCTCTATACACAAACATCAATTCTCATCACTCAACCCTCAACACTCAGTCCCCAATCCTCAATATTCAATCCTCAATCCTCAATCCTCAATCATCAATCCTCAATCCTCAATCCTCAATCCTCAATCCTCATTCTTCAATCCTCAAGACCCAATCCTCAATCTTCTATTCTCAATTCTCAATCCTCAGCCCTCATCCTCATTCCTCAAATCTCAATTCTCAATCCTCAATCCTCAATCTTCAATCCCCAATACTCAATCTTCAATCCTCAGTCCTCAATCCTCAATCCTCAATCCTCATTCTTCAATCCTCAATACCCAATCCTCAATATTCATTCCTCAATCCTCAATCCTCAGTCATCAGTCCTCAAACTTCAATCCTCAACCCTCAGCCCTCATCCTCATTCCTCAATTCTCAATCCTCAATCCTCAATCCTCAACGTTCAACCCTCAATACTCAATCTTCAATCCTCAATCCTCAGTCCTCAAACCTCAATTCTGAATCCTCAATCCTGTATCCTCAACCTTAAGCCCTCAGTCCTGAACAATCAGTTGCCAATCCTCAATCCTCAATAGAATATCCTCAATTCACAGATTTCAATACTCAATACTCAATCTGCAATCTTCAAATCTCTATCCACAAACATCCATTCTCACCACTCAGCCCTCAACATTCAGTCCTCAATGTTCAATCCTCAATCCTCAATTCTCAATCTTGAATCCTCAATACTGAATCCTCAATCCTCAATACTCAGTCCTCATTCCTCAATCCTCAATCTTCAATCCTCATTCCCCAATCCTCAATTTTCAATCCTCAATCCTCAACCCTCAATCCTCAATCTTCAATCCTCAATCCTCAATCCTCAATCCTCAATCCTCAAACCCCAATACCGGAGCCTCAATCTTCAATCCTCAATCCTCAATCCTCAATCCTGAATCCTCAATCTTCAGCCCTCAGTCCTCAACAATCAGTTGTCAATCCTCAATCCTCAATACAACATCATCAATTCACAGTTTTCAATACTCAATACTCAATCTGCAATCTTCAAATCTCTATCCACAAACACCAGTGCTCACCACTCAACCCTCAACACTCCGTCCCCAATCCTCAATCCTCAATACTCATTCTTCAATTCTCAATACCAAATCCTCAATCTTCAATCCTCAATCCTCAATTCGCAATCCTCAATCCTCAATCCTCAGACCTCAAGCATCAATACCCAACCCTCTGTCCTCGTCCTCAATCCACAACCCTTAATCCTCAATCCGCAATCTTCAATCATCAATATTCAACCTTCAATCCTCAATCCTCAATCCTCAATCCTCAATCCTCAATCCTCAATCCTCAATCCTCAAACCCCAATACCGGAGCCTCAATCTTCAATCCTCAATCCTCAATCCGCAAACTTCAGTCCTCAGACCTCAACAATCAATTGTCAATCCTCAATCCTCAATACAATATCCTCAATTCACAGTTTCCAATACTCAATCCCCATTCTTCAATCTTCAAATCTCAATCCACAAACATCAATTCTCATCACTCAACCCTCAACACTCAGTCCGCAATCTTCAATCCTCAATCCTCAATCCTCAATCCTCAATCTTCAATCCTCAGTCCGCAATCCTCAATCTTCAATCCTCAATCGTCAATCCTGAATCCTCAACCTTCAGCCCTCAGTCCTCAACAATCAGTTGTCAATCCTCAATCCTCAATACAACATCATCAATTCACAGTTTTCAATACTCAATACTCAATCTGCAATCTTCACATCTCTATCCACAAACACCAATGCTCACCACTCAACCCTCAACACTCCGTCCCCAATCCTCAATCCTCAATCCTCATTCTTCAATTCTCAATACCAAATCCTCAATCTTCAATCCTCAATCCTCAATTCGCAATCCTCAATCCTCAATCCTCAGACCTCAAGCATCAATACCCAACCCTCAGTCCTCGTCCGCAGTCCACAACCCTCAATCCTCAATCCTCAATCTTCAATCTTCTATCCTCAATACTCAATCCGCAATCCTCAATCCTCAATCCTCAATCCTCAATCCTAATTCGTCACTCCTCGAAACCCAGTCCTCAATCTTCAATCCTCAATCCTCAATCCTCAATTCTCAATCCTCAATCCTCAATCCTCAATTCTCAAACTTCAATCCTCAATACTCAACCTTCAATACTCAATCCTCAATCCTCAATCCTCAATCCTCAATCCTCAATCCTCAATCCTCAATCCTCAATCCCATATCCTCAATCCTCAATCCTCAATCCTCAACCCTCAATCCTCAGTCCTGAAACATCAATACCGAATCCTCAATCCTGAATCCTCAACCTTCAGCCCTCAGTCCTCAACAATCAATTGTCAATCCTGAATCCTCAATAGAATATCCTCAATTCACAGCTTTCAATACTCAATCCCCATTCTTCAATCATCAAATCTCAATCCACAAAAAACATCAATTCTCATCACCCAACCCTCACCACTCAGTCCTCAATCTTCAATCCTCAATCCTAAATCCTCAATCTTCAATCCTCAATACTCAATCTTCAATCCTCAATCCTCAATTCTAAATCCTCAATACTCAATCCTCAATCGTCGATCCTCAATTCCCAATCCTCAATCTTCAATCCTCAATCCTCAATCTTCAATTCTTAATCCTCAATCCTCAATCCCCAATCCTCAGTCTTCAATCCTCAATACTCAATCTTCAATCTTCAATCCTCAATACTCAATCCACAATCCTCAAACCTCAATCCTCAATCTTCAATCCTCAATACTCAATCTTCAACACTCAATCTTCAATCCTCAATCCTCAATCCTCATTCTTCAATCCTCAACACCCAATCCTCAATCTTCAATCCTCAATCCTCAATCCTCAATTCTCAATCCTCAATCCTCAGTCCTCAGTCCTCAGACCTCAATCTTCAATCCTCAATACTCAATCTTCAATCCTCAATCCTCAATCCTCAATCGTCAATCCTCAATCCACAATCCTCAATCTTCAATCCTCAATGCTCAATCTTCAGACGTCAATCTTCAATCCCCAAACCTCTATCCTCATTCTTCAAGCCTCAACACCCAATCCTCAATCTTCAATCCTCAATCCTCAATCCTCAATTCTCAATCCTCAATCCTCAATCCTCAGACCTCAAAAATCAATACACAACCCTCAGTCCTCGTCCGCAATCCACAACCCTCAATCCTCAATCCTCAATCTTCAATCATCAATATTCAATCTTCAATCCTGAATCCTAAATCCTCTATCCTCAATCCTCCATCCTGAATGTTCAATCCTCAATCTTCACTCCTCAATACTCAATACTCAATCCTCAATCCTCAGTCCTCAGTCCTGAAACCTCAATTCTCATTCCTCAATCCTCAATCCTCAGACCTCAAACATCAATACTCAACCCTCAGCCCTCGTCCGCAATCCACAACCCTCAATCCTCAATCCTCAATCTTCAATCATCAATATTCAATCTTCAATCCTCAATCCTCAATCCTCAATCCTCAATCCTCAATCCTCAATCTTTAATCCTCAATACTCAACACTCAATCCTCAGTCCTGAAACATCAATACCGAGTCCTCAATCCTGAATCCTCAACCTTCAGCCCTCAGTCCTCAACAATCAATCTTCAATCATCAATCGTCAATTCTCAATCTTCAATCCTCAATACTTCATCTTCAATCCTCAATCCTCAGTCCTCAATCCTCAATCCTCATTCTTCAATCCTCAATACCCAATCCTCAATCTTCAATCCTCAATCCTCGATCCTCAATTAGCAATCCTCAATCCTCAATCCTCAGACCTCAAGCATCAATACCCAACCCTCAGTCCTCGTCCGCAATCCACAACCCTCAATCCTCAATCCTCAATCTTCAATCATCAATATTCAATATTCAATCCTCAATCCTCAATCCTCAATCCTCAATCCTCAATCCTGAATGTTCAATCCTCAATACCCAATCCTCAATCTTCAATCCTCAATACTCAATCCTCAATCCTCAATCCTCAATCCTCAGTCCTCAAACCTCAATCCTGAATCCTCAATCCTGAATCCTCAATCTTCAGCCCTCAGTCCTCAACAATCAATTGTCAGTCCTCAATCCTCAATAGAATATACCCAATTCACAGTTTTCGATACTCAATCCGCAATCTTCAATCTTCAAATCTCTATCCACAAACACCAATGCTCATCACTCAAACCTCAACACTCCGTCCCCAATCCTCAATCCTCAATCCTCATTCTTCAATACTCAATACCAAATCCTCAATCTTCAATCCTCAATCCTCAATTCGCAATCCTCAATCCTCAATCCTCAGACCTCAAGCATCAATACACAACCCTCTGTCCTCGTCCTCAATCCACAACACTTAATCCTCAATCCGCAACCTTCAATCATCAATATTCAACCTTCAATCCTCAATCCTCAATCCTCAATCCTCAATCCTCAAACCTCAATACCGGAGCCTCAATCTTCAATCCTCAATCCTCAATCCGCAAACTTCAGTCCTCAGACCTCAACAATCAATTGTCAATCCTCAATCCTCAATAGAATATCATCAATTCACAGTTTCCAATACTCAATCCCCATTCTTCAATCTTCAAATCTCAATCCACAAACATCAATTCTCATCACTCAACCCTCAACACTCAGTCCACAATCTTCAATCCTCAATCCTCAATCCTCAATCTTGAATCCTCAATACTCAATCTTCAATCCTGAATCCTCAATCCTCAATCGTCAACACTCAATCCTCAATCGTCAATCCTCAATCCCCAATCCACAATCTTCAATCCTCTATCCTCAATCCACAATCCTCAATCCTCAATCCTCAATCTTCAATACTCAATACTCAATCTTCAATCCTCAATCCTCAATCGTCAGTCCTTAATCCTCAATCCTCAATCCTCAATCTTCAATCTTCTATCCTCAATACTCAATCCGCAATCCTCAATCCTCAATCCTCAATCCTCAATCCTAATTCGTCACTCCTCGAAACCCAGTCCTCAATCTTCAATCCTCAATCCTCAATCCTCAATTCTCAATCCTCAATCCTCAATCCTCAATCCTCAAACTTCAATCCTCAATACTCAACCTTCAATACTCAATCCTCAATCCTCACTCCTCAATCCTCAATCCTCAATCCTCAATCCTCAATCCTCAATCCCATATCCTCAATCCTCAATCCTCAATCCTCAACCCTCAATCCTCAGTCCTGAAACATCAATACCGAATCCTCAATCCTGAGTCCTCAACCTTCAGCCCTCAGTCCTCAACAATCAATTGTCAATCCTCAATCCTCAATAGAATATCCTCAATTCACAGCTTTCAATACTCAATCCCCATTCTTCAATCATCAAATCTCAATCCACAAAAAACATCAATTCTCATCACCCAACCCTCACCACTCAGTCCTCAATCTTCAATCCTCAATCCTAAATCCTCAATCTTCAATCCTCAATACTCAATCTTCAATCCTCAATCCTCAATTCTAAATCCTCAATACTCAATCCTCAATCGTCAATCCTCAATTCCCAATCCTCAATCTTCAATCCTCAATCCTCAATCTTCAATCCTTAATCCTCAATCCTCAATCCCCAATCCTCAGTCTTCAATCCTCAATACTCAATCTTCAATCTTCAATCCTCAATAGTCAATCCTCAATCCTCAAACCTCAATCCTCAATCTTCAATCCTCAATACTCAATCTTCAACACTCAATCTTCAATCCTCAATCCTCAATCCTCATTCTTCAATCCTCAACACCCAATCCTCAATCTTCAATCCTCAATCCTCAATCCTCAATTCTCAATCCTCAATCCTCAGTCCTCAGTCCTCAGACCTCAATCTTCAATCCTCAATACTCAATCTTCAATCCTCAATCCTCAATCCTCAATCGTCAATCCTCAATCCTCAATCCTCAATCTTCAATCCTCAATGCTCAATCTTCAGACCTCAATCTTCAATCCCCAAACCTCTATCCTCATTCTTCAAGCCTCAACACCCAATCCTCAATCCTCAGTCCTCAGTCCTGAAACCTCAATTCTCATTCCTCAATCCTCAATCCTCAGACCTCAAACATCAATACTCAACCCTCAGCCCTCGTCCGCAATCCACAACCCTCAATCCTCAATCCTCAATCTTCAATCATCAATATTCAATCTTCAATCCTCAATCCTCAATCCTCAATCCTCAATCCTCAATCCTCAATCTTTAATCCTCAATACTCAACACTCAATCCTCAGTCCTGAAACATCAATACCGAGTCCTCAATCCTGAATCCTCAACCTTCAGCCCTCAGTCGTCAACAATCAATTTTCAATCCTCAATCCTCAATAGAATATCCTCAGTTCACAGCTTTCAATACTCAATCCCCATTCTTCAATCATCAGATCTCAATCCACAAACATCAATTCTCATCACTCAACCCTCAACACTCAGTCCTCAATCTTCAATCATCAATCCTCAATTCTCAATCTTCAATCATCAATACTTCATCTTCAATCCTCAATCGTCAGTCCTCAATCCTCAATCCTCATTCTTCAATCCTCAATACCCAATCCTCAATCTTCAATCCTCAATCCCCGATCCTCAATTAGCAATCCTCAATCCTCAATCCTCAGACCTCAAGCATCAATACCCAACCCTCAGTCCTCGTCCGCAATCCACAACCCTCAATCCTCAATCCTCAATCTTCAATCATCAATATTCAATATTCAATCCTCAATCCTCAATCCTCAATCCTCAATCCTCAATCCTGAATGTTCAATCCTCAATACCCAATCCTCAATCTTCAATCCTCAATACTCAATCCTCAATCCTCAATCCTCAATCCTCAGTCCTCAAACCTCAATCCTGAATCCTCAATCCTGAATCCTCAATCTTCAGCCCTCAGTCCTCAACAATCAATTGTCAGTCCTCAATCCTCAATAGAATATACCCAATTCACAGTTTTCGATACTCAATCCGCAATCTTCAATCTTCAAATCTCGATCCACAAACATCAATTCTCATCACTCAAAGCTCGACACTCAGTCCACAATCCTCAAGCTTCAATCCTCAATCCTCAATCCTCAATCCTCAATCCTCAATCTTCAATCCTCAATACTCAATCTTCAATACTCAATCCTCAATCTTCAATCCTCAATCCTCAATCCTCAATCCTCAATCCTCAATCTTCAATCCTCAATACTCAATCTTCAATACTCAATCCTCAATCCTGAACCCTCAATCCTCAATCCTCAATCCTCAATCGTCAATCTCCAATCCTGAATTGTCAATCTTCAATCCTCAATCCTCAATCCTCAATCCTCAATCCTCATTCTTCAATCCCCAATACCCAATCCTCAATCTTCAATCCTCAATCCTCAATCCTCAATTCTCAACACTGAGTCCTCAATCCGCAGACCACAAGCATCAATACTCAACCCTCAGTCCTCGTCCACAGTCCACAACACTCAATCCTCAATCCTCAATCTTCAATCATCAATATTCAATCTTCAATCCTCAATCCTCAAACCTCAATCCTCAATCTTCAAACCTCAATACTCAATCTTCAACACTCAATCTTCAATCCTCAATCCTCAATCCTCATTCTTCAATCCTCAACACCCAATCCTCAATCTTCAATCCTCAATCCTCAATCCTCAATTCTCAATCCTCAATCCTCAGTCCTCAGTCCTCAGACCTCAATCTTCAATCCTCAATACTCAATCTTCAATCCTCAATCCTCAATCCTCAATCGTCAATCCTCAATCCTCAATCCTCAATCTTCAATCCTCAATGCTCAATCTTCAGACCTCAATCTTCAATCCCCAAACCTCTATCCTCATTCTTCAAGCCTCAACACCCAATCCTCAATCCTCAGTCCTCAGTCCTGAAACCTCAATTCTCATTCCTCAATCCTCAATCCTCAGACCTCAAACATCAATACTCAACCCTCAGCCCTCGTCCGCAATCCACAACCCTCAATCCTCAATCCTCAATCTTCAATCATCAATATTCAATCTTCAATCCTCAATCCTCAATCCTCAATCCTCAATCCTCAATCCTCAATCTTTAATCCTCAATACTCAACACTCAATCCTCAGTCCTGAAACATCAATACCGAGTCCTCAATCCTGAATCCTCAACCTTCAGCCCTCAGTCGTCAACAATCAATTTTCAATCCTCAATCCTCAATAGAATATCCTCAGTTCACAGCTTTCAATACTCAATCCCCATTCTTCAATCATCAGATCTCAATCCACAAACATCAATTCTCATCACTCAACCCTCAACACTCAGTCCTCAATCTTCAATCATCAATCCTCAATTCTCAATCTTCAATCATCAATACTTCATCTTCAATCCTCAATCCTCAGTCCTCAATCCTCAACACTCAATCCTCAATCGTCAATCCTCAGTTCTAAATCCTCAATACTCAATCCTCAATCGTCAATCCTCAATTCCCAATCCTCAATCTTCAATCCTCAATCCTCAATCTTCAATCCTCAATCCTCAATTCGCAATCCTCAATCCTCAATCCTGAGACCTCAAGCATCAATACCCAACCCTCTGTCCTCATCCTCAATCCACAACCCTTAATCCTCAATCCGCAATCTTCAATCATCAATATTCAACCTTCAATCCTCAATCCTCAGTCCTCAATCCTCAATCCTCAATCCTCAATCCTCAAACCTCAATACCGGAGCCTCAATCTTCAATCCTCAATCCTCAATCCGCAAACTTCAGTCCTCAGACCTCAACAATCAATTGTCAATCCTCAATCCTCAATACAATATCCTCAATTCACAGTTTCCAATACTCAATCCCCATTCTTCAATCTTCAAATCTCAATCCACAAACATCAATTCTCATCACTCAACCCTCAACACTCAGTCCACAATCTTCAATCCTCAATCCTCAATCCTCAACCTTGAATCCTCAATACTCAATCTTCAATCCTGAATCCTCAATTCTCAATCCTCAACACTCAATCCTCAATCGTCAATCCTCAGTTCTAAATCCTCAATACTCAATCCTCAATCGTCAATCCTCAATTCCCAATCCTCAATCTTCAATCCTCAATCCTCAATCTTCAATCCTTAATCCTCAATCCTCAATCTTCAATCCTCAATACTCAATCCTCAATCCTCAAACCTCAATCCTCAATCTTCAATCCTCAATACTCAATCTTCAACACTCAATCTTCAATCCTCAATCCTCAATCCTCATTCTTCAATCCTCAATACTCAATCTTCAATCCTCAATCCTCAATTCTAAATCCTCAATACTCAATCCTCAATCGTCAATCCTCAATTCCCAATCCTCAATCTTCAATCCTCAATCCTCAATCTTCAATCCTTAATCCTCAATCCTCAATCCCCTATCCTCAGTCTTCAATCCTCAATACTCTATCTTCAATCTTCAATCCTCAATACTCAATCCTCAAACCTCAAACCTCAATCCTCAATCTTCAATCCTCAATACTCAATCTTCAACACTCAATCTTCAATCCTCAATCCTCAATCCTCATTCTTCAATCCTCAACACCCAATCCTCATTCTTCAATCCTCAATCCTCAATCCTCAATTCTCAATCCTCAGTCCTCAATCCTCAGACCTCAATCTTCAATCCTCAATACTCAATCTTCAATCCTCAATCCTCAATCCTCAATCGACAATCCTCAATCCTCAATCCTCAATCTTCAATCCTCAATACTCAATCTTCAGACCTCAATCTTCAATCCCCAAACCTCTATCCTCATTCTTCAATCCTCAACACCCAATCGTCAATCTTCAATCCTCAATCCTCAATCCTCAATTCTCAATCCTCAATCCTCAATCCTCAGACCTCAAAAATCAATACACAACCCTCAGTCCTCGTCCGCAATCCACAACCCTCAATCCTCAATACTCAATCTTCAATCATCAATATTCAATCTTCAATCCTCAATCCTCAATCCTCTATCCTCAATCCTCAATCCTGAATATTCAATCCTCAATACCCAATCCTCAATCTTCAATCCTCAATACTCAATACTCAATCCTCAATCCTCAGTTCTCAGTCCTGAATCCTCAATTCTCATTCCTCAATCCTCAATCCTCAGACCTCAAACATCAATACTCAACCCTCAGCCCCCGTCCGCAATCCACAACCCTCAATCCTCAATCCTCAATCTTCAATCATCAATATTCAATCTTCAATCCTCAATCCTCAATTATCAATCCTCAATCCTCAATCCCCAGTCTTCAATCCTCAATACTCAAATCTCAATCCTCAGTCCTGAAACATCAATACCGAGTCCTCAATCCTGAATCCTCAACCTTCAGCCCTCAGTCCTCAACAACCAATTTTCAATCCTCAATCCTCAATAGAATATCCTCAGTTCACAGCTTTCAATACTCAATCCCCATTCTTCAATCATCAGATCTCAATCCACAAACATCAATTCTCATCACTCAACCCTCAACACTCAGTCCTCAATCTTCAATCATCAATCCTCAATTCTCAATCTTCAATCATCAATACTTCATCTTCAATCCTCAATCCTCAGTCCTCAATCCTCAATCCTCATACTTCAATCCTCAATACCCAATCCTCAATCTTCAATCCTCAATCCTCGATCCTCAATTAGCAATCCTCAATCCTCAATCCTCAGACCTCAAGCATCAATACCCAACCCTCAGTCCTCGTCCGCAATCCACAACCCTCAATCCTCAATCCTCAATCTTCAATCATCAATATTCAATATTCAATCCTCAATCCTCAATCCTCAATCCTCAATCCTCAATCCTGAATGTTCAATCCTCAATACCCAATCCTCAATCTTCAATCCTCAATACTCAATCCTCAATCCTCAATCCTCAATCCTCAGTCCTCAAACCTCAATCCTGAATCCTCAATCCTGAATCCTCAATCTTCAGCCCTCAGTCCTCAACAATCAATTGTCAGTCCTCAATCCTCAATAGAATATACCCAATTCACAGTTTTCGATACTCAATCCGCAATCTTCAATCTTCAAATCTCGATCCACAAACATCAATTCTCATCACTCAAAGCTCGACACTCAGTCCACAATCCTCAATCTTCAATCCTCAATCCTCAATCCTCAATCCTCAATCCTCAATCTTCAATCCTCAATACTCAATCTTCAATACTCAATCCTCAATCTTCAATCCTCAATCCTCAATCCTCAATACTCAATCCTCAATCTTCAATCCTCAATACTCAATCTTCAATACTCAATCCTCAATCCTGAACCCTCAATCCTCAATCCTCAATCCTCAATCGTCAATCTCCAATCCTGAATTGTCAATCTTCAATCCTCAATCCTCAATCCTCAATCCTCAATCCTCATTCTTCAATCCCCAATACCCAATCCTCAATCTTCAATCCTCAATCCTCAATCCTCAATTCTCAACACTGAATCCTCAATCCGCAGACCACAAGCATCAATACTCAACCCTCAGTCCTCGTCCACAGTCCACAACACTCAATCCTCAATCCTCAATCTTCAATCATCAATATTCAATCTTCAATCCTCAATCCTCAAACCTCAATCCTCAATCTTCAAACCTCAATACTCAATCTTCAACACTCAATCTTCAATCCTCAATCCTCAATCCTCATTCTTCAATCCTCAACACCCAATCCTCAATCTTCAATCCTCAATCCTCAATCCTCAATTCTCAATCCTCAATCCTCAGTCCTCAGTCCTCAGACCTCAACCTTCAATCCTCAATACTCAATCTTCAATCCTCAATCCTCAATCCTCAATCGTCAATCCTCAATCCTCAATCCTCAATCTTTAATCCTCAATGCTCAATCTTCAGACCTCAATCTTCAATCCCCAAACCTCTATCCTCATTCTTCAAGCCTCAACACCCAATCCTCAATCCTCAGTCCTCAGTCCTGAAACCTCAATTCTCATTCCTCAATCCTCAATCCTCAGACCTCAAACATCAATACTCAACCCTCAGCCCTCGTCCGCAATCCACAACCCTCAATCCTCAATCCTCAATCTTCAATCATCAATATTCAATCTTCAATCCTCAATCCTCAATCCTCAATCCTCAATCCTCAATCCTCAATCTTTAATCCTCAATACTCAACACTCAATCCTCAGTCCTGAAACATCAATACCGAGTCCTCAATCCTGAATCCTCAACCTTCAGCCCTCAGTCGTCAACAATCAATTTTCAATCCTCAATCCTCAATAGAATATCCTCAGTTCACAGCTTTCAATACTCAATCCCCATTCTTCAATCATCAGATCTCAATCCACAAACATCAATTCTCATCACTCAACCCTCAACACTCAGTCCTCAATCTTCAATCATCAATCCTCAATTCTCAATCTTCAATCATCAATACTTCATCTTCAATCCTCAATCCTCAGTCCTCAATCCTCAACACTCAATCCTCAATCGTCAATCCTCAGTTCTAAATCCTCAATACTCAATCCTCAATCGTCAATCCTCAATTCCCAATCCTCAATCTTCAATCCTCAATCCTCAATCTTCAATCCTCAATCCTCAATTCGCAATCCTCAATCCTCAATCCTGAGACCTCAAGCATCAATACCCAACCCTCTGTCCTCGTCCTCAATCCACAACCCTTAATCCTCAATCCGCAATCTTCAATCATCAATATTCAACCTTCAATCCTCAATCCTCAATCCTCAATCCTCAATCCTCAATCCTCAATCCTCAAACCTCAATACCGGAGCCTCAATCTTCAATCCTCAATCCTCAATCCGCAAACTTCAGTCCTCAGACCTCAACAATCAATTGTCAATCCTCAATCCTCAATACAATATCCTCAATTCACAGTTTCCAATACTCAATCCCCATTCTTCAATCTTCAAATCTCAATCCACAAACATCAATTCTCATCACTCAACCCTCAACACTCAGTCCACAATCTTCAATCCTCAATCCTCAATCCTCAACCTTGAATCCTCAATACTCAATCTTCAATCCTGAATCCTCAATTCTCAATCCTCAACACTCAATCCTCAATCGTCAATCCTCAGTTCTAAATCCTCAATACTCAATCCTCAATCGTCAATCCTCAATTCCCAATCCTCAATCTTCAATCCTCAATCCTCAATCTTCAATCCTTAATCCTCAATCCTCAATCTTCAATCCTCAATACTCAATCCTCAATCCTCAAACCTCAATCCTCAATCTTCAATCCTCAATACTCAATCTTCAACACTCAATCTTCAATCCTCAATCCTCAATCCTCATTCTTCAATCCTCAATACTCAATCTTCAATCCTCAATCCTCAATTCTAAATCCTCAATACTCAATCCTCAATCGTCAATCCTCAATTCCCAATCCTCAATCTTCAATCCTCAATCCTCAATCTTCAATCCTTAATCCTCAATCCTCAATCCCCTATCCTCAGTCTTCAATCCTCAATACTCTATCTTCAATCTTCAATCCTCAATACTCAATCCTCAATCCTCAAACCTCAATCCTCAATCTTCAATCCTCAATACCCAATCCTCAATCTTCAATCCTCAATCCTCAATCCTCAATTAGCAATCCTCAATCCTCAATCCTCAATCCTCAGACCTCAAGCATCAATACCCAACCCTCAGTCCTCGTCCTCAATCCACAACCCTCAATCCTCAATCCTCAATCTTCATTCATCAATATTCAACCTTCAATCCTCAATCCTCAATCCTCAATCCTCAATCCTCAATCCTCAATCCTCTATCCTGATTCCTCAATCCTGAATTCTCAATCTTCAGCCCTCAGTCCTCAACAGTCAGTTGTCAATCCTCAATCCTCCATAGAATATCAACAATCACAGTCTTCAATACACAATACTCAATCTGCAATCTTGAAATCTCTATACACAAACATCAATTCTCATCACTCAACCCTCAACACTCAGTCCCCAATCCTCAATATTCAATCCTCAATCCTCAATCCTCAATCATCAATCCTCAATCCTCAATCCTCAATCCTCAATCCTCATTCTTCAATCCTCAAGACCCAATCCTCAATCTTCTATTCTCAATTCTCAATCCTCAGCCCTCATCCTCATTCCTCAATTCTCAATCCTCAATCCTCAATCCTCAATCTTCAATCCCCAATACTCAATCTTCAATCCTCAGTCCTCAATCCTCAATCCTCAATCCTCATTCTTCAATCCTCAATACCCAATCCTCAATCTTCATTCCTCAATCCTCAATCCTCAGTCATCAGTCCTCAAACTTCAATCCTCAACCCTCAGCCCTCATCCTCATTCCTCAATTCTCAATCCTCAATCCTCAATCCTCAACCTTCAACCCTCAATACTCAATCTTCAATCCTCAATCCTCAGTCCTCAAACCTCAATTCTGAATCCTCAACCCTGAATCCTCAGCCTTCAGCCCTCAGTCCTGAACAATCAGTTGCCAATCCTCAATCCTCAATAGAATATCCTCAATTCACAGATTTCAATACTCAATACTCAATCTGCAATCTTCAAATCTCTATCCACAAACATCCATTCTCACCACTCAGCCCTCAACATTCAGTCCTCAATGTTCAATCCTCAATCCTCAATTCTCAATCTTGAATCCTCAATACTGAATCCTCAATCCTCAATGCTCAGTCCTCATTCCTCAATCCTCAATCTTCAATCCTCATTCCCCAATCCTCAATTTTCAATCCTCAATCCTCAACCCTCAATCCTCAATCTTCAATCCTCAATCCTCAATCCTCAATCCTCAATCCTCAAACCCCAATACCGGAGCCTCAATCTTCAATCCTCAATCCTCAATCCTCAATCCTCTATCCTCAATCCACAATCCTCAATCCTCAATCCTCAATCTTCAATACTCAATACTCAATCTTCAATCCTCAATCCTCAATCGTCAGTACTTAATCCTCAATCCTCAATCCTCAATCTTCAATCTTCTATCCTCAATACTCAATCCGCAATCCTCAATCCTCAATCCTCAATCCTCAATCCTAATTCGTCACTCCTCGAAACCCAGTCCTCAATCTTCAATCCTCAATCCTCAATCCTCAATTCTCAATCCTCAATCCTCAATCCTCAATCCTCAAACTTCAATCCTCAATACTCAACCTTCAATACTCAATCCTCAATCCTCAATCCTGAATCCTCAATCCTCAATCCTCAATCCTCAATCCTCAATCCCATATCCTCAATCCTCAATCCTCAATCCTCAACCCTCAATCCTCAGTCCTGAAACATCAATACCGAATCCTCAATCCTGAATCCTCAACCTTAAGCCCTCAGTCCTCAACAATCAATTGTCAATCCTGAATCCTCAATAGAATATCCTCAATTCACAGCTTTCAATACTCAATCCCCATTCTTCAATCATCAAATCTCAATCCACAAAAAACATCAATTCTCATCACCCAACCCTCACCACTCAGTCCTCAATCTTCAATCCTCAATCCTAAATCCTCAATCTTCAATCCTCAATACTCAATATTCAATCCTCAATCCTCAATTCTAAATCCTCAATACTCAATCCTCAATCGTCAATCCTCAATTCCCAATCCTCAATCTTCAATCCTCAATCCTCAATCTTCAATTCTTAATCCTCAATCCTCAATCCCCAATCCTCAGTCTTCAATCCTCAATACTCAATCCTCAATCTTCAATCCTCAATCCTCAATCCTCAATTCTCAATCCTCAATCCTCAGTCCTCAGTCCTCAGACCTCAATCTTCAATCCTCAATACTCAATCTTCAATCCTCAATCCTCAATCCTCAATCGTCAATCCTCAATCCTCAATCCTCAACCTTCAATCCTCAATGCTCAATCTTCAGACCTCAATCTTCAATCCCCAAACCTCTATCCTCATTCTTCAAGCCTCAACACCCAATCCTCAATCTTCAATCCTCAATCCTCAATCCTCAATTCTCAATCCTCAATCCTCAATCCTCAGACCTCAAAAATCAATACACAACCCTCAGTCCTCGTCCGCAATCCACAACCCTCAATCCTCAATCCTCAATCTTCAATCATCAATATTCAATCTTCAATCCTGAATCCTAAATCCTCTATCCTCAATCCTCAATCCTGAATGTTCAATCCTCAATCTTCAATCCTCAATACTCAATACTCAATCCTCAATCCTCAGTCCTCAGTCCTGAAACCTCAATTCTCATTCCTCAATCCTCAATCCTCAGACCTCAAACATCAATACTCAACCCTCAGCCCTCGTCCGCAATCCACAACCCTCAATCCTCAATCCTCAATCTTCAATCATCAATATTCAATCTTCAATCCTCAATCCTCAATCCTCAATCCTCAATCCTCAATCCTCAATCTTTAATCCTCAATACTCAACACTCAATCCTCAGTCCTGAAACATCAATACCGAGTCCTCAATCCTGAATCCTCAACCTTCAGCCCTCAGTCCTCAACAATCAATTTTCAATCCTCAATCCTCAATAGAATATCCTCAGTTCACAGCTTTCAATACTCAATCCCCATTCTTCAATCATCAGATCTCAATCCACAAACATCAATTCTCATCACTCAACCCTCAACACTCAGTCCTCAATCTTCAATCATCAATCGTCAATTCTCAATCTTCAATCCTCAATACTTCATCTTCAATCCTCAATCCTCAGTCCTCAATCCTCAATCCTCATTCTTCAATCCTCAATACCCAATCCTCAATCTTCAATCCTCAATCCTCGATCCTCAATTAGCAATCCTCAATCCTCAATCCTCAGACCTCAAGCATCAATACCCAACCCTCAGTCCTCGTCCGCAATCCACAACCCTCAATCCTCAATCCTCAATCTTCAATCATCAATATTCAATATTCAATCCTCAATCCTCAATCCTCAATCCTCAATCCTCAATCCTGAATTTTCAATCCTCAATACCCAATCCTCAATCTTCAATCCTCAATACTCAATCCTCAATCCTCAATCCTCAATCCTCAGTCCTCAAACCTCAATCCTGAATCCTCAATCCTGAATCCTCAATCTTCAGCCCTCAGTCCTCAACAATCAATTGTCAGTCCTCAATCCTCAATAGAATATACCCAATTCACAGTTTTCGATACTCAATCCGCAATCTTCAATCTTCAAATCTCTATCCACAAACACCAATGCTCATCACTCAACCCTCAACACTCCGTCCCCAATCCTCAATCCTCAATCCTCATTCTTCAATCCTCAATACCAAATCCTCAATCTTCAATCCTCAATCCTCAATTCGCAATCCTCAATCCTCAATCCTCAGACCTCAAGCATCAATACCCAACCCTCTGTCCTCGTCCTCAATCCACAACACTTAATCCTCAATCCGCAACCTTCAATCATCAATATTCAACCTTCAATCCTCAATCCTCAATCCTCAATCCTCAATCCTCAATCCTCAATCCTCAAACCTCAATACCGGAGCCTCAATCTTCAATCCTCAATCCTCAATCCGCAAACTTCAGTCCTCAGACCTCAACAATCAATTGTCAATCCTCAATCCTCAATAGAATATCATCAATTCACAGTTTCCAATACTCAATCCCCATTCTTCAATCTTCAAATCTCAATCCACAAACATCAATTCTCATCACTCAACCCTCAACACTCAGTCCACAATCTTCAATCCTCAATCCTCAATCCTCAATCTTGAATCCTCAATACTCAATCTTCAATCCTGAATCCTCAATCCTCAATCGTCAACACTCAATCCTCAATCGTCAATCCTCAATCCCCAATCCACAATCTTCAATCCTCTATCCTCAATCCACAATCCTCAATCCACAATCCTCAATCCTCAATCCTCAATCTTCAATACTCAATACTCAATCGTCAATCCTCAATCCTCAATCGTCAGTCCTTAATCCTCAATCCTCAATCCTCAATCTTCAATCTTCTATCCTCAATACTCAATCCGCAATCCTCAATCCTCAATCCTCAATCCTCAATCCTAATTCGTCACTCCTCGAAACCCAGTCCTCAATCTTCAATCCTCAATCCTCAATCCTCAATTCTCAATCCTCAATCCTCAATCCTCAATCCTCAAACTTCAATCCTCAATACTCAACCTTCAATACTCAATCCTCAATCCTCACTCCTCAATCCTCAATCCTCAATCCTCAATCCTCAATCCTCAATCCCATATCCTCAATCCTCAATCCTCAATCCTCAACCCTCAATCCTCAGTCCTGAAACATCAATACCGAATCCTCAATCCTGAATCCTCAACCTTCAGCCCTCAGTCCTCAACAATCAATTGTCAATCCTCAATCCTCAATAGAATATCCTCAATTCACAGCTTTCAATACTCAATCCCCATTCTTCAATCATCAAATCTCAATCCACAAAAAACATCAATTC
Source organism: Calliopsis andreniformis (assembly GCF_051401765.1). NCBI lineage: Eukaryota > Metazoa > Arthropoda > Insecta > Hymenoptera > Andrenidae > Calliopsis > Calliopsis andreniformis. Next base: position 595,640 of record NW_027480604.1, read on the forward strand.
TCATCACCCAACCCTCACCACTCAGTCCTCAATCTTCAATCCTCAATCCTAAATCCTCAATCTTCAATCCTCAATCCTCAATTCTAAATCCTCAATACTCAATCCTCAATCGTCAATCCTCAATTCCCAATCCTCAATCTTCAATCCTTAATCCTCAATCTTCAATCCTTGATCCTCAATCCTCAATCCCCAATCCTCAGTCTTCAATCCTCAATACTCAATCTTCAACCTTCAATCCTCAATACTCAATCCTCAATCCTGAATCCTCAATCCTGAATCCTCAATCTTCAGCCCTCAGTCCTCAACAATCAATTGTCAGTCCTCAATCCTCAATAGAATATACCCAATTCACAGTTTTCGATACTCAATCCGCAATCTTCAATCTTCAAATCTCGATCCACAAACATCAATTCTCATCACTCAAAGCTCGACACTCAGTCCACAATCCTCAATCTTCAATCCTCAATCCTCAATCCTCAATCCTCAATCCTCAATCTTCAATCCTCAATACTCAATCTTCAATACTCAATCCTCAATCTTCAATCCTCAATCCTCAATCCTCAATCCTCAATCCTCAATCCTCAATCTTCAATCCTCAATACTCAATCTTCAATACTCAATCCTCAATCCTGAACCCTCAATCCTCAATCCTCAATCGTCAATCTCCAATCCTGAATTGTCAATCTTCAATCCTCAATCCTCAATCCTCAATCCTCAATCCTCATTCTTCAATCCCCAATACCCAATCCTCAATCTTCAATCCTCAATCCTCAATCCTCAATTCTCAACACTGAATCCTCAATCCGCAGACCACAAGCATCAATACTCAACCCTCAGTCCTCGTCCACAGTCCACAACACTCAATCCTCAATCCTCAATCTTCAATCATCAATATTCAATCTTCAATCCTCAATCCTCAATCCTCTATCCTCAATCCTCAATCCTGAACGTTCAATCCTCAATACCCAATCCTCAATCTTCAATCCTCAATCCTCAATCCTCAATCCTTAATCCTCAATCCTCGATCCTCAATCCTCAATCCTCAATCTTCAATCCTCAATACTCAATCTTTAATCCTCAATCCTCAGTCCTCAAACCTCAATTCTGAGTCCTCAGTCCTGAATCCTCACCCTTCAGCCCTCAGTCCTCAACAATCAGTTGTCAATCCTCAGTCCTCAATAGAATATCCTCAATTCACAGCTTTCAATACTCAATACTCAATCTGCAATCTTCAAACCTCTATCCACAGACATCAATTCTCATCACTCAACCCTCAACACTCAGTCCTCAATGTTCAATCCTCAATCCTCAATTCTCTATCTTCAATCCTCAATACTGAATCTTCAATCCTAAATCCTCAATCCTCAATCCTCAATCCTCAATCCTCAATCTTCAATCCTCAGCCCGCAATCCTCTATCTTCAATCCTCAATCCTCAATCCTGAATCCTCAATCTTCAGCCCTCAGTCCTCAACAATCAGTTGTCAATCCTCAATCCTCAATACAACATCATCAATTCACAGTTTTCAATACTCAATACTCAATCTGCAATCTTCAAATCTCTATCCACAAACACCAATGCTCATCACTCAACACTCAACACTCCGTCCCCAATCCTCAATCCTCAATCCTCATTCTTCAATCCTCAATACCAAATCGTCAATCTTCAATCCTCAATTCCCAATCCTCAATCTTCAATCCTCAATCCTCAATCTTCAATCCTTAATCGTCAATCCTCAATCCCCAATCCTCAGTCTTCAATCCTCAATACTCAATCTTCAATCTTCAATCCTCAATACTCAATCCTCAATCCTCAAACCTCAATCCTCAATCTTCAATCCTCAATACTCAATCTTCAACACTCAATCTTCAATCCTCAATCCTCAATCCTCATTCTTCAATCCTCAACACCCAATCCTCAATCTTCAATCCTCAATCCTCAATCCTCAATTCTCAATCCTCAATCCTCAGTCCACAGTCCTCAGACCTCAATCTTCAATCCTCAATACTCAACCTTCAATCCTCAATCCTCAATCCTCAATCGTCAATCCTCAATCCTCAATCCTCAATCTTCAATCCTCAATGCTCAATCTTCAGACCTCAATCTTCAATCCCCAAACCTCTATCCTCATTCTTCAAGCCTCAACACCCAATCCTCAATCTTCAATCCTCAATCCTCAATCCTCAATTCTCAATCCTCAATCCTCAATCCTAAGACCTCAAAAATCAATACACAACCCTCAGTCCTCGTCCGCGATCCACAACCCTCAATCCTCAATCCTCAATCTTCAATCATCAATATTCAATCTTCAATCCTGAATCCTAAATCCTCTATCCTCAATCCTCAATCCTGAATGTTCAATCCTCAATCTTCAATCCTCAATACTCAATACTCAATCCTCAATCCTCAGTCCTCAGTCCTGAAACCTCAATTCTCATTCCTCAATCCTCAATCCTCAGACCTCAAACATCAATACTCAACCCTCAGCCCTCGTCCGCAATCCACAACCCTCAATCCTCAATCCTCAATCTTCAATCATCAATATTCAATCTTCAATCCTCAATCCTCAATCCTAAATCCTCAATCCTCAATCCTCAATCTTTAATCCTCAATACTCAACACTCAATCCTCAGTCCTGAAACATCAATACCGAGTCCTCAATCCTGAATCCTCAACCTTCAGCCCTCAGTCCTCAACAATCAATTTTCAATCCTCAATCCTCAATAGAATATCCTCAGTTCACAGCTTTCAATACTCAATCCCCATTCTTCAATCATCAGATCTCAATCCACAAACATCAATTCTCATCACTCAACCCTCAACACTCAGTCCTCAATCTTCAATCATCAATCCTCAATTCTCAATCTTCAATCCTCAATACTTCATCTTCAATCCTCAATCCTCAGTCCTCAATCCTCAATCCTCATTCTTCAATCCTCAATACCCAATCCTCAATCTTCAATCCTCAATCCCCGATCCTCAATTAGCAATCCTCAATCCTCAATCCTCAGACCTCAAGCATCAATACCCAACCCTCAGTCCTCGTCCGCAATCCACAACCCTCAATCCTCAATCCTCAATCTTCAATCATCAATATTCAATATTCAATCCTCAATCCTCAATCCTCAATCCTGAATGTTCAATCCTGAATGTTCAATCCTCAATACCCAATCCTCAATCTTCAATCCTCAATACTCACTCCGCAATCTTGAATCCTCAATACTCAATCTTCAATCCTCAATCCTCAATTCTCAATCCTCAACACTCAATCCTCAATCGTCAATCCTCAATGCCCAATCCTCAATCTTCAATCCTCAATCCTCAATTCTCAATCCTGAATCCTCAATCTTCAGCCTTCAGTCCTCAACAAACAATTGTCAGTCCTCAATCCTCAATAGAATATACCCAATTCACAGTTTTCGATACTCAATCCGCAATCTTCAATCTTCAAATCTCGATCCACAAACATCAATTCTCATCACTCAAAGCTCGACACTCAGTCCACAATCCTCAATCTTCAATCCTCAATCCTCAATCCTCAATCCTCAATCCTCAATCTTCAATCCTCAATACTCAATCTTCAATACTCAATCCTCAATCTTCAATCCTCAATCCTCAATCCTCAATCCTCAATCCTCAATCTTCAATCCTCAATACTCAATCTTCAATACTCAATCCTCAATCCTGAACACTCAATCCTCAATCCTCAATCCTCAATCGTCAATCTCCAATCCTGAATTGTCAATCTTCAATCCTCAATCCTCAATCCTCAATCCTCAATCCTCATTCTTCAATCCCCAATACCCAATCCTCAATCTTCAATCCTCAATCCTCAATCCTCAATTCTCAACACTGAATCCTCAATCCGCAGACCACAAGCATCAATACTCAACCCTCAGTCCTCGTCCACAGTCCACAACACTCAATCCTCAATCCTCAATCTTCAATCATCAATATTCAATCTTCAATCCTCAATCCTCAATCCTCTATCCTCAATCCTCAATCCTGAATGTTCAATCCTCAATACCCAATCCTCAATCTTCAATCCTCAATCCTCAATCGTCAATCCTTAATCCTCAATCCTCGATCCTCAATCCTCAATCCTCAATCTTCAATCCTCAATACTCAATCTTTAATCCTCAATCCTCAGTCCTCAAACCTCAATTCTGAGTCCTCAGTCCTGAATCCTCACCCTTCAGCCCTCAGTCCTCAACAATCAGTTGTCAATCCTCAGTCCTCAATAGAATATCCTCAATTCACAGCTTTCAATACTCAATACTCAATCTGCAATCTTCAAACCTCTATCCACAGACATCAATTCTCATCACTCAACCCTCAACACTCAGTCCTCAATGTTCAAT